>NC_092793.1:31486064-31789094 GCF_918797505.1 Bemisia tabaci
ATGAAAATCCAAAATCGGATGAAGAATCCAAAATCGATTTTCCAAAAATAGAACAGCATCCGCCCTTAGTTTTCAAATGCAAATAAGTGCTTAAAAAAAAAAAAATAATAATAATTTTGGTTCCTTATACTGCAAAAAAAAGATTAATTGTACCCCATTTTGCTACAATGAACTACGATTTCTTGCTATTTCTATCTATAAAAGCACCTATCTGTGTGGAGAGTCAAATGATACATCATGTTGTCTCTGAAAAGAGACAGGATCAGTAGTTCCTCATTGCAAAATGAGGCCTACTTAAACCATTTTACTAAAAGGCTTTTTCGTTCAAATAGGTTACTACCTGGCCAATGGAAGAGACCGGAGCAATCTTATGAACCACAAGCCGTACACCTGCCTCAGGTGTAATAGGAGTTACAAGCACAAAGGTAGCATTAAAAGGCATCTGGATCTGGAGTGCGGTGTCGAACCTAAATTCAAATGTCCCTTCTGTCCGTACAAGGCGAAGCAAAAGGTCGGATTGCAGTATCATCTGAAGAAACACGAGAGAGGTCTTCTTCTAGGGCATTTTCAAGATCAAGGCTCATACCCACCGCGAGAAGAATAAATTCCCAACAAAAATTATGATTCCTGCATTTATGTGATAGCGTGAGAGAGCGATCCTTCTTGGATCTGTGACCCCTTTTCCCCTCTGTGCCAATCTGTTTAGACATTAAGCTAGATTTAGTACCTGATTCTCTACTCGTACTTTTTGTCTCATTTGCAATGTTCATAAGTTCCTATTTTTCCGACATTTTCTATTGTTTACTGTTTATTGTACGTGTTCGTGCCTACGTTTATTATCGTGGGAAAGGTGAACGCAATTGTCCAACAATTAGATCAGTTTCAGTTGTACCACCCTTTCCACTCGAAGCAGCTGAATTTTACTCCAATTTTTTCATACTCTCAAACGCAAAATCCAATCTCATTTATTTTATTTTATTTTTTCCTGTCTCTGATTGTTCATTGGTTTTATCTAATTTATAAGTTCGGAAACGACCCAACTCTAAATTTTTTAAATAATTCTAAATAATAATTTTCAGGTCCAAATGCGTCAGTCGTTTACTGTGTTATTCAAGGGCATTACGAAATCCGAGTCAACGTAATGGGTAGTAACCCATAGAAAGTTGGTCTTTTTCCATACTTGGAAGTCCAGTGGTCGGTTGTTATTGATGAATTGTCAATTTTCTCTAATTTTTTCATAATTATTGCTGGACCTGATTAGTTATTCTACCTCTTTCTCCCTCCCTCCCCATCCCTCCCCTCTCCATTTTCTCTATCTTCTATCTCCCTCTTTTTCACTTTTTCTCATAAGAGTTGGGTCGTTTCCGAATCCAATATTTAAGATAGGTATTATGTTATAATAAAAATTCATTTTACCGGAACTGCTGAACGCAAAGGCGCAAAGTTCTCTTGCACAGCAATATTGTGCTCGGATAGCAATAATGTTACTTAAAAATTCCATTTTCCTATGGTTAAGCACGATTGTACACAAGTTTAGGTCAAGTAAAGTTTAGGTGTTTGCATACTTATTAACCACTCGAAGTTTTAAAAGTGACTCAAAGACTGTGTTATGAAGTATTTTACAGAGATGAAAATTGATTTTCGTTTGAACGTACCGGTCGTTTCAAAACGAATATTTCACTCAAGTGTATCTTATTCAGATGAAATAAAAAAAAAATCATTTTCTAAAAGTGTGTTTAATCTTGGACAACATAATCCACGACTTAACCAATTTTGGAGGCATATATCATTGTATCCTAATTTAAGTCTTCAGGGCCGTCGTAGGTTTCCCGAAATAATCACACTCTGTTTTCGTAAGAACAGATTCGGAATCCTTTAAAATTAATTGGAACGAAGTCAGCGAGAAGCTCGGAATCAACCCTAATCGTTTTTAAATAGTTTAGGGAAATTTTTTGGATTCGCATGTTTTTAATCAGTTTAGTGCCATTTAATTTGGTGTAATATTGAAAATGGATTTGACCGAAATTTAAGCTGATCATAGTTGTTTTTGTAGAAATTTTCCAACACGCACAAGTAGAGTCCAAAATTTTTTGTGAAAAGGTTGGTGAAACTTAGGGTTATTTTAAATCATGAAGGACTCATTTTCCAGAGCCAGTAGGTTCCCTTCATCCCGTCATCAGGGCCTTCGGTCATTCTTTTTTAATATGGTCCAAATAAAAATCGTCTTTTGTTTTTCTTTTATTGTTTTATCATTTTCCTGTTAATCCATGTCCCAATTTATTGCTGGTTCGTGGTACGTATTTCTGACCGTTTTTTTATTACTTAAAAGAGTCGTCCTTGTATTGTAAAATTTGTCATGTTAAAAATTGTATCAAAATGTCTTCTTTTGCATATTACGAGTATTTTTTGTACTGTGTCATTGTCTCTCTCTCTCTCTTTCTCTCTCTGGTAAACTATGTCCGCTATTCGAGTTGATGAGCGGAATATTTTCTACTTCATGTTCCACGCCACTTAAAAAGACATTTTGTAACAAATATGTTAGCCTCCATCGATCAACAAGTTTAAGAACCTCGTTACGTTGGCGTCTCTCTAAACTTTAAGTTGCATCTTTTGTAAACTACTCTACGACTTATTTATTCAACTTATTTATTATAACTTATTCTTTTAGTAAATAAACATCTTGTAATTAACTAATGTATTTCCCTCTTTTACCACTCATTATATTTTATCTTTTTCACATGAACGTTTCTCGTGGTATGTAAAACGTTTTCCTCATTGTTTTTACTTTATGGATGTCGATCTCACAACGTTTTAATGACAAGAACAAACCATTGATGAAACATTGCATTTAATCAGCAAATATATTAGGTGAAGTTCTAAATGAGATGTCAAAAAATCTTTGATTTTGGCTCTCATCCGCGCTTGTATGAAATTTTAGAAAAAAAACCAAGCACAGACTTTTAGTCTAATGAGAGGATATTCTACACATTGGGTAAAGAAGGATCGCTGAATAAAGACCAAGAACAGTAACCAGTTTTTCGCCTTTAATGTGAATAGTTTGAACATATTCAATAGCGCCAAGCAACTTACTTCAGTGTCAAATTTTACAATATGCGGCGTCGAGCTTTTAGAAAATAATTTTAGACTGCGTGCTAACTTTAGACTAGTGCCGTCTCAAAAATTAATCAAATGACAGTGCTAAAATAGTAATAACGAATACGGAATCCGAGCGGGCGAACTCACCGATTGACATAAGTGAACTGTGTATTTCGTCCATCGGTTTGTAATGTCACCCGAATTAAGCTGTAGTATGTGTCAGGAATATGCGATGTAAGTGCTGATTACTACAGGGCCGGATTCACCTACTTGCCGCCCCCTTCTCATTCGTTTTGAAACATCAATCAAAACCATCAAGTGAACGTGCCGGAGGGGTAGGGGTGCATAAGACGCGTTCATTCGAGTTTGACACATTTTTTGCGAAAGCCCCATGTCAACACTACCAGCAAAATTTCACGGGACTTTGCGCGAAAGTTAAGTTCCGTAAACTTATCTCTGTGTGGACAAGGCCCTCCATTTATAAGAAATGAACGAAAAAATTATGAAAGAACAGACACAATTAAATGTGGTTAAATAATTTTAACTTCCGCCGCCGCGCCGCGCTGACCACACTGTGTTTTGCGCAATGCGTGAAGTATTCCTACAGTCTTGTAGGCGCTTTACGTTTCACGTCGAGCGGTGCTGACCGCACTATGTTTGACGCAATGCGAAATTACTGTACTCTCAGGAAATGAGAGATTTTGTCGACTTTTCTCGTTTGTATTTTTTCCTGAATCCGATTTGCTTTATACCTTCACTTAAAAAAATCACCAAATTTGCCGCCCCCCCAAATTTGCCGCCATGGGCCGCGGCCCATGTGGCCACTCCCTTAATCCAGCCCTGGATTACTATGTCAAATTTCGCGAGAAACACTATAGTGCCACTGGTGTTGTCAAAAATAAACTACTCAAAAAATCCTCTCAAAGTTGAAGCTGTAATGAGGGCATATCCCACACTACCATGAAAGTCCACCGCCGTATCAAGTCAAACTCTCCATGTAAAGACAGGGAGCAAACACATTATCAGGGTTGCTGTGTTTTCAGTTTTGGAGTCCACAAACAAAATGGCAACTCAGTTAATGTATTCGCTCCCAATCTTTGCATGGAGAGTTTGACTTGATACAGCGGTGGACTTTCATGGTAGCGTGGGATATGCCCTCATCACAGCTTCAACTTTGAGAGTTTTTTTGAGAGTTTGTTTTGGAGAAAACCAGTGGCACCGTCGTGTCTCTCGCAAAATTTTACGCCAGGAAATGTATACAAATCGCAAATCCCTCTCACATGTAAGAGCTCCATTATAGATGATGATGGGATGAGATTCCCGATGGAAGGAGAAGCCCACCTCGGCTACAATGTCCTCGGTTTCAAACTGCGGCCCGATTATTGAAATTGATAGACAAAGCTATAGACAAAAAAGACAAGAGGGATATGGAGGGATCCTATTGATGGAAGCGGGTGGTTGCAATGGACAAAAGAGGTAGGTAATAGACTAACTAACGGCAACCCACGAGAGACCCGACAGTTAGTCGATCATTTTCTCCCTTACTCCATAAGAGCCACCCGTTACAACCAATAGGAACGCTCCTTACTCTCTATGTCTTCTTTGTCTATAGCTTTGTCTATCAATTTCAATAATCAGCCCGCTGGACGTATTTCTACCAAACAGACCTATATGGAGGTGAGAAATATGGGGTGTGCTCGTCGAAGCTGCATAAGAAGCAATGTAAAAGTAGGCGTGATTCCTTTTGAAGAATTGGAAAAGCTGGGTATTACATTCTATCAAACAGACCTATGTGCCAACTGAATGCGAGATTCATGAGCCGCGGGTATGGCAAGAGAGCGTTGTGGACAGGGCTCACGAGTTAAAGCGCCCCGACGACGATCTCCCCCTCGCTCGAGTGCGCACTATCATTGCCGCTGACGTCACTGGCGCTTTATTATTCCCATTCACTCTTACGGCCAGAGAACTAACGAGCACACCCCATATTTCTCACCTCCACATAGGTCTGTTTGGTAGAAATACGTCCAACTGATGTCTTGTCGCTCTTTGTCCAACAGATGTTCAAGAAGTGAGTGTAGTAACCGACGGTGACAACTGCATTCCCGTCAACATTGTGCCTTTCTTCTGCAACTCGTGCCATAGAACCTACAAGTACAAGCGAAATTATACCCGACACTTGCGCAAAGAGTGCAAGGGGGACGCTCGCAAAAGGAGAAGAGGAGCAGCCGAGCAGAACTTCAGATGCGAGAAGTGCGGCCGCGGGTACAAGTACAAACGGAACTACAGGCGCCATCTGCGGGAGGAATGCACCAACCCTCGGCAACCTAGTCCAGGCCCGATAATAGTCATCGTCCCGGCCGCTGAGCCCGAACGGACGTCCTCTGAAACCAACGAATAAGAGCACTGGAAAAAAAAACACATTGGATCTAAAGTCTAGACTCTAGAAAACATTGACAAGAAAAAATACTCTTGATTCAATCGGATTTTTGCTTGAATCAAAACGAAATCCGCTTAAATCAAGAGGCTTTGGTTCTTGATTTAAGCTAGATTCTGATTGAATCAAGAGTGCTTTTTCTTGTCGATGTTTTTAAGAGTCTGGACTCTAGATCCACGGTGTTTATTTTTTTCCAGTGAGGGCTTACTAACATGGGGTCTAAAACCTGGAAATAACGGGATTTACCAAAGGAAAATTATCCTGGAAAACCAGGAAATGTATTCTGAAAACTGAGAATTTCTTATCTCTCCAGTCTCATTAGATATTGTTATTTTATTTTTTAATTTGAGGTCTGTGTTGACTTGGCTTTGAGGAAGTTGAAGAAAGATAAATAAGTTTGTTCTTTCCCCGAAATTAGAATCAAATTGGAAACCATGGAACCATGCACAAATGAACTGAATCGTAGGAACCAGAACCATGCTCATATATGATTGACGCGCGCCTCATAACTCCTCTTGCTTTTATCCACGTGGACATGGTTTCTTTCAGCTAAAATACGGTCGATCCCCCCCCCCCCCCAAAGAAATATAAGGAAAATAAAGAGAGACTCTTCGTTTTTTTGGGAAGGGGGGGGATTTCCAGCTGAAATCAGAAAAAATTAAAGAAATGCAGAGAGGGAAAAATACAAATAAACAATTATAGACGCCATGCCTACAAGTAATTTCATAGTATTTTCATATCCTTCCCGAGCGATGTTCGAAATATTGTCTTGCTGCCAAAGTAATTCCCGGGAAGAATAATGAAGGAGAAAAAAACTAGTCTCATCTGGCTCTTAATTTGTTATCTTTGAGGCATGCAAGCAAAAACCGCATTCGTCCCACAATCAATTCATCCCAGATCAGGTCAAAGCCTTTTCCTAAGACGTAGAGTAGTATCCTAGTATTATTCACTTGTTACCTGTTCAACTTACGAGATTTGTTTGTATGTTTCGTAATAAAATTTCATTCTTTGAAGTTAATTTTAGCCTTTTATTCCAAATGTTTCAGCAAGTGTTTATTTTTATCAGGGATGTAGAGTTCTCAATTTGAAAGGGAGATAATGAGTCAGTAGAAAATAGTGTAAAATGTCTATCAAAACTAATATCCAGCGAAAGAGAAAAAGATTTTCTTCATAAATTCTTGAGTACTGCTTGAAACGGGTGATAAAAATAAATTATGGTAATCATTATGATAATGAGTTCCAGAATCCTGTAAAAAATTAAAGAAACACTTATCAATGTATTAAATGTATTCTTAGAAAGTGTCAAAAGTTTGTAAAACTACGTAATTTTTTTTCTCGTCGTTGATGTCGATGATATAAGATGTCACATGAATTTTTGAGCTTTTGAGTAAACTTTTTTAGTACTTACAACCGATATGTAGTGTCCATATTTAGCGCAGTTTCCGGGAGGAAAAAAAAAAAGAAAGACAAAAATTAAATAAATAAAATAATAATAGTCTTGAGCACCTTTTCCCCATTTGTTTTATCTGTCCTTCATCTGCTTCTTGTGTATTTTTCTTATTTGTTCTCATTTTTCTCAGCTCCCGCATGCTTTTCCCCCTCAAATTCTGTTCCAGTGTTTCACTCTCCAATGGAAAAAATTACTAACTGGGTCATAAATATTTTTCGTAGAGTTCCGAATGCTTCCTCCTGGGTCAAATACTAACCTTTTATATCAATATCAAGTTCCAATATTATTCTATGTAATACTTTTTGTCATTTCTTTTCAACAAAATGTCGATCAGATTTTCTGTTCGTGATGCGAATTAGAAAACTGAATTAGAAACTCTCAAATTTTATAAAAAAATATCTTTGGAAATTCTAATTGGACGAAGAAGAGAAAATTCAAAGAATGAAAATGAAGCTTCAGCCCAATGGTGGCAATGAAGTGGGTGGCATTTTGCTTGAGCTTTCAAATAAATACTTTTCTCAGCTTTCACGTATAATTTCACATCCTCCTCTCTAGGCACTATTTTGCCTCTAACAGTTGTTCTGATTTTTACAGGTGTTACTGATGCGAATATTCCTAAACTTCCACTAATCAAGAATGAGAAACCTAAAACGGTCGCAAGGAAGAAGCCCACTTCGGAACTCAGCACCGGCAGAGTTTTGAGGGCCAGGAGAAAGAAAGCGAAGTACGCGGAAAGTCCCAGCGAAAGCGAAGAGGATGAAGATGAGAATGGAAGTTATGATGATTATGGTGAGGATTCCGATGACTCTGATGACGAGGAGTACATCCCTGATTCAAAAGCGGGCTCGACTTCAAGCACAATCAGACCGCGATTATTGGACCTACCCGCATTCACCAAGATTCAGCTGAAACCGCTCACAGTTCTTTCAAGGACCAACGTTACGGAATCAGAGATCAAAAAATCTCCGATCGCCAACCTACCGGCTCTGACGAATGTATCCGCACTCAGGGAGTCCCTGCTACGAAAACTAGGCACCGTCCCTGCCACGCCACCAAGCGGACCGAACACTTTCGAAGAAACAGGTTTGTTGTCTCATTCGTTCATTTCACCAACAAACAGAGATCCTCCACCAGAGTATGGAGAGTGTATGGGCCAGAGAGAAGAGACCCTCCACTGCCTCCTTGGCGACAGGTGGAAACTTCTACTTTCGGTCATTCAACACTCCATTATGGACAATTATAAAGGAGCAACACCCATCACTATTTTTCCGGCTGTTGACCTACCTACTGGGTGGATGATGACCTTCGGGTGACGACGTAAGCCAAAGTTTCCCAAACTTCAGTTTGTTTGAGAAACGAAACTCCCAACCCGTTGTTAACCATCCAACTAGTAGGTAAGTCACCAAGCCAACAGTT
The DNA here is from genome assembly GCF_918797505.1 of Bemisia tabaci. Classification (NCBI taxonomy): domain Eukaryota; kingdom Metazoa; phylum Arthropoda; class Insecta; order Hemiptera; family Aleyrodidae; genus Bemisia; species Bemisia tabaci. The sequence goes on from NC_092793.1 coordinate 31,494,461, forward strand.
ATATGCCGCAGCCCCGAAAGAAAAAGCTTCCACCATTGCCATGCTACCAATGGAGAGTCTCTTGTCTCTGGCATGGGCATTGGGGCCGAATTTCCTTGGTCCTTCTATCGTATTTAAATATACTTAGGGCGAGTCTCGACTGCCCTCAGGTCCGGCTAGCGCTTTTGATTGGCCGATGGTGCGGTGTGGACTCATCGATGGATGTTGCACCTCCACGTGAAAAACCGACGAAAATCGGCGCCTGGGGTTCAATTTCGATTGGTTCAACCATCAAATAGGCTACTTCGGGCTCTCTTGAGCCCAAGTATGCTGGACTCTTCGTGTAGATGTAGGTTGAAATCATTGTAATGGTTTTTATTAATTTACAGAACCGTGAAAAAAAGGAGCGGAATAAATTTACAAAATGAAAGTATTTTTATGTACCGAAAACCTATATCGAGCATTACATCGCCAAAAAAATTATTTAGTAGTGTCTGCATTTCTTATGTGGCAATATTGTCAAACTTCAAAATAGAACTTTTAACAATTTAGCATAATCATTTTTAAAAACTATGAAAGAAGGGTATAGATTGGTCCAATTGGTCCATTTTTGGGCCCATCTTAGCTAAATTTTTTCTATTCTACGATTTTTTGCTCATTAAGGGTCTATATTTTACGGAATGCATCATAATTTGGTTATTTTCGGTCTCTTTTCAGGTCTAATACGGACCCAAACATAAGTCTGAGGGCTAATTCTTGGCGAAAAATACAGATTGTTCGACGATCAACCGCAAACTCAGAAAACCCGCATTTTTCGCCGAAATCGGCCTTCAGAATTATATTTAGGCCAGTAGTAGACCCGAAAAGAGACCGAAAATGAACAAATCTTAATGCATTCCGTAAAATATAGACCTTCAATGAGCAGAACATCATAGAGTTGAGGAAATTCATGTAAGGCTCAAAAACGGTTATTATCGATACACTTCATATGAAGATATTTTAAACTTGTAAAAATTATGATGTTTGTTAATTATGTCTATCGTAATTATTATAAAAATGCGAACTCTCCACAGATCGCCTTTCGAAATTCTCGTGGACCAAGGAGAGGTGTCTCAAGTTGATTGACGAATATGCCAAGTGGCCGAATCTATGGAACCCGAAGGACGAGAAGTTCATGCATAAACTCAAGAAGCTTGATGCGTGGGTGAGCATTTCGAAAAGCGTTGATTGCTCCGTCGCTGAAGCCAGAAGGAAAATGGAGAGCTTACTTTCCAGCTTCCGTCGCGAGAAAGCCAAAATGGCGCAAAATCTTGCTTCTGGCGAGGGTGAGTTCTTTTGTGCTTTCTAGGAAGACCAATACGTAAATGGCTCAAGTTCAAAACCACGTATCGACATCTCCTCTTATTTTTCTTGGGAAAGCTAGTCATCGTAATTTCTTATTGTAATGGCTGTCGGGCTGGTCTCTTTCTAATAAATAAAATAGAAGCGGATATTTTGAAATAACGTATCTGGGATTTCTAAGGCTAAAATGCGACACTACGTATCTCTGTTGCAGTGTTTCAAAATTATCACCCCTTCTTAATTTCTTCGAAGAGAAACAAGCAAGTTTCATAGCTCGAAAACGAAGAGTATTCGGCTAGCAGACAAAAAAAAATCAAGGAAGATACCAAGAAATTACGTCGACTAGATTTCGATAGAAAATATGGATAATGATAGGAAGTCTGCAACGTCGGAGATGAATATACGCGGTTTCAAACTTTTGCCATCGAATTATACATATCTAAGCTACATTCTCACGTCGCGCAGTGGGCTAGGAGGCCCTTCTCGTGGGCTAAAAACCAATGATGGAGCTCTTTGACTCAGGAATTACCGATTTTACTAATGTATTTTTTTGTGAATTTTTTATGAACACCGTAATGCCACTCTTCTTCCCTGAAATAAAGTTTCAACCTTAAAAAAAAATCCAAAACTTGAGGCAGTAATGTTGGGGATCTTCCACGATTTGAGAGAGTGCAACCCTAAATCTAGTCAAATTCTGCACTTGTCTCTGTTCTGCACACTGCTCAAATAGGGTGAAAATGATTTCGCAGGGTTGCCGCTTTGCGCTGAAACTCTGTGAAGGCTGTAAACCACGGCCCCACTGATATTGTATTGAACAATTTGTTAATGCTAGTGAGAGGCTCTAGGCTTGTTTATACATTTTTTAGTTGATTCTGATGAAACGTTGTAGCTCGTATATTTTTCTTTCTTTTGAATTGAACGATTCATTTCTCATAAAAATCCTCTCTTTTTCGTTTCCAGGAAATCAAAAGTCCTACCAGTCGGATTGGTATGCTTTCAAACATTTCGCATTTTTAATGGGAAAATCTTGGAAATCTGATCCCACGGCTGAAAACGATGAGGAGGTCTGTAGCTTGAATTTTTTTACAATTATTAACGTTTGAAATTACTACTCTATTTGTTCCAAAACTACACGTTAATCTCAACCATTAACTTTGCAAAGATAGTAGAAAATTCTTTCTATTAATAGATATCGCCTTCAGTTTAGTCGCTTAGGCAACAAATATACGGGAGAGCACGAATTGTTAGCTATTTGAAAATTGCAGGGTTGCCACAGTCAGGGAAAACCGGGAAATGTCAGGGAATTTTCAAAAGTCAAGGAAAACCGGGAAATGTCGGGGAAAATGACGAAAATGTCAGGGAAAATTTGTCAAAGCTTCTTCATTTGCTTTCTAGAATGGGTTTGAGATTTCGAACAACAAATTTTGCCTGAAAACTATTGTCAATTATGCCTTCTTAACCACCCGTCACATCTTAAACTGTCAGGAATTCCACCAAAATGTCAGGTAAATCAGGGAAATGTCAGGGAATTTCATTTTCTACACTCTGTGGCAACCATGAAATTACACGTTTTTATCGCTTTGTGAGCTTCAATTGAACCGATCGATGTACGACTTCGTGACTCGGTGAATATTGTCCTTGATGTCTTACCTTACTTATCACTGTATTTGTGGCATCGTGCGTCTCTGAAAGTTTCATTTAACATTCATAGGTAATGTTAAATTGCTCATTCTGTTTCGCAATCTGGAAAGTTTTCGCTTGGCAAATTACGAATTTTTATTTTTTCCCTTTTTTTTCACATGTGAACTTATGTCCTTTAATCTTGATTGTTCTCTAAAGGACGAAACAGAATCAGATGCAAGAGATGGACCTATCAAGACTGATGATAAGGACACCGAAAGCGAAAACGAAGATGATAACCCGGAAGATGAGTCTGAGGATGAGAGTATGGAAGTGCCTCTCTTCGAAGATCCTCCTTCGGCAGCTCAGAAGGAGCTTCCTTCGGAAACCAAGAATACAGACGATGCACCAGACGCACCAAAACTCAATGAGCCGCAGCCGCAGGCCCATCATGATGACGATCAAGAGAAAAACGACCAAGAAGCAGAAACTTCGAAAACCGATGAGCCTGATCAGGTCTCGCAGAATTCTGCCTCCACCCCTGAGGATGCCTCTTCCACTAAAGGTAAATACACCGCAATGGAGAATTTGCATGCAAATTTTTCATTGCTTCATCTGAAAGTGCTTAGAGAGCTGATTTCACAGAATTTTTTTAAATTTTTTTCTGTTGTGGGAAATAGTACAAAAATAGATTAAAAGGTGAGAAAATGCACCGCCTAATGACGTCATCTGGCGGCATTTCCCATCTAAACACATGTATTTCAGCAGATTAGATCATTTTGTCATATCTTCTCCACTAATAATTGTTCAATTCATGAACCAAGGGTATCCTCGTGTTCAGTTCACTCAGTAGTCTCCACTTCACGAAATTCATCAAATTTCAGACACCTGCTAATTCTCTATTGAACTGAAGGTGTTCCCATAGGAACGAGATAAGGAAATATCCTACTACCAAACTTTAATCAACCCAAAAGAATTGTCCTTAAGTACAGCACTTAAATATTATTAACTATATTATTCTATCTCTTCTTTTTTCTAATGGACCACTAGACAAGGTACGAATTTAAGCAATCTGATGCGTGTTTCTTAACCAGAATTTCACGTAGAACACGATTTGCACAACGAAAATTATTGAAACCAACTCCTAACGAAGATATTAACGTTTTTATTTCACACTAGTTACGAGGAATTTGAACTGCGCAGCTCACAAGAAACTCAAAGCTCTACGTGAGTCAAATTGTGCGCTACAACGGTTTCAGCAAGCTTCTCAATCGAGCGAAGTTCATTTCCCACCATGTGTTGTTCAAACTTTTAGCAATTTGCTATAGCTTAGCCAAAGCGTCAAGATTGAGGTTGGCAGATTTTTATATCGCAGAGACGGTCATGATTACGTTTAGCGCGCGATGTGAATCACTTAGAGCATTGAGTTTTAATGAGCGGGTGGTTTGAATTCACGCATCAAGAATCATTAAATATCTTCGTAAGGAGTTAATTTCGGTAATTTTTGTTGTGCGCATCGTGTTCTACGTGAAATTTTGGTTAAGAAACATGTTTCAGAATGCTGAAATTCGTTCCTTGTCTAGTGGTCCATTAAAGCTATTTTAAATAATACAATTAATCGCAATTTGTTTATTTGTGTGTGTTAACAGACGGTGAAAAGAAGGTGGTGCCCCTCGAGGCGTATGTAATGAAGCACTGCCCAAGCGAATTCGCCGCTGTTGGAGTAGCCGCTATAAAAGTCGAATATGAAGAGGACGAAATAATAGAAGAAAGCACAGCGCTTCCTGCATTATTCGCGAAAAGTTCGAGCTATAAAATTGACTATCACCCAATGAAGTCCAGATTTCCAATCAACGACCTCGACAGCCTCGAAGCATTCGATAAAGAACTCCAAGACAATCCGGAAACGTTCTCACTCTTGGTAAGTAGAGAGACCGTCAAAATTATTTAATCATTTTATTTCATTTTTTTTTTTTTTTTTAGCTCAGAAGAGGCAGTATGACCCATACTGCCATGCTAAGGAAAAACGCCGTATGAACATTAGGCGTTGCCAAATTTCCCTCGATAAAACACGTGTTTCCTGGTAAACTTATGAATATTTTTCTTCTAATTTTATAGATAATGTTGTTTGCAATTTCACCTAAAGTTCCTGAAAATTTCAAGGAAACATTATCATAGCTTTCCCGAAAAATAAACGTTTTATCGGAGGATATTTGACAACTCTCGAATGTTCATACGGCGTTCTTCCTTAGCACGGCAGCATAGGCAATTTAAAACTTTGACGGTTCATTAGCCACAGTTAGCAATGCATTTTTCAGATTTTGTGCACAAATAAAATTTATTGTAACTGGAATTAGGAACAGAAAACAATTGAAATCCTGATAATGAAAATTGCTGAGTATTCATTTTTTTAATTTGTTTGATTTTTATTGGTTTACATTTTTTCATCTTACCACTTTTTTTATTTTTTTGTATTTATTTGGATTATTCCGTAAATTGCGTTTCAAAACTTGTTGATCATTGATTAATTCCACAATCAATTACACTTTTATTCCGACCCCCTAGTATTATTATTCAGTTGATTTCGATGTTTGCCCAACAATTTCCTAACTTGCAAGAGAAACCGCACAAATACCCTACGTTTTCATCTTAATTTATTTATCAAAATTTTGGTTAAGCATACAACAGGATATAGAATCAACTTATTTCTATTTTTCTATTGTCCTCAGGTTGAATTTTTGAACTTGTTCGATCCCTCTGCAACCCCTTCAAGAGCTGCGCGCAAACGGATGAGGTACATGGTGTCTAAGAGCCTCCTGACGAACATGAACTATAAAAAACATTGGAAAAAACCATGCATGGAAAATAGGAAGATCACTGATGCAATTTTCAGTAAGTGGATTGTCTGTGACTTTTTAAGTGAACATTAGCATCGTTATGCATAAGAGATCTATCTGTAAAAGACATACAACGGAATAGAAATCGGATACAACGACCCTCTAATCTCGACGAAATCCCTCTCACTCATCGAAAATCGATGACTCGTTCGGCACATACAAGGCCATGTCGTAATGTCTTATCTTGCTGTCAAAGCTAGAAATAGTTTCAACAAACAGGCTGCTGTAATGGTCTCAAACGACGGAGTAAAGGAAACACCAGTCACCACGTGCTGTTTTTTTGTTTCGGAACTCAGGACAGTCACACGCTCACGACCGTCACAAATAACTGAAATTTGAAAAGGGAAAACTGTGTGAAAAAAAGAAATTTCCGAACACATCGGGACCATATACGTTTATAGATCTCAAAAATCGTCCAGAATTAGGAAAACATTACTTCCAGGGAATGATTAACTTGATTTTTTGACTTTTTCACCCTGAAACGCCCCCTATTTTAAATTTTCGCCCTGCACTAATTTTTTTGTTTCCTTGTGTTTTTCAGAGTCTTTGGATGCTGAATTCGACGGAAAGTATGACAAAAACACGGTCGACTCAAGTCTGACCACACTTATTTACAACATGGGAAACGAGAAGTTCAGGAACTCGTTACTTCCCTAGTAGCAGAACCATAGAAGGAAAATATAAAGATTATGCGCGAAAGTTAATTTTTTTTATATAACGCATGCATACGAAAGTGTTAAAAGTGAACATTTTTATGTAACCATTATATAAAAAAGTCATAATTTTCGTGAGTTTTTCGCAAACATACTAAAAAATCTTCTAATTCGCGATAAGCTCACGAAAATGATGACCTTTTTTTTTATATAACAGTTACATAAAAATGTTCGCTTTTAACACTTTCGTATGCATGTGTTATATAAAAAAAATTTCTATAAATAAAAATTACCTTATCTAACTTTTATCATTTTTCATATATTATGGTCAGGTCTGAACTTTGATTTTTTTTCGTATAAGCGTTACACGTTTTATATATAAAACTACCATTTAGATAACAGATATGTTTTTTTTTTATACTTTTTTTAGACAAACAAAAATTTGTTCTGCAACTAGGTTTAAGCGATATTCCGACTGACGTGACCGAATAGTTCCATATCGTGGGATGCATCCTCAACCACTGCGGGCTTATTGTTGAAACTAATCGACACAGCCAAAGACAAATAAGATCGGGAGAAAGTGGAGCAATCCTATTGGTTGAAACGGACAGTTGCCATAGACAAAAGGGGACACTGATGGACTAACTACAATAGGTTTGCAATACAAGGCACAGAGCGATCGGGCTGCGCATCGTTTCAAAGTTCGAAACGTGAAAAAATTACCTGTCACCTGGTCAAAGATCACCAATCATGTCACCTAGATTGGTGACTAGTTGTGACTAGTTGCCGGCGAGTTTTCCAAACTGCCGTGATTTTTTCACGTTTCTAACCCCCGCATGGGTTGCCGTTGGTTAGTCTATTATTTACTTACTTTGTCCATTGCAACCACCCGCCTCCACTGATAGGATCTCTCCATTTTCCTTTTATTTTCTTTGTCCATCGCTATGTCTATTAATCTCAGCAAGCAGCCTGCAGGACCAGATTGAAAAAAAAAACAAGTTTACCTTCGCTTTCACCCATTCTGACTCATGGTTTTCAGTGTAATGCAGGCAAAGTGCGAGTGGGACTCTAAAGTTCACGTCATTGTCAGTAAATCAGTATGCTGTTTTTGCACACCCTGTATATTTTAGGTTTTTTATATCTTCCAAATCGCCTGGAGTTTTTCTCTTTTTTTGAATCGTTGAATAATAGTATCTTTATTTAATCCTTCTACCATCTCACTTCATAACTTTTCTTTATTCAGTTTTTAAGAAGATTATTAAAAAATGTAGTTGTGTTTATGGGTCCGGTACCTTATTTTGGTAATATTACTTTATTTTTTGTATGTTTACATTAATTTTTAATGGCTCAAATTGAAAAGTGTCTATCGAATTTCTGACAATGTCAATTATCAACTTCTTGCAGTAGATGCTTCTATTTCTTCAGTGTCTTCTATATGTGCCTTGATGGTTTGCTTAGTTTAAGTTTTTACCACTTTACAAGGTGTTTTTACAATTTTTATGTATCACCATTTCATCAAGTTGACAGTTTGACCTTATTCTCATATCACCATGTTCTTGTGAATAAAATATATTTTCATTCATTAATATTTTTTTACCATTTCCTATCAGCATCCAAATAAGGGCAAAAAATTAATTGGCATCAATTTTTTATACAGAGTTACTCATCGGTTAAAATTTTGTTTTTATACGTCAAAGGAACCTGAGTGAAATTCTTACTGACTCAGTTAAGCGTAGACCACATAGAAGATGCGAGAGAAAAAATGGTTGATTGGTAAATCATTTTATTATGGAAGTGTTTTAACAATTAAATCCATCAGCCACTTGAAAATGTATAAAGATCGAATAACTATCGAAAGTATTCTATCGATAGTATCTAAATGTACCCGAACAGCCATCATAAAAGAAAAAAGTAGCAAACGTACTTCAATAACGTCCAGATCGTGTGAATACTCCTAAGCTTGAAATTCAAAACATACTAAACTTTTTCTCTAAAGAAAAAATCTATGTCTATAATTATTTTACTTTATATGTTTCACATTATATTCATTTGTTTAGTTTCCACTCTATCGCTCACATACATAGAAAACAGAAGTTTCAAGGTCTCAGTAACTTTTCGCTGATACATTGCTTAATATTTAAAAGCCCCAATTATTTTATTCCAATGAATATTTTCAAAAAAACATATGGTTTTTTTGTGATGGATATAACCTCACGTCGGAAGTTTTTTTTTTTTTCTAATTAATCACTAATGAATTGATTGCCATCAAAATTTGTAAGTACATTTTTGAAAAGGAGCGGGGTCATCCGAAGAGGACATTTCTTAGTTTGATTTTATATGTATAGCCGCTATTAGTCGTAAAATCCTCGAATTAAAAAAGCGAATCAATGCCTTCCAATACTGCTGTGTTAAGGAAAACGCCGTATGAACATTCAAGAGTTGCCAAATTTCCTTCGATGACATGTATTTTTGACAACATTCATGCACATTCTTCCTTGAAATTCTCAGATACTTTGATTAAATTGCGTACAAAATTGTTTGAAAATTTTGGAAAATCATATTCAGAATTTCCCCAGTAAATTCGGTTTTTGTTGGAGTAAAATTGGCAACGTCTGAAGGCTCATACGGTGTTCTTCCTTAGCACGGTAGAATAGTACTTACACTAAAATGTACTCGCGACCTCCTTTTCGGGGTGCTAAAAAAATTGAAGAATACAAGGGAGGTTTTCTGTGGCCGTTATTGATTATCTGTTGCTTGTGTTTTGGCAGGTTTTTGCGCCAGCGGAACTGGGAATAGACTGCCCGGTCGTAAATTTACCTATTGCCAGCTGCAGCCGTTCGCATGCCCCAATTGCAGTCGAACTTACAAGTACAAAGACAACCTGATGAGGCATCTCAGGCTCGAGTGTGGAGTCGAGCCAAAGTTCCCCTGTTCCTTCTGCCCGTACAAAACCAAACATAAAACCTCTCTTAAGAGCCACATGAGAATAAAACACTCTGTTCAGTATTAAACCGTACTTTAATTAAGGTATTAATTGAATCGGGACGTGCGATAGCCGCTAATGTACATTTTTTCAGTCCTCAGTTTTGTTTGAGTTGATAATACTTTTCGGAGGAGGATGCAACCGCGGAAGTGGCGATAATACTCGTCTCCAGGTTACCTCAATCCACAAACGAGTCCTTTCATCACTTTTATGGTTGTATCTGTATCGAGTCTTTAAAAGCATTATCAACTTAAAGAAAACCGAAGACTGGAAAATGGACGTTAGCGGTTTTCGCTCGTCCCGCTTCAATCGAAAATTGTCTCCAAAAAATTTGCCTATTTGTTGAAAATTTTTCGACGCTCCTAGTAGAAATGACTGCGAAAATTCCGCTTTAAATTATAATTAATTGATTTTTTTTTTTTCAAAAAAGTTTCGGAGTGCTGATTTGTTGAAAATTTATCGATACTTTTATCAGAAATATCGGAGAAAAATTTCGGTCTCAAATACGGGGGGGGGGGGGGGGGGAGGAAGGGTCTACCCAACCGTGACTCAATTTTTGAGGGAAGAGGGACGTTGCAATTCTGCGTGGCGAGTGAGTGACCAAGTGGGAGGGGGAAGTTTGACGTAAAAATGAACGAACCCTCCCATGATCATTAAAAACAGGTATTCAACGACTTAGTTTTGAGGCAGGCTCCGGAGGGCTGTTCTCAATCCTCAATTAACAGTAGTTCAGATTGTTTATTCAAGAAGTGGTCATGATTTAGGTAAACTCTAGCTGGACACTTGCAGTCACTATTGTTATCCGCGTTTGATACTGAAAATTGACTACATGTTTTCGGGCTTTTCTCCCCTATTAATCGAAACATATTGATGGTCCTTGAAGCTTCCCTCCATGTAACAGAAGTTTTGTATCTCATTGCTCTTAGTTTCTTAAAAATTAAAATTGATTTTACAACTCGATCAAATGATAATTACTTAGATTAAAATTTACCGAAGCGGTTCCATGTAGTTTCCTGTTTTCTTGCTCCCATGTAACCTCCACCGAATTCTAACAGGGCCCCGGGTTTAGCTTCAATTTTTTACCAGCCTGTCAATCTTATACATTTTGAAAAATTCCAAAAATGTTGGAATAAGATACGTAGGTATTTTATGAAAAAACAGTTGACCCTCATGCTGAAGAGATCTGTCAAATGGCATCATCTTGATTTTAAGTATAGACAGACACCAGCCCTGCGCGGATCCGTGTGTTGTCCTGTGAAGGTCCCTAGGGCTCTTGTCCTTCCAAAACAACAATGATCCAACCCTTGAGTTGTTCTATAGTGTATTTTCCGGAAATAAATTATTTTTTCCATATGTGCATTGTGTAGTTAGGTTTATCGGACGAGAAGGAAAAAGCTCCTTATTGAAAAGACTTGAACGCTCCGTCAGAAAAGTAAACCCGTCAGTGAATTATCTATCTACAGTGCCTTCGCCTCCTCCTCAGAACCGATTAATTTTGGGCATATAGAACATGTTTCATATGAGTCGAGGTGTTTCGGTTCGTTGAACAGCAGGCTGATTATTGAAATAGATAGCCAAAGTAATAGACAAAGAGTATGAAGAGAAAGTGGAGGAATCCTATTGGCAAAAGCGGGCGTTTGCAATGGAGACAGAAGGTGAGTGATAAACTAACTAAATGCAACCCACAGGAGGCCCTTATTACTCAGTCCACCATTTTAGCCTAAGTGCGTCCCTCGTCTATTACAACCACTCGTTTCAACCAGTAGCATCTCTCCATTTCCCCGTCTTCTTCTTTGGTTATCAATTTGCCTATCATCCATGTCATCAATCAGCCCGCTGATCCTTCAGTTGCCCCGGGCTGGAGTTTGGTTCATATTAAAGCTTCAGTACTCTGAACCGAAAACCGCCCCCTGAAATCTTCGGTTCGTAAGGCGAGATCCCTCCCCCCCCCCCTAAATTTGTGCTTAACCTCAGGCGTTACAGTAGCGATGATGTAGGTCACCACTTCCGAAGTCGACTATTCAAAACTCGCCAGTTTTGACTATTTCGGCTTCAAAAAATTACCATTTTTGATTCTTTTTCTCGTAGATCTCTTGCGTCATTACGTCGAAAACTGGATTCTAGGAACATTGTTTTATTATTTGTTTCTTTTTTCTCGGCCTGCTGATTTCAGGCGCACTATCGCGTTTTGGGATGAGAATGCTGCCGTTTAGTCCTCAGTCTCACGCGTGCTGTCAGTGTGGCCGCACCTACAAGTACAAGGACAATTTGCGGCGACACCAGCGACTCGAATGTGGGGTCGAACCCCAGTTCCCGTGCCCACACTGCCCCTACAAAGCACGCCAGAAAACCGTCCTCAAGTATCATATGAGGAAGCACATGTGACGTCATTTCCCTAACTTTTGCTTCACCACAGCAATGTAATCAGAGAGAATTGTGTTCTCCCGATTCTTTTGTTCCCTTGTTTAGTTGTCAAATTATTTTTTTGGAATCGCATCACGGGGGAAAAAAGTGTTAGGGGTTATCCCCTAAAATTGTGGTATTACCCCAATTTGTTGGATTATACGGCCATTTCCAATTAATTTTGGTTGTACCGCAACTTTTGGGTTAGTAACATAATTTATTGGGGTACCACCACAATTACAATCGTAAATGCCCATGTATCATCCAGTATCCCCTAATTCTGTTTTTCGTGATACCTGAAGTGGACCTAAATTTTTCGTAATTTGCCATTAATACTGTTATTTTATTCCTTTCTAAACATATTTTTTTTAAATTTATTCATTCTAATATTTGATTAGCTTTTTTCACACTCGTTTGTTCATTTGTCAGCATGGATTGATCAAGTCCCTGAAATAACCGCGCCGTACTGACCATTTTTTTTTTTTAATGAAATTCACATCTCACAAGCCAAGGCTAATTTAGCGATGCCTGTTGAAATGCCATGAAACTTATATTCTGTAAATTATTTGTCAACAAAGTTGCAAAATTTTGATGTAGAGTTCCTCTAAATATTCCTAGACTCGAACCTGAGTTGGTTCGTAACAGGAAAAAGTAATGACTTTTGATAAAGTCAATAGTGAGATTAGTTGAGGGAAGTATTTTTTATAACAGACCAAAATAATTGGCGATAAATTAGATCCTTGCTCTGTTTTGAAAAATATTCAGAATCGAATCTCAAAAGTTCCTAAAAATTTTTACGAAAAAAGACACCTTTGAGTACTCGATTACAGAAAAAAACTCTTAGTCATTTTTATTTAAAATACTTGTGCCCCTGTGCTTGTTATAAATCAACACGGCTGCGGAGAAGTCATTAGTTTTTCTCTCACAGAAATTTTGTTCGACCAAAATCAAACATTTTTAAACACAAATACAACTCAAAATAAATTACACATATCTTAAAAATCGATGGTTAAAGTGCGACACCGCGTGTCTCCATACTGCTGTTATAAAATTTCCGCTCCTTTTTTATTTTTTTGAAGAGAACAAGCTAACTTTGTCGCTTAAAATTCATACGGAATATATTCTGCTAATAGGAGAGAACAATCAAGAAAGTTTCCAAAAGCGTTGGCTAGTTTTCCAAAAGAAAAATAAAGTATAACAGGAAGTCATCAAAGTCGGAAACGGAGATACATGGTTTCGTATTGTTGCCATCGAGATTCATACTTACTTAATTGTTTTAACCCCCTTAAAAGACAGTTTTATGTAAACACTGATTCGTAAAATTGTGTTATATTGTTTTCTTCCCAACGTGAATTTTCTTAAACACTTAATTTTATTAATTTTTCTCTTTTCCTCCTTCAAATCAATCGATTTTCATAGTTCGCTTTTTGAAAGAGTCTAGTCAGTCCTCTTTCTCTCGAAATTTTGATCTCTTCTCTAGCAGATATAATTCTTTCTTCTTGTCTCATGAAGACACGATGAATAGAATGTTTTTTAGACTACTTAAGTTAAGTATCCAGTATGACTTTCTTGTGATATTTTTGAATTCCTGCTTTAAGTAAAGTTGAAATTAAAACTAATATTAGTCTTGTGTTTTTTTCCGTGGACTTCATGTTTCAAAATTTTACCATACGAGCGAAAGAACGCATCTACTCGGCGCCGAAATTAGTGCAAACACCTGGAAACGTTGAATTGAAGTTGGAAAGTTTCCAATCTTTAAAGCTGAGGCATTGAGCTGTATAGTTCCATTTCCTGTGCTTAGTTTCGCAATTTACTTTCAACTTATATATTTGAAGAAGGATTTAATATATATATATCGTGCAAGACAGATGCATACTTTTTGTTGGATCTTTTGGAATATGCACCTCATAAATTGAATGTAAACAAATATTAATTTGAAGAGGCTCTTGCATTCAACTAGACCCAACTGTCAATGTAATATATTTGTGAAAGTCTGTGCATCTATTTTTTAAAACCATATTCTTATGAGTTTTGTTTGATGCCGAGTTGATACTAGCATCAGCGCCGCGAAACTAGGCCTCTTAATCTACGCAACTGTCGCACATTGCCTACGCTCGTATTTGAAGGCAATTTAAACGTCCGAGTGAATCCGAAAAAAAGAACAAACTGAATCGCAGTGTTGCTAATTTTCGTTTTAGTTATTGTTTCGCATGTAACTTTTTATCGGTCGAGGTACGATATGTGCTTCGAAAAATCGGAAAGCAAGATTCTGTCATCCGGTAATCCATTGCATGTATCAGTATCTATCATAGATTTCTAGAAACTCGACTTTCATCAGAAATTCTCTCAAGGCGCTCTATGATGCCCCATTACATATTTTGACGATATTTTGTATGTCTTCATTTTAATTTAAATTTTTCACGCATCAAGTTTCAACATCTACTTTTCTTGGATCAGTCTCAATGCATCGACTTTTCGATTTAACCTAAACCTGGGGAATATCGTCAAAATGATCAGGAAGCATTCACTTACAAAGTCGTTGTGGAATTGCGTTTGTATCATTTTCTTTTTTCAGTTTGATTCGTTATTTTTTAAATTTTTGTTTGGTAAGTTAATGCTTTTTCAGCACGTTCAGAGAGAAATTTAACTAAAAAATGTATTTTAACTGTATCTCTCTCCATAGTTTTAGAGGATTCTTACTATCCATGGCCCATAATTTGTGTATGTTTTACCATTACAAAGTTAGAAGCCATATTGAAAAAATTTAGCTTCGAGCCGACATCTTTGAATGTATTTTTAGTTGAATTTAGGGTTTTTTATAAATCTAGGGAGCGCGCCCTCTGACCGCTCCGCAGTTCGACCCCTCGAAGCGCTTCGCGCCTCCGGCGTTATGCATTACGCGTTGTTCTTTTGATTTAATATTATAAACCAAGATACGTAACGCTAAATTTCGGATTTCTCAACGTGCAAACGAAATGGCGTAACGCTCCCCTGAATCCTCCTCCCGATGGGGCGTTACATATTTGTATAAATTGAGTCGAAGGAAAAAATGAAAATGAAATATTGTCGTTATTTGAATACAGATTGTGTGGTGGACATAAGAGTGTTCAAGAAGGGCCACCAGCTGCGGAAGAAGAGCGGGCTGAATAAAGAGACCCGAAAATATTGCAAGCGGTGTTACGATTTGAACAAGCTCTCTGGGAACAGAAGACAGGCCAAAGCCACGAGGAAAGTCTCCACTTACTGCAATGGATGCAGCGGAGAGCCACATCTATGCTATGATTGCTTCCTTCAAATCCATGAACTTCCACTGCGATCAGAACCCTCCCAAATGGCATACTGGTAGATTCACTCGGAAAATGGACGGCTACGGAAAAAAACTCCGTGCTTGAGAACCGAATCATATGAATCTCAGAGGTTCCTCAGAGGTCTTGAGGTCCAAATGTCGAAGTTCGGGTCACACATCTGAACTGTCCTGCCAATGAAAAACGCCCAATGAGCTTTCAGACGTTGCCAAATTTTCTTTGACCAATCACGAATTTTTGGGAATGTTTATGAATATTTTTCTTGCGATTTTTTTTGTAATGTGATTTTTTTCGTGCGAATTTCGTTCGTAATTTGATCTAACTTTTCGAAAATTACAAGAAAATGTTCATTTTTTCCTTCCAAAAGAAATATTTTCTGAGAGGAAAGGCTACATTCGAATGCTCTTATGACATTTTTTCTTAGCACGGCAGTGAAGTTTTGGTGATACTGTTGAAACTTCTTCGGAGTCAGCCGTACTTTAGATGTGTGACTCGAACGTCGGCATAAAAAACTCAAATTTATAGATGCACGATCTGAAAACTTCCGAGATCTAAATAACCCGAACTTCAGGATTCACGCTCGAAGTTTTTTTTTTTCTCCGTGCCTTTCGAAAAGGACTGAACTGAATAGAAAGAAGAGCCAATCTAGTTATCTACTTACTCTGAGAAGGAAGTTGATGTTACCCACCGGCCTTATTTATTATTGAAATTTCATGAATTTTCGTCCTTATATTTTGCATTAGACATACCTTCATTTGTGAAATGTTAGATTTTACAAACTTACCTGTTTTTACTTGATTTTATTTTTGATAACCTCTCAAAGTTCATTACCATTAAAGTATTAATACGTTACCATGTACAATAACGCCTTTTTATTCATGCATATACTTTTAAGTTTTATGTTTCCGCAAAAGAATTGATCGCGTAGTAAAAACAAGCATCGTCAACGGTCAAATGAAAAGTGAATGCGAAGAGGAATAAAGTACTAGATAACAGAGAAAATGACAGAAAACAAGAGACTTTAAACTGGGAAATGTTATAGCTCAGTGTCTGAAGTGTAAAAACGCCTTCATTTCTTTGCGTATGCAACAAGGACATCCACGGAGCCCGAATAGTTGCATCCAGGCGTTATGATGAAATTCGTTTAGTAACCATTGCATGCGACACCATCTGAAGCTTGAATTGTTTCGCTTACACTTTAGCTTCATCCCAGCGTTATTTATTGTGCCGATGAAGTAAACCATTACTGATTTGTATCGCAACATTGTCAGTATTCCAGGAAATGCATTATTTAGGTCTATTACGACGGTGCCGGCCCTTGAAATCTCAAAAAATTTGGTATCTGAGCATGATATGTAGACTTTCTCTAATCTACTGAAATGAGTCGTCCTTTATTTGGATTTCTTTTTTTTCTTTCGAGGAAACAAATCATGACGGTTAATTGCGTAATTTCCAAAAGAAACAATCCTGATGAATCACAAGGGATTTGGAAGAAAAACGATGATCATTGGCTTTTCCGCAAAATGAAATAGACAGGAAATCTATGTGACATCACAAGTCTGAATATACGTCTACGATTTCCTAGGTGCAATGGTGGAAATATAACACAATTTGAACATGGCACATGACGTCATCCACCACGGTAGCCTACACCTTGATTTCCTCCACCTTGGAGTCATCAATTAGTGGCACACATTTGTACTGCTTGCTCAAATGTGAAACAAGGTTGAAATTAACTATTTGGAAGAAACCACGGTATACACTACCGCGGTGGATGACGTCATTTGCCATGTCTCTTTAAGGGCGATACCTCCATTGACATTGGACAAGGAAACTCGTTGTTCAGGCAATTAGCATCATTTTTTGCCAATCTATAAACTGAGACTATGAAAGCGTGATTCTGTGAATTGCGCAAGTGGCCCATGCTCCCTATATAGGCTCCCTTCTGAAAAACTAGAGTACCTATATTGAGAGAGTATGGCCACTGGGCCCCATGGAGAGGCTTAGGACCCAAAAATGGCGGTGCTTTGTTTTGGTTTTTGTGGATGGGAGGGGGGTCATTGCCAACTATTGACGGTTATCACCAACCGCACTTGCTGCCAACTTTACTACATCCAAGATAATTTTTCTCAAAAATTGCACACGATTAGCCTTAAAAATATGTAAATAAGTCGCAATAGTGCATTTGGGTAAATTTCTCGTTACGATAAGCAAAGAAAACTACATTTTGAGTCATTTTGCATTACATTAATTTATAGCGTCCGCCATTTTTGGGTCCTAAGGGCTCCATTCAGCCTAAGATGGCTGAGCCAATCAGAGGTGGTAACACCAGTGGCCATACTCTCTCAATATAGGTACTCTACTGAAAAACCCACGAAAAAGTTGGGAGCCAAGAATGTTTAACGGCCCGCGACAGTGGCATCGGGTGGAGGAATGGCGGCGGCGGAGGGTCCCCGGAAAGCACCGGCGAGAAGAGGGTAGAGCCCAAGTCTGGGGGGAGGAAAGACGCTAAAAATGTGGTCGGTTGGGCCCACGGTGGCGGTGGGCCCCGCTCGGCGTTGGAAGTTGCCGAAGCTCCCTCTCGCGGTGCGTGACAGGGACCAAGTTATTCTTCCCGAACTGGCGCCGGGATACCTGCTAACCTGTTTCTGTTTCGGGCCTCGGGTTGCGAATGACGTCCCAGCCCCTCGCCCCCACCCCCGGTGTTGCCGAGTTGTGGGGCGGTAATTTATTAGTCTACCTGCAACTTGGCGGAAAGCTAGTCGAGCGCACTTAATCAGCCGCATCCTCGCTCTCCTACCTGGAACAACTTTTGTCCCGGCCGACGCGACGCGACGCCCGGCTCAGCACCTGCCTGGTCCCGCCTCTCGCAGCTTATTTTCGTCTTTCGTCCTCTTTGCAAGTTTACTCGCAAGCACCCAGTATGCTTCTCAGTGGCGTGGCGTAAATTGCGAAGTATCGATTGTTATGCCGTTTAAACCTATGGTAAAGAATCGATTATTAAGGTGTTCGCTGCGAACACCCTGTTTATCGATCCTTTTTCATAGGTTCAAATGGCATAAAAATCGATATATCGCAAAGCACGCCACGCCACTGATGCTTCTGTGCTCATGGAAAACGCAGTATCGAGGGCTAAGGCATGATATCGCTTCACCGACAATTTTGGCAAAAATGAGTTAGTATCTTTGCCGTATTCTACAGTCAAAAATACGCAAGCCGATAATTTCAGATTTTTTCCAGATTCTGTGAAGGAGCGCTGCAATGACGCTGTGATGAATGAAAAGATTGAAAATCTCACCCTAGAATTTGAAAAATGGCAAAGTTTTCTCCTCGTCCTGCAAAATTGTCAGTTTGGAGACAGGCTGTATTGTCCCTTAACCATCGGTATGAACCTTCGCACGTTGCCATTTTCATCAATAAAACACCAATTTTCTAGGAAAGTAATAATATTTGTCTTTGAAATTCTCACAGACCTAGCTTAACTTGCGAATTTTCTTCGAAAAATTGGAAGGAAAAGGTTCAAAAGTTTTCCCGAGATTCGTGTTCTATCAAAGAAGATTTGGCAACCTGCGAAGGTTTGCACGGCGAATTTCCTTTGGAAGTCATTATTATGGATCCCTCGTCTTGGTGTGCCTACACCGGAAGACATTAAACATCAAGCCGTCGAACACTTTTTCCTAAAATACTGGCGTCACTTTATACTCAAAAGAACCCAACTTTATTTACCCTAATTGTAGAACAATTTCGCCTCAATGCGCAAATCAGCAAACCCTTTCTTAGAAATCCCTTTTGGAAGCTCTAAATCGAAGCTGAAAGTATCTGAGTACACAAATACACAGTTTGGTACAATTAAGTAAATGTGTTATTTTGTCAAATAAACCCGTTTAGAAACTTTTCG
This sequence comes from Bemisia tabaci, assembly GCF_918797505.1. Lineage (NCBI taxonomy): Eukaryota > Metazoa > Arthropoda > Insecta > Hemiptera > Aleyrodidae > Bemisia > Bemisia tabaci. The sequence continues at coordinate 31,513,540 of NC_092793.1, forward strand.
TCCTAATTTTGCTCCAAGAGAGATTTTTTTTGGAATATTACTCTGAGTCTGAAAGCGGGTATTCCCTCCAAATGATTATCGGCGCAAGTCGGCAGCACCCAATGCCAATTACTTTATGCGCCCGTGTTAGAAGTTACGGGCGTCAGGCGTCGACATCTTTCTTCGGGCGATGACATCACGGAAAGGAACTTATTAGGCACAAACGCACATAAACCATTTAATCCGTCCATTTTTGCATGTTCTTTGCTGGAATATTGCACCATATCATGCAGTATGTGATATTTCCCTTGTATCATGGTGTACAGGCTCCAGGACCAGGAAACCCCGGGCCGGAATCACCGGGATTAACCAGAGACCAACAAATATCTGAGAACATCAGGAACTTCGTCAGGAAATTGGTGTCACAATTGGGGAATTTTTCTCTTTCCGCTCCGAAAAATGATCACATGGACTATTAATATCAAAAGGAACTATATCCATTGTGATGTATGAATCCTGCCATGCGTGTAGTCTCCTAGATTTTAGGGCACATGGCAAAATGTATACAGCTCCTTTTGATTTAAATACGTCCTCATGACCTTTAAATTCAATGCTCCGTGTTGGCTCGGCTTTGAAGAATCGGTCGCTTTTAAACGAAGTAAGTCTATATGACTTGGACGTTTTGAATAAATGCATTTGGAGAACGGCTCATGACCGCTGCCGTAGCATAAGTTGAAAAGTGCGTTTATCCGAGCAATTTGACGTTCAAAAATCTATATACCACCATATTTCATTTTCAACCAGTCAATTCTGCTTACTACGTAGTGGTGAAGAATAAATTCAAAATCGTGAAATTTCACGTAAAATATCTCCGACAATTCCCAAAATGTATGTAAAGTGTGTTTTAAGTGGCCATTATTAGCCCGCTATGAATAATAATTATCGAAAAGCTGCCAATGTTTTTCGGAGGCATCATTTTACGTATTTGTAACATTCGCATTACATGAGATAAACGGTGGAAAATACAGGGTTAAAGAGAGAGGTGGAAGAAAAAAGAAGCTATAGTTTTGTTGCCAGTGCGAGTCGCATAGTCCGTCCCTGTAATAAATGTCTCATATTTTTCAAAACTTTCTCTGTCCGTGAAAGTAACTTTAAAATTTCACTGAAATTTCTTACCCTTCTTCATTTTGTCACCTTCCGGCCGTAGTATCAAAAGCGCCATGCGGCATATCAAAATTTCCGCCGCCTTTTATTTTTTACCGTAGAAATTGTTCAACAATGCTGTCCAAAAATGTCCCTGAATTTTCCATGCACTGCCGATAAAATTCAGTGAAATTTTTGAACAGATTCAACCAACAATTTCTCCGTAAAAAAGTAAAATGGCGGCGGACATTTTTATACGTCGCATGGCGCTTGTGATACTGCGATCGGAGGGTGACGATTTCCTCTCATTTCACGCGTGTCAGCGCGGCAACTGCGCGCTGAGCTTAGCTGACCTACCCCAAGCGCGGCAACATTGTCGAGGTGGTAATGGTTGCTCTTGGAGTATTTTTAAAGGCCGAGGCCGGTCCCCTTACCCTCAACCCCCACCCCCATTCCTATTGGGGTGCAGTGCTCTCCCGGAAAGTGGAGCATTCCACATTCGTCCTTGCAATTCCGCTCTCACTACCCTTATTCCTTCTTTGCACCCTCTTTTTCGTCGCTTTCGGAAATTACTCGGCGGCCGCGAACACATGAGCCCCCTCCCCCCAACCCCTCGGTCCTTTCTCCGAGCCTTCTGGGTATCACATGTCCGTCATTCATTTCCAAAGCTTCTCCCCCGATTCCTCAAGATGTAGAGGAGTCTCCATTAACTGGAGGCATTTATGCTAAAAGGAACTAAGTTAAGCGTAAACCCTATACACATAGTTCCTTTTAGCATAAATACGTCCAACTACTTACAGGTATTCCAATCAGGATAGTTATATCGACGCCCTAAGTCACGAGATTCATATTTGCGATGTGGCCAATCGCTGCTCATTTATTGTTTTTCCTCAATGAACTCAACCGACATTTTATCTAGAAATTTTCTGTCCATTCTCACGAGTTATTTCAGTTATTTTCCTTTAAAAAAATACATTTTAATTGGAGATTTGCATGTCAGATACTTATATTTCGACTTTTAACAATTATATTTATATACAATGTTTGCCCGAAATGTCAGAATTTGTAGATAAAATTGTGTGGCAATATTGAGTCAACGCTTAAATGACAGCATCACTTCATTATGACAGTAATTATCCATAACATTCATTTAACATTTTGTCAGTACTTTTTACAAATTGTGTCAGCACAACCATGAGGTACGCAAATCGACGCAGTGTGGATGCAATTTTTTTTAAAATTTCTCTAGTATCTGTGTCGCACTCTGCTGTTAATTACAACCTATGCTAACTTAATCAAACGTGAACCCTAGAATCAGGGGCTGTAAAAATTCTCTTTAAAAAAATTGTAAATTTTAATTTAAAAAAACTCTTAATAAAACGGTTAAAATATACAAAGAGGGAAAACCTTTTGGGGATTTTTTCACGTAGAATTCACGACAGGTCAAATTTAAGTACAATAATTGTTAAAAAAACTCTTAAAAATTATACACAGGTTTTTATGTAAATTTGTTTTTAAAAAACCAAGTTTTTTTTGAGTTTTTTTTTAAAACAATTTTTTATTTACATTTTGCCTCTTGTAAATTTTACGTTAAACACATGGAAAGGGTTCCGTTCTTCGTCAATTTTTACAGTTTTTTAAAGACAAATTTTAATAGGCGTTGCTATGGGAAGGGTTATTACGCGTCTAAATCAGATAATTCCACCGCCCTGAGAAGCCGTTTTCTCCATAGAGGAAATTCTGAGCATAAATATTGTTACTATTAGGGCGAGGCAGAAGCCCTTGTTAAAAAATAGTACAACTTGATTCTTTTGACACAGCAGGTAGTCGTGCCCTGGTGAGGGATCGGGGATGAGCATTGATTGAATCAATTCAACGACACGACATGGCGTTGCCGAATTGCCGCCCATTGTCTTTTCAACCCCTGTCAAGCTCAGCAGAGTCAAACTGACGGAGAATTTAAAAATCACGTATACATATATACTGTCAGTGAAAAATTTCGGAAACACCTGTCTTGATTGCTTCTACTAGATGTGCGCGTATATTTGCTGAGGAAACTATCACAACTATTCTTATTGTTCGAGATTTTTTCAGGATACACTTTTTTGGGTGAAAAAAACTCAGTTATAGTTTAAAAAAAGATTAAAAATTGTATACCTCATTAACAAATGAAGAGACACCCCCTTATAATTATGGGAAATCCTCGATGTCGCGAATTCCCTACGAACTTTCACCAGCACGGATGAAAGTGCGCTGACGAAAATTGTATGCAATATTCCCGTATAAGATCGCGGTATCCCGTCAGGATAAGAAACTTCCAAAAACAAAATGTCTAAAAATTTTTTTTTTACTTCGAGACAAACAAAAGAGCCACTTTTTGGCGCTCTGCGACGCCTCTTTGCCACTCTACCTTGTACCCCCACAACCCCTCGGGAAGTTGGCACTCACTCAATTCATCCCCTGTTGCCACCCTTTCACCGAGCGTTCCCTTCGTCTCCTCCCAGGAGGAACCTTATTATCAAGCATCTTCTTTGGCAGCCTCTCTTCCGTCATCCTGTTAACATGGCTGTACCACGGTGGTTTTTTTTTTTTTTTTTAATTTCATTTTAATTTTATGTGGAACTTCTAAAATGTTACTTCGAAATTCAGCCATCTCATTCAGGAGCTCTTTTTCATCCTAATCATTCCGGCCAGAACCTTCCCTCTAAAATTGAAAGTTTTTGCATTTGTCAGTTCCATGACGTAGGTCAAAGGGAATGTGTTGGCCAAAGCACTATCATTTAAGGACATTTTTTTCCTTTCTAGAAGCTCTCCCAGCCTACCCTCGAAAATGAAAGAAGATTTGGCAACTCTGCGAGAGAGTGCTTTTTCAAAACTTTTTCCCGGCCAAAGGCGGCAACCGCGCGTTGGGTCCCGTCCCGCAACCCTCCGCTGCGTGCTTTTCTAGGCATTCTTCGCAAGCCTAAAGTCCCGTTGCAGGCTTCTCCGCTCGGCTCTTGTGCCTTGTGCGCATGCGTAGCGTCAATCACGGCTTTTCAGATTTTCCTCCCCTACCCTGCCGGTGGCTGCTTTCAATCACCTCGTTTTCGCGAGGGGTAGCGAGAGCAAGGGCGTGAGAAGGAGGGGTAGGGGACGTGCGAGCTCTCGGAACTCGATGAATATCTATCTCTTCAACAAAGCATTCTTCCACCAAGAATCAGCGTGGCGACTCACAGACCATGTGCAACTTCTGCGTCGATGCTTGGTTGTTTGCCACCCCTGGTTTTTGCACAGGCAAAGCCATTGTCTTTAAATTTAGGGCAAGTGTCGCTCGCCAGAACAACAGGTTTCTGCGGGCAGCTATTAATTGAACACTTAATCTATCGCTCGTTTTTATGGCAGCTTAAGAATGACCAACGGAAGAAGTTTGCTTAATTGAACTAGTGGAGGGTTTGGATTCGATCGACATGACTCGATCGAAAAAGGAAAACGTGAACCGATTGACAGCAGCTTTATCGAAACCGATTATATCGATTCACGGTGTTGTCGATCGATTTACCGGTTTGTCGATCGTTTCACGGGCTTGTCGATCGATTCATCGGTTTGTCAGTTAATTCATGGGTTTGTCGATCGATTTACTGATTTGTCGGTCGATTCACGGGTTTTCTTCATCGAACGGTGTCGATCGAGTCGTTGACGATGGATGCTTGTCGATCGAACCCATATCCTCCTAATCAGTTGATGTTAAAACCTACTGATCAAAAAATGACTTTTTTGTGGACAACTTTACCATGAACGAGTTATCTGTGTGCCGGAAAAAAATTTCCTAGGCATCCGTGTGACTGGGAACGGTCTATTCTTACTTTCCTAATAGGATTTCCTCTGAAAGACAACTGGAATTCTCGATACATCGACGAAATTTCATTGGACAACCTGTATCAAGGTTGTCTCAAAAATAATCCCTACGAAAAAAATTTTAACATGACGTCCCTGTAGAAGCCCAATGAAATTTTTTTCGTTGAAGATTACCTACGCTGAAACCCTGAGAATTGGACAAGTTCCTTAAATCAGTAATCATATTTATAGGTCATTCCATTCGAAAACCTTTCACCCTCAAACTTACATTTAACCTTCTTACGAAGTTTACGTTCAATAAATTCAGAGTCGATTGAGTCAGGTTGTATTACGTCTAGTCGAAAAGTTAGGCCAACTTGGGTCATTTAAATTTGACTCAAGTAAGATAAAGCTCCATGCTCAATTGCTCAGTCAAACCATCTTCATGACACAATGTCAATCGAACTGTATTTTACAATTAATGGGAACTAAAATGTTTAGCTCATCAATAAAAACACTAATCTCCATATAAAAACTAACAGTAAGTACGTTATTTTTAAACTGAGCCAGAAATTTATTGTAGGTCCCCTAATTGCAAAACACAGTCCAATTAAGGACAGGAAATATAGTGAAAGCTCGCCAAGTCGAATTGTGCAGGGACCGACAAAAAATTCGACTTGAGCGGTAACTCGTCCTAATCGATTCTACGCTTAACTTATGGACGTGTCCATATATTAAATAATAATAAAATTCGACTTAATCTGCATTTCGTCTTAACCGTAGTTCGACTTAGCGAGCCTTTACTGTACAAAACCTGATGAGCCACATCAAGTGCTGCTAAGATCGAACAGCTGTCTCTCTTTCTTATCGATAACTCAATGCCCTGAAAATATCAATTCCTGTCGTGAAATTAAGACCAAAATGTATAGAAAATTGTCCTAATCCCAAGCCCCCAAAGCAAAGTCATTCATAGGTTTTTGCAGTGGCGTGGCGTGCTTTGCGATACATCGATTGTTATGCCATTTAAACCTATGGAAAAGGGTCGATAAACAGGGTGTTCGCAGCGAACACCTTAATAATCAATTCTTTACCATAGGTTTAAATGGCATAACAATCGATGTATCCCAAAGCACGCCTCACCACTGGGTTTTTGTTGTTTTTTTCTCCCTTCAGCGGGGCACACTGTGCACAATTTTTGCAGTCCCATGATGGCGCTTACCATATTTTAAATGTCTACTCTTCAATTTTTGGTCGACAGCGTTCTCAGATAAACGCCTTGTTGACACCGTGACCCTTGACACTGCTGCGAAATCAAGGATTCTTCGCGAAGTCGACAACAGCGCGGTGGTCCAATTAAAGCGCAAGGATGGAAAACCATCTCGCCGCCGCGGTCAGTTTTGTTTTTCGCTTTTCGTTTTTCGCAACGGTGGAGGGCGGGGGTGGGTAAGGGAGGGCGAGGGAGGGTGAGGGCGCGAGGCAGACGATGCCGTCTCGGTCGGAGCCCGGTCCGGTCACTCCGAGTACCGGTTTATCGATGACCTCGTCATCCCATCATCGGCTGGAAACACGCATCTACATACAATTTTCGTTGGAGTTAAGCGGTTTTTACTTAGCGGAGCAGCGTACCGCTACCGCCGCCTCACCCCCTTCGCGGCGGCGCGGTCGCAGTCAATGGCGCAGGAATTTTTAGCCCGCCAAAGTTCGCGGCCACAATGGCGCAGCCCCACAAAGCTCATCGTTTTCCAGCGGGCTGATTATTAAAATTGATAGAGGAAGCTATAGACGAGGGAGACGGTGGGAAAATGGAAGGATCCTATTGGTTCTGACGGGTGGTTGTCATAGACTAAGGGGGAAAATGATAGACAAGCTATTAAGTCTCTGGTGGGGTGCCGTTAGGTAGTCTATTACTTACCTCCTTTGTCCATTGTAACCACCCGTTCCGAGCAATAGGAGTGCTCCATTTTCCCATTATCTTTTTTGTCCAACGACTGGTCTATCATCAATTACTATAATCAGCCCGTAGACGAAGGAACACAACTCCATTCCAAGGCTGCTTAATTGACCCAGACAATTTAATTTTATAGAAATATGTCTGTGGGATTGCTGGCCAAAGTTCTTTTGATTTTTGCGGGGAGTAAGATGATAAATTAGTAAAATATTCAGTCAGAAATTCTCCGGAGTTTTGCTGTAAAAATGTTTTTTTTTTTCTGGTAGAAATTTGGAAACGTTGGCATGTAATTACGTTCTTTTGATCAGGACACGATGAGTTGTGCTGTGTGCCCTCTAAAAAGAGGAACTCGAACACTACACAGATCAGCTATTTTAACACTTTGCAAGACAACTTGCAGAGCGTTTTGCGAACTTTGGATTGGCTTTCCGAAGTAACTTCGGTGGCACGGACGATTTTTTGGTGAAATTTAGGATCCCACGGATTCTAAATGTGGATTCTCAGTTTTGTCGCAATAAATTTTGAATACAATTGAGAAATTTCAAATTTGAACGATTGGTGGATTATTTTGGAAAAATCGAAATTTCAGCCGCTACACCAATCGTTAAGGAATGTTTGCCGTTAAGGAATGTTGCGTGAAGGAAAAGCATTACTTCATTATAAGATTTTGGAAGATGATTTTCGGCACGAACTTGATTTAGAGACTGGAATTTCGATCGTCCTCACCAACCATAGTAATAACTGTTCCAGGCGTTTCGTATTTTTGCATTATGTTGAAAACAAAAGTCACTTATGACCTTTACAAGGGTTTTGATGACCTCATGTTTCCTATTTTATTCTGATTTTGCACACTTTTCAAATGCACGTATGAAGGGTTTTAGGTTACTGTCACTGTCTATTTCAACTGTGGAAGTGGACCAGCTGCCCATCTTGCTGTTGACCAGGGTCGCAGTGCTGTCGAGTATGATGAGAAGCAAGTTTCTCCTGCCGAAAATACCAGCGTTGTACCAGACCTATGTTTCCAATTTTTCACTAACTCTCGTCTTCCCATCACGAGGATCCATTGAAACTTCAGAACTTACCAGGTTAGTCCTTTTGAATTTGGAAACTCAGCATTTGAATAATGCGCGCAGCGTACAACATTAGAAGAAATATTCGAAGTTAGGTTCGAACCCAACATACAACTATTTGAACTTGTGGGCCGGGTTGCATACGCTCGATTTTGCAGGCGAAATCTGAGATCCACTTACGGCTGCCGCTATAAGGTACGGGGGCAATAAGTGTTTCCTCGAGCTCGGTCTACTATTAGCCGCTTTTGTTGCACTGGTTTGTAACGCGATATTAAGAGACTGAGATGAGATTATCTCCGAAAGACGAACTCGCCATTTGAATGATGCGCTGAGGTCAAAACAGTGGGAGAGTATACGAGGTTGGGTTTGGATAAGTCGTAGGCAATTAGCAATCGCCGGCAGTCTGCAAGCGTTTACATTTGTTTCGATGCGAATCAGCGTAATGAAGGCCTGATGGGTTAAGGCCTTCAAAAGTGTGATCTCGTATTGGAGCGCCTTCATTTTTTGTGATACTCAACGCTCTGTCACAGTGTTAGTTTAGTTGCGTGACCCAACTGAACCCAACTAAGGTCATGGCTTCCACCACACGTGCTCATGAGTTTACCTGTTACTACCATGCTTTTAGTGAGGGAAAAATGTCCACTCCCATTAAAGGATGAATAATAATCAGTACTTTAATCTTGTTCCTATATTTCTGAAATCTATTCTTTTCTATTCATTCACTTATGGCTTGCGAATTGCCGGCGATTGCTAATTGCCTGCGACGGATACACCATGCGGCTATATTAACTCCGCGGTGAGCTGGATTACAATATTACTTACGCTCGAGGAAAACATTGGTCGCACTCGTACCCTATCACGAGAGCCGTATATCGCGCGCGCGCGCATAGGCTGCGGACCGATCTCAGATTTCGCCCTCAAAACCTAGCGTATGCAACCCGGTCCTCCGCGGAGTTCGAATAGTTGCATGTTAGGTTCGAACCCAACTTCTCACGTTATTCCATTTTTATTCGCGTTGTTTTGTGTTGAAAGAGCGTTCTGTTTGTCATGGTTTCTAAAAGAAAGGGTCAGATGTTTATCAAAATCAAAATGCTAACCAGATACGTTTTAATAGTTCATTCACTTGAACCGCAAACTGATAAAAGTGCTTGTGACATGAAGCAAATGCGAACTGGCAATTCGAATTGGAATTTAAATCAAATCTACGAATCAGATGATGGATTAAGATTCACTAACGCACTTGTTACTCTTTGTAATTGAATTTAACAATTATTAGGGCTGTATTTGAAAATGCACAAAAGGGCCTCGCAGTGCAAAAGTTCAGTGGCTAAGCTTGACTGATCGGTTATCTATATTTCCTCATTTGAAGCTATAGTAAAGAATCTATTTTTAAAGTGTTCGTTGCGAACACCCGGTTTATCGATCCTTTTCCGTAGGTTTAAATGGCAGATTAATCGATTTATCGCAAAGTCCGCCACGCCACTTCAAAAATTCATGATGAGTAGTGTCTTTGCGAGATGACCTCAAAACCAGAGCGTTATTGGTGTGGTCCAAACAGCGATTACAATTTCAGCCCTAAGATTTTAGCACGTGCAGTAGGATATCTGAAAATGTCCAGAAGAAGCGTACATAATTTTCTACAAAAGTAAATATATTATCCGGAGAGATTTGGCAACGTCTGAAGGCTCGTAAAGCATGAGTGCGAAGATGATAGTGTGTCAGTCAGGAAGAGGGAATTTAGAACTTTAATAGGATGCTTTCGAGACCATCTTTGCCTCGACTGTTTAAGAACGTAAGGCGCTAAGGCCGGGATCCCCAACGGCGGAAATTCCCGGCGAAATCCCGGTAGTTCGGCCCACCATTCGTAGCCGCGCTTTGTTCTTCCAAGCTGCGGCCGGCGGAATTCCAGGTTTTTCGGTCAAACTTGGCTATGGCGAGTTCCAGGAAGGATAAGACGCGGACTTTCTTGGCGGTCGAAGCTGAGCCTGGGCAGCCAGTGGACAATGCGCGAGGTGCCTGTCAAAATCCGGCGCGAGTTTTGCTTTTAATTTCACGGTTCCTTCAAGCGTGGAGCACATAATTCACCATCCCGCCGAGCCGTTTCCAACCCTTCCCGAGCCGCTCCATCCTTACTTTCGCCTTTTTTCCGGACCGTATCACGTTGTCGTAAACCTCTCGGCAAACCTCAAACATCACTGCTACCGCGCTACGCGTCCTTGGTAATAGGTGGTAAGTAGAGTATGGCCCCAGAGTCTCATGGAGGGGAGGCCTCCAGGCCCTCCTAGGACGTAAAAAAAGGCGGCGAATCGAGGTGGAAGACGTTGGGAGCGGGCGAGGAGGACACTGAAAAAAAAATCTCGGTGTATTAACTAAGAAAAGGGTAAAATTACCAAAAATTCAGGGTTCCATTTGATCCCAGTTTTTTCTTGGTCAAATTACCATTTATGGAATTGGTAATTTTACCGAGAAATCTCGGTAAAATTATTGAACTTTCTCGGTAATTTTACTGGACCTTGGTAAAAACGCCAATATTTTTTATCAACTGTGGTAGAATTACCGAGATAAAATGGCAAAGTTACCGGGAATTGATTACCAATAAAAGTGGTATTCTTACCTGAAAAAAAAACCGTAAAAATACCGGTTTTTAGGTAAGCTTACCAGTCTGTCTTGGTAAAATTACCAATAATTGGTAAACAAAGTGAGATGGTAAAGGTACCAACGGACCGTGGTAAAAACGCCGAGAATTTTTTTTTCAGTGGAGTTGTTGCCAACCTTTGACGTTTATCACCTTAGCACCTAAGGAGGCACCTTCTGCCGTGCTTAGGAAAAACGCCGTATGAACATTCGAGAGTTGCCAAATTTCCTCCAACAAAATGTTTATTTTTGAGGAGAGACACGGATATTTCCTCTCGAAATTTTCAGATGATATAGATCCCATTCCGAAGGAAATTCACTGAAAAATTGAACGGAAGATATGCATAGGTTTTCCTGCAAATTCGTATTTGATCAAATGAAATTTGGCAACTGACGAAGGTACATACTGTGTTTTTTCTTAGCACGGCAGTGTTGCTTTTGAAGTACTTTACCAATGAAACCTCTATCACGCTGATGCGAATGATTACAACTTGAGGCAACACTCATGCCGCTGGCAAATTGCCGGGGCCTGCTGATTGCCTGCTACTGAAACAGTCTTGGGAAGAGGTGCAAGTGAAATCAATTCGGGGTGATTAGAGTGGCATGAAACGTAAGAAAGAAATGAAAGATTGGAAATTTCAGTGAAATATTTCATGAACTTTCACGAGGCTGTAAAATTTTTCATATTTTTCCGGGGCTAGAGTATGCAACCCGCACTTAAACACACCAAAATAGAAGAAAGTCACAATGTTTGCATTTTGCGAGACATGAAAAGGAACCGGTATTTTTCAATACCTTTCATAAATTTCTGAAATTTCATGAAATATTTCACGTGGAATTACGAGATTTTATCTTTCATGAAATTTTGCCACCCTGCACGGTGGTATGTATATCATCGTTTGGCGGGAAATATACTCTTAAATATAGTATATGCATTTCGGTTTACGCTGTGACGGACATGGTGACGGTGGTGAGAACTGGGTGGCAGAAAGCGCGGGATTGCGTTACAGCATGAGCTCATCGAGAGCGGAACCGCGGAGAAGCTAAGCCGGAAAAGAGGGAAAAGCCGAAGGAGAGAAGCAGAAATGATGTCATTCGAATTTCGGCCCGGACCTGAGCTTGTTTTAGCTCCATCTCGCTTTTTTGTGACTTCACAAGTTGACCCAGCGAATCGCCTCGGCCGGCGGTCGTCCTGTTGATGGACAACTGGAAATACAATACCTCTGTTTGAATAAACATCAAAGTAAGATTTACCCCTTTGTCATGCTCCTCGTCACTTGACTAGTGTATTTGTAAATATTCACTTCAAAATACACCTCCTGTATCAAACCGGAGGTCCTCACTTGGATCCTGATGATTTTTAGGGGGTGGGAAGGAGCGGGGGTGCGGGGGAGGATTGCCGCGATGCAGAAGAGGTGTTCTGCCGTGCTAAGGAAGAACGCCGTATGAACATGCAAGAGCTGCCAAATGTCCCTTGACCAAACATGTATTTTTCCCTATATTTTTGCATATTTTTCTTTGAAATTTTCAGATATTTTATATATTTTAGATTGAATTTCGTACAACGTCTTAAAATTTTTTGGGAAAATATTCACAATTTTCCCAGTAAATTTGGATTTTGTCGAAGGAAATTCGGCAATTTCTTGAGGCTCATACAGCGTTCTTTCTTATCACGGCAGTGTTAGACTCTCCTCTTTGGAATGGAAAATGATCCACCGAACTTGGGGACGCATCCCCTGGCCGCTACGCGGTGCAACCCCTGGAGGACGCTTCGCACCCTCCAAGATCCACTTCCTAGAGGGGTCATATTTCGCCTTTTTTTTTTTTTTAAAGTAGATACCTTTACTCGTCATATTATTCGACGCTCTGGCCATCTTCAAGCCCTATGTCTTGCCGTTGCTGTGCTGCTCCCGTAACCAGATTTTCTGTCCTAGCCACGTTTAAGTCCAGGTCCTAGCCACGTTTAAGTCCAGGTCCTAACCTCTATACTCTTCTATCAACTTCCGCATCCTCTTCATCTTGATCTGTTACGACTTGGTCATCGGCAAAGCATAGATTGTGAAGAGTCATTGGCGGATACAGGAAATTGGCAGAATTGTCTTTTCTCCATTTAAATCTATGGAAATGTATCGATTCTTGGAGGGGCCAGGTGCTTTGACGAGAATCGATTATTTAGCATTCGTTTAAATGGAGGGAATCCGGTGTTGCCAAATTGCTGGAGCCGCCTCTGTAGAATCCGCCCATCAGGGAGTGGAATGTTCAGCCCGGTTCACTTCTACACATGTTCAAGGTATACCTTAGATGGACCGCGTTTATGGCAGAAAGGAACCGAGGGGCATCGGTTTTTGATCATTTTAACTGGGCAATTTAATGTTTTTACGAGAGAACATTTGTGTGGATTCCTTTGAAAATTTTAAGATATTTGCTTCGTGCTGTACAGAAAATTCACTGAAATTTGCACAAAGATCCGCACCACCGTTTTCATGTAAAAAAATGGCAGTTGGCGGGCACCAAAAATGTTCCTAGGGGTCTCTTTCCGCTATAGAATGGGCGAAACTTTTCAAGAAGGAAACTTCAGGAACCGAATTTCAGGAATTTTCTAAAAAAATTTATTTGTGACAAGTCCAATATTTTTTTTATCCTCCAAACAGTGGACGGTGTCAATATCTCAAATTTCTGGTCTATCAATTTGGTGTCCAGAAAAATCTCAAGCACGGTTCTCAAACTCTTTGTTTCCATTCCACTTCGAATATTTTTTTTTAAAAAAATGGTATTTTCCTAAAAGAGGTAGTAAATTGATGATGCAAAAATTTCGGCCATCTGTAATGACAAAACCATGGTGAAAGTCAAATAACTCATACCTTCGCCTCCAATTAATTTATTTATTTATTTTTTTTGGGCTAATTTTTCTTTTTTTAAATAATTTAATTTAGTACAATCAGTTCCACGAAAATCTCATTTGTGATACATTTTACAAAAAATATAAAAAACTCTACAGGTTAACTCTAGTTTAATGGTCTCAAGCGAGAGTTGCCTGGAGCTGGTTATTGAATTGACACTAATTTCGGGGGGGGGGGGGGGGGGGAGATATTAAAGCCCTGAATTAGCACCTGAAAACCATTTGAAAAATCACATCTAAAAAAATTAACGAGGAATGACTCGGGTAATTGGGTCCTATTTAATGACTGGTTTGTTTAACACTATAAAATTAAATGTGTCATTTACACTGTCACCAACCTCCGGGCGTATTTTCTAGCTTTAACCATGGATGTACAACGATGAGTATAGAAGGAAAACTCATGATTCGTTCCAGGAACTTTTTACCGTATCGACTTGTACATAGAAACTAAGCGAGAACTCGGCTGGAGCCCATTTTTCCTCCGACCATTATTAATGTCTCATGCGTTTCAAGAGGACGAATCATGTTGGCAGAGAAAACTCACGGTTCATAAAAGTTTTTCCGCTTGAGGTCGGAGCAGAGTTGAATGAATGGCCGTACGATTAGTCATGGTGTTAGTGCGGAGTGTAGGAGGTGGGAGGAAAACTTTGAGCGCGATTCGTCCGCTGGTTTGTCCTGTCAAGTGAATTCTATAAAACCATTTTTCGTGCGTCCAGTGTTGCGCCGACCGCTCGTGCTGCTGTGTGAGGCTCGGGAATTTTCGTTGACTCCGAGAAAACTGATGCCAGCGGTGACCCACATAATTTTATTATCTTCATTACTTCATTTGACCCGAAAGACCCATTATTTCAAATTTTACGCCAATAATTGTGTTTAGTTGAGCTTGAAGATCGAAAGCCAATCAAAAATCGGGACTAATTATTTTGGTCAAGGTGCCAACGTTACAAACTTTTATGTCACTGCCGATCAGAGTCTTGAACATGTTCCGAAATTCACACATTCAAACTCAATTTAGGCTTTCAGTTCGTTTATATTGGGCCTTAATAAGTTTGATATAATAAATTAAACAGTTTAAAGAGTGCGAATCAGTTATTAGACGTCAGTGAAATATTCATCCGCGCGGTTGATGGTTTGGTGCACTGGAGTTAGGTTGGTAATGGTAGCCTTCATTTTCGTAGTGCTTTCGTCCATTCGTTGTTCGCGAAGCGTTCGGTTGTTAATTGTGTGTGAATTGTTAAGTTCGTGTGTTTTGTGTAGTTTTTAAATTAAAGTTCCTATTAGATGCACAATGGCTAATCAACATTTTTGTTTACGGTGGAATAATCATCAAAGTACATTAGTATCTGTGTTCGATTCTCTTTTAGAGAGCGGGACTTTAGTTGATTGCACTTTGGCAGCTGAGGGCCGATGTATACAAGCTCACAAAGTTCTTTTGTCTGCATGCAGTCCTTATTTCGCGGTAAGTTGCATTTTCGCAAATTTTGCGAATTTGCCGATTTTGAAATATGCCGCTAAATTGTCGAAATTAAATTCCAGTTTCATGCTCCCGTGTCGTTCTTTATTCATCCGATTTAATGTTTTGAAAATGCCTCATGGCTTCTCCCTCAAGGGTCCATCGTGTTTGCACGGGAACATGTTGTCGGTACGGCCGTAGATGCCTTTAGATTCAATTATGACTGGAAGTACTGAATAGTTTGGCGTTTAGATAGATCATGCTGTCTGTTCGTTTAATTAAACGTTGAATGGGTCCAATTTCCCAAATTCTTCATTGAATTTGAATTTTGCCTCATTGAAGTTTTTGTTTACTCTAACCACACTATCCTACTGTTTACTTCCCCGGTCACTCCATGCCTTCACTGTTGATCTATATCCAAAGTCGTCTTTCTCGGCTAATTTCAGCTTTCATCCCTTTAAATTCATCTTTAACCGCTTCACCATTGAGCCCTCTCAATCTACTTCCCTCTTATTACGCTCCAATAATTGTACTAAGTCGTAGTGCAAGTGTCTCCGTTTCCTCCGATTTCATGTGGAATGCCTCTTTGTTCGGCAGCTCCATTACATCTTTTCTACTCATGGTAGGGTTTCTGAATAAAACCAATGATTGTGCAATGCTGCATTCCGACTAAGCCATTGCATCCTTACTGCCGTTTGAAGTTAGATAGTTTATGTCAGTTTTCTAACGTTAACTTTCGTAATCCCCATTTGAGTGTTGCATCAGTTAATCCTTCTTTGACTTTGCTACTGTTTTGACATCAAGGCAATATTTCCATCTATCAACCCAGGCTTTATTCCTCATGAATGGACCAGTATTCCTATAGCTCTTAGGAGAGTTTTATCCCTGGAGCTTGCGCTTCGCATGTTGAGACAAATGTCCAAATATTGTTCATGTCACCACTCATCAGTGATGCCATCGGACTGCATGTGTTGACCTGTGTATGACCTGTTAAGTTGTACTAACTCAAGTTAATTAGTGATTGACGTTTGTCTCAACATAGATGCGCGAGCTCTAAATTTCAAGCTAACTTCAGGTCATAGGAACAGGTGTATAGCGTACGTTTTTTTTCCGTACGTTCGAAAGCTCATTGTTTCCATTCAACTGCAAGGTTTTGAAAAACATTTGGTTTGCTAACATACATTGCTTAGACCCTTATCCAGATCTCACCATTTGTCCACTTTAGTTCGTGATGCATCAGGTCGAATCCACTGTATCTAGCCGTGGACATTTTCTTTCCTGTGCCTGCCGCTTAATCTATGTACATTTTAATTTGTTCCTGGGATCCTATTTAGAAAGCTGTAATTAAAGGTTCCTCCTCCCTGCCCAATTCTATGTTAGCTATTTTCATGGGTCACCAATTTACTTAGTTGATCATTTTAGCGTATTCAAGAGATTCTCCTTCACATTTTGAGTGTTTAATATTTTTAAGTAAAGTCCGAACACATGATGAATCAGCATCTTGGGAGAGGACGGTTTGTTCATCTTATGTTGAGACTTTAGATTGCGCTACTTTTCTCTTCATGTTTTGGGAAGCCAGTGGGTTGAGATTCACAATTTGTACTACAAGGATAAGATGAAAATTTAGAGAAAATTTCTCATTTAGAAAGCAATAAATTTAGGCTCTTTTGTTCTTTAGGGCTACGGAATTTGTACAATTTAAGCAACACCTGATGGCGCTCCTCAGGTTTTGAATTCCCACTCCACATTTGCTTTCGGCCACATCTCTACATAATCTGTTCTCTACACACCATATTTCTTTCACTTGCAATATCCAAGAAACATCTTCAAACACAGAATCATGTTTGAGTAATCTCCTTCAAGGCTTTAGACCCAAGTGAAAAAATTTTCAAATACATACTGCAGTATATTTGTCAATTCTCCTCAGCTCAGTTGAAGTTCTGGCTGGATAGAACATTGTCTTTCATTAAATTGGAATTTGATTTCTACTCATTCTGATTCTGCCCTGTTCCACAGCTCTTCGGTACATTTGTAGAAGCAAAGTTTCAAAATCCTTACCCGAAACCTCCATGTTAGCTACCATTTGCTACTTGGCTTTTTAGAGGTGCAATCCTCTAAAACGCAGGTCCTTTCTCTTATCATTCTCTTGGTAGAAAAAAAAAAATTGGTCTGTATTTACTGCAAGAATTTATTTTTCTTTTCTTTTGTTTGTTTGTTTCAGATGATTCTAAGTCAACATTACGACAAGCATCCCATCCTAATCTTAAAAGATGTTAAATTTCACGAATTGCAATCTATGTTAGATTATATGTACCGTGGTGAAGTCAATATAACCCAAGAAAATCTGGGTTCTTTTCTAAAAGCTGCCGAATCATTACAGATAAAAGGCCTCACGGACAGTGGAGGAGGAGGTGAACGAGAAGCAGGTTTGAGTTCCGCGTGTGCAAGTCCTGTGTTCCACGATAAAGATAGTGCATCCCCAAGTCCAGTATCTAAAATTAAGCTAGACACTCCTATGAACAATATTAGAAAACCACAACCCGTTCTTCCTAATTTAAGCCAGGTCTCTAGATCTCAGATTCCACCTGTTGCTGGTCTTACAAACCAGCCGAAAAAGCCTTTAAAACATATCATTGACTCATTAAATAAGAATAATGAAGTTATCAAACGACGTAAACCTATACAACCTATGAAGTTTGAAAACAACATGATTGTTTCTCCTATGAGTGCGCGGTCGCATCTATCCAATCACCTCGATGTTAGCAATGCACTTGATGTGCCAGCTCAAGCGCCTTCGATTCCTGTACCAGAAAACAAAGCAATGTATCCGTTACTTCCAGTGCCTTCCTCCTTTCGACCGTCTTCCCCTAGTAACCAACCACAATCCCTAGTTGTTGATAAAGAAAATAAAGAGTGTGATTCTACAAAAATGAAAAACGATGCGAAAATGAAAAGTGAATATGGTTCGGAATATTCTAATCATGATGACAGTACAATGGACCAATACAATGACGAAGAAAACGAAGACGATGGCAGCGGCTCGGATTTTGAAAAGGCAGGCCCCTCTCATGACAACAACAGTCACTCTGACAGTAAGTCAATTCAATGATTTTTTTTTTTATTATTATAAATTTAAAAAAATAACTTGGTTTTATAAAAATTATTGCCACTAACTATTCAGTTTTTTTAGATTTTACTGTGGAGAAAATGTTTATCAGTGTCCCTTCAATTTTTTCAGGGATTTGAAAGAAAACTGCTTCTTCTCAAAATGTCCTCAAATTCTTTAACATTTTCAAAAACAAACACCAAGTCTTGTCTACTAAAATTTAAGCTTAATTGCCTTTACCTTGAGGGAAGACTCCTTTAAAGTATTGACATTATCTCAGAGCTACTGATCACTTGTTCATTTGTCATAGGAAAAATATACACAGAAACGTAAATCTCTAAGATTTTATACTCATGCGCATGATCAGCTAAGTTCATTGAGCCTATAGAAAAAACAGAACAGCTTAATTGAACCGTTGAAGGCCCAGGGTGTGGTTTAGGGGTATTGAATTTTTTTGTTTGCTGAATATTTAGAAGGTACTCATGATTACCTAATATTTTGAACACAAAAATTATGAAAAATGACAGATGAAAAGAGAGAATCCTCTATTGTACTTGAATCTCAAAGTACTCCAAAGGAAGAGAGACATGATAAAAACATGTGGCTCTCCAAGTTATACATTAAGTTATAAAGTTCCAAACATGATTCTAGATCCTGTCGACCAGTAATAAGAAACCGGAATTCTTGTCCAGTGGTTTTTTTCGTATCTCTATAAGAATGTTCCGTTGTTTGCACCTCCTGATTTTTTTCTGAATTTTTGCAGGTACCATGCGATGGGAATCGTCGAGTGACGGGACTCCCCATGACATGACAACTTCTGTAGACTCACAAGGTAAGATTGCATGGCATTTGCTCTAAGCTTGCTAAATCTGTCTATAGCTGTCTGCACCAATGGCTGTGATTTTAGGGGTGGAGGTTTCTTCTTTTCTCCCTATCCATTTCAATAACCCATCCCATCCAATATTCTAAAAAAATTTCACAACCCGAACATTCAATAAAGTGAGCGCGTTATTTTACTTTCGCATTGAGTTTGATGTATAAAGTGAAGAGATGTGGCAGTTGCAATGCAGTAAGGGAGGAGGTGGGAAGAATGAAATAATTTCATATTTCTAGTCATGCTGTATCTAAGGAAGAAATCTGGGAAGTGCAGTCAGTCATGCAATTACCCTGACTTCAAAATATTTTGGCACCATCTTTTTAGGAAAACGTTTTTTCCCACCGTTGCGGTTAACAGTCAACAGATGATAGCTCAATACAAACGTGGAGGTATCATTATGACATTTTCCTCATTACGTTTGTCTAGTTAATAGAACCCCCAGTTAGTTTTCTTTGAGGCTTCATTTATAAGAAGTAGGGATTTACCTTTTTTGAAATCCAATTTTATTTCTTTGACATCACACAATACTCACTCATTAAGTCGTAAGCTGAATCATAGAGAGAAAAGCTGGTCTTTACTGTCATGCAGTGTGTTATGCTCCATCAATCGCTTAATGAACTGCCGAGTATTAAGCTTAAAAAAAGTACCTTTTTTTGAAGCCCATGTTTTACAATTTCCTCTATGCTTATATTATCAATGAAAAATAGTTGACGATCAAAAAGTCATGAGTAACATATTTTTAACTCTTGAAGTTAATTGTTGGCCCTTCCAGGAAGAAGTGAACCTCACCAAAAAATAGGTCTAATTTTTTTCATCAAGCACAAATACTGATGAAAAAGTTAAAAAATTACACAATATTCCCTTGCCTCTGAAATAATCAACACAAAATTTCTCGAGTAAATGCGATCCAGTATCAAAGAAATTTCTAACATGAGTTGAGGTTTCAATTTTGTTATTTGTTCCTCTATTCGCGAAAGCCAGACCTAACTTCAGCATATCACCCTAGCTCCAACAGTTTTATAAATAGCTCAAACCTTTATACAAAGGGCAGAAGCTTTGTCCAAATGTTCTTTTTTAGAGCTTCCGAGAAAAACAGAGAGGAAAATGCTGGAAAGCTAGAAAAGTCAGGGAAATTCCTAAAATGCCGGTAAATACTCAACTATTAATCATCAGAAAATTCTGGCACCAACCCGCGAATTTCCTTGCCCTTTCATAACTTTGATGTCTCTGGTTCATTCTTTAAGTTAATTCTCTATCGCGTTAAGTCCGGCTGGAATCATAATCATTCTCTAAATCCTCAAAAAGTCAGGAAAAGTGAGGAAATATTTAAGTGCAAGGAGACTTGTCACTCTTAAAAAAAAGGCAGAAAAAAAATTGTTTGGTTCCCTACGAGCCCTCGTTGTGAAATGTTCTAATCTGCTGAAATACACGCAAGTGAATGTCATTCCATAACGTCCCAGAGTGTTACATTTTCACAAGATTTTAAACCAGAGAGTATGAGTATGCCCCCTGACCGCTTCGCGGTACAACCCTCCGAAGCACTTCGCGCCTCCGGCGCGTTACTTTTATAATTTTACACTATATAGTAAGATACGTAAATCTCTATGTAAGTCTGCTGTGCTTTAAGAATCAACTCCGTTTGAACATTCGAGACTTTTCAAATGTCCTATGATATAACGTGAATTTTTGGGGACATTTGTGCATGTTTTCCCCCGAAATTTTCTAGTACTTTGGATCAAATTGCGACCAAAATTACCTCAGTAAATTCGAGTTTTATTGGAGGAAATATGGCAACGTTTGAAGGTTCTTACGGCGTTCCTCCTCAGCACGGCAGAATTGCCTGTATCGGGGAAAAAAATCTTTTTAACAGGGTATCTAGCATCAGGATTTAGTCCCGATTTCATCAGGAATTGAGGAAAAATCGGTAGTAAAATCAGGATTCGAGAAAAGTCGGCCGTCTGATAGGATTTTTTATCGAGCTCTTTTTTGAAGTTACATTCGCCTTGCGTGAAGTTCTTCTCCGTAATTTTTCTCCGCAAAAAATCAGAATTTGGACAAATAATGAAATCAGGGTTTAGCAGTCAAAAATAAAGAAAAATCAGAATTTCCGCTACTAAAAAAACTGGACACCTTGTCCAAATACTGTGAGCCGAGCCCATAGAGAACTTGGATGCAAAGCGATTCAATGTTCGTGCGAAAATTCTCCTTTAAATCCTGCGAGTATCGGTGGGCGCTCTATTCTGCCGTGCCAAGGAAAAACGACGTGTGAACATTCGAGAGTTGCCAAGTTTCCTTTTGATGAAATGCTTTTTTCAATAGAAAGTTATGAATATTTTTCTTTTAAATTTTCAGGAGCCCTGGGTAAAATTGCGAACCAAATTATCTGAAAAATTGAAAGGAAAACGCTCATAAGTTTACCAGGAAATTCGTGTTTTATCAAAGGAAATTTGACAACGCTTGAAGGTTCATACGGCATTTTTCCCGAGCACGGCAGTATTCTGCCGTGCTAAGGAAAAACGCCGTATGAACCCTCAGGCGTTGCCAAATTTCCTTCGATAAACCGCGAATTTCCTGGTAAATTTATGAATATTTTCCTCCCAATTTTTCGGATAATTAAGTTTGCAATTTTGCCTAAACATTCTGAAAATTCAAAGGAAAAATATTCTTAACTTCATTAAAAAATAAACATTTTATCGAAGGAAACTTGGCAACTCTCGAATGTTCATACGGCATTTTTCCTGAGCACGGGAGTATTCGGGACGTTACTTGTATTTCGAGCGAACTTTTCGGAGCCGGCCACTTGACCAATTAGCGCTCGACGGTCGCGTAGGCCCGGGCCAGACTTTTGCGCTGCGGGAGGGGGTGTGGAGCGGGGTAGCGCCGTTCGGAATCTGAATTTTAAAGTGGACGAATTACGTAAACCGCCGGTGGCGCGAACGGCAGGGGGGACGGGTGGGGGCCGGGGGGTTAGGGGGCACAGGGGAGGCCACCAACGGCGAAAAAAGGAAAAAGAAAACGGAGAGAAAAGTTGAGCCCGCGCACGGGATCAGTATGCGTGATCAGCGCTTTGGCTCGGAGCATTCGATCAGAAGTAATTCGATAATTTATATCCATTTTTCCTCGTCAAGCGGCCGGGGCGACCCGCGCTGATTTTAATTTCTGATCCGCCGCCGCCGCAAGCTCCGCGGGTCCGGCCTAGCTACTGCCCGTAGCCTTTGTCGCGGATTCGACCGGACATCTGGATCGCGTTAAGTGGAAAAGCCACATCAGCCACTGCCAAATTTAATCGGGAAATTCTATTTTTTACTTGAAAATGGTTGTGCGGATTCGCTTGCAAATGTCAGCGAATTTTCTGCATAGCACGAAGCAAATTTCCTGAAATTTTCAAGGGACTCCGCTCAACCGTTCTCTTGCACAAAATTAACGTATCCAGTTAAATGTGGCTACAGCTGATGTGGTTTGATGTTCCTTACAGCTTGCGTTAGGTTTTGTAATTGTCTTTAAGTATTTTTGCGTGCTCAGGGTTGCCGACCGTCTAGAAAACCGGGAAAATCGGGGAATTCGTGACGACTAGAAAAAGTTGGGGAATTCGTAGGGAAAGTTAGGGAATTGGTGGGAAAAGTCAGGGAATTTCTGACACATCTACTAAACACTAGAACTTATCACTAATCTTCGAACTGTTCACACTTTCTGGTCATTTTTAAGGCTCACCATCTTCTTTTAAACAGCCACTGACTGCCTTTTCCATAATTTAAGCTCGAAACAAGGGAATTTTGTCCAATATTTAGCGAAGCAAAAAAAATGGGAATTTTCTTGGAATGACGGGGAAAGTCAGAAATTCAGACACTTTTAATTCAGGGAAAAGCAAAAATAGACACCGATAAGTCGATGATTGCCAGGGAATTTGAAGATGAATAAATTATGGCAACCCTACCGCACTCACAGTCAGCCTGACCGCTCAGGAACAGCCACAGGTCTCGCTTTGTTCTGTCTCCCGAATCCTCGAAAAGTTGTCGCAATAGGTCGGCCTGTCGCCGAAAGCTCCTTGCCCCAAATTCCAGTATTGTAGTCAATCCAGGGGACTTGCTCGTATTACATTTATGAGATCATCTCGTTGAGTGTTTCAATGAATGAGTTGCAGACGACTGTCCATAGGTGCGTTTGCCATCATCGATATGGGTGGTCTTTTTTCGGTTTTTAAACAGATATCGAGTTACGAAAAAGTAAGTTTGGAAGACACTGCCGAATTGACAATGATGTAATAACCGTGTTTATGCAGTCATGTAGGTTGGGTCCAGCCCCCTCTCGATTCATTTCAAACGGGACACATTCAAATGATCTTTTGCCATTTGCCATTTTTTAAGTATGTGCAGGCCTTCTTATGGCAACATCTCAGTCAACATAAGGAACGCTTTCAATGTTGTTGATAATAACGCCTTGATACAACTATTCGTACTCTATGAACGCGCGTGTTGCATGTGGAAAAATGGAAGGCGCTCCGGCTTTCTTGTGCTTGCAGCTGCGTGTGACGTCCCGCTCCGAATATGTGGCAAGATTGAATTTTCCGATAAAAACAAGGGCAAGAATACAGGATACAGTGTTTTTGCTTCATTTTTACTTATCAGAATATTATATTTCACCGCCATAACTGCGAGCACTGCTCATAAACCAAAGTTTCCGGAGCGCCTTCAATTTCTAGAACGCAACACGCATGTCCATAGAGCACGAATAGTTGCATCAAGGCGTTATTATCGATATCATCGTCTTATGCTCGGCTATCAATACTGAAGCGTTAAGGGAAAATGTTATTCGAAAACTCGAGCATTGTCAGATTTCCTCCAATGAATAAGAGTTTCCTGGGACACTTCACCTCTTCTTTTTTCAATATTTAGATAATTTTCCGCGCTATCTAATGTAACGATTCTGATCGGATTGCCGTTGCTCTCAATATATTCTGTGTTCTTTTTTGACTTGCCAAACTTCACATCTATGGAACGATGTCTTCACATCTATGTCTTCTTTCACATAAATGGTTTTCAACCCCCGAAATTTTTATGAAATTTTATAATATGCTCTCAAAAGAAAGAAATCCATACACTACGGCAACGTCGGGCGTTTTGAGATGCACGCCGCACGCCGGCTCCATCCGCATGTCCCGCGCAAATTTCTTGCTTGTTCTCTCGCATGCTGTCACGCAAGCGCGTGAACCAGCGCAGTCACGCCAGTTCATTCGAGAAAATTTGCATCTGCGTTCGAACCGACCAATGAGAAAACATAATTTCTCTCCGTCTGACTACGCTTTGGTCATACGATCGGTCATATCGAATGTTTTTGATTTTCTCAACTCTGAAAAATTCCGCTCGGCTCTTATTACTACCGAACTTCGATATCGCCTCCTATTGCCCCTTCCCTCATCTTTTCCGATGCCTCAATTCCAGCCGTGACCACGTATTCTACCGTGCTGGAAATGGGGAAAACTCGAGGAAAGTTTTTGAAAAACGTTTCAATTATCTCCCCCTTCCGCTCCACTTTTTCGAGCTCTCAGTCTCACGATCTTCGTAATTACAGTTTCGAAAACTCTAACTTTTGCGAGGAAGATTAGTTATTTTTGATGTAATGTTTGTAAATTTTCAATGTAAATTACGGGCAATGCAATGGAGTTTCATGAAATTTTGCATATCTGCTGGCGACTAGTGTTGAATGCAAGTTCTAATGTAAAGATCCTCTGCTGAGCAAGTGAGGAGAAAAACCCCTCATTTAACTCGAAATTCAAATTTTAGTATTTGTATTTTATGAATTTTATGAAAAGCGCTGGACTTGAGTAAAATTTTGAAACTCTAAATCAGGAAAAAACATAAGCCCTGTTCACGCAATCTAACTAAGTCTAAGTCAGGTTCTGAGTTCAGTGTTCTGTGTTATACTCTGAACATGAATCGGAGGAATAGTTTTTAGTACTCGAGGAATTGCAATTTCAGTTAATGGAATAATTAATGCCTGGAGAAGAAAGGCTCACGCATCTCTGTCATTTGTCGTGAAAGCAATTGTTCATTTTCAGTTCTACGCATGCTAATATTTGATGTAAAAAAGTCAGAGAATTTCGATCAGCAAAAGTAGACGTAAATTTTGCGCTGAACCTTTCATGATCCGCAAGATTTTCGACTGAATCGTTGCATGTGAAAACCCGTAAGAGTCAGAGAATTTTTCCCTTCCAAGTTTTTAGACACCCTTCACTTTCAATCGTTTCTGTCTTCCGGTTTTCACACGCACCGATTCAGTTGAAAATGTTATGGATCATGAAGGATTCAGCGCAAAGTTTACGTCTTGTTTTGCGCGGGCGCACCTGTTTACGCTAAAGTTGAGTGGAGAAAACACAGCGTGCGGGAAAATGCAACAAGCTGTAGGATCGACCAAGTAACGCTCCGGGTGTGATTTCACCGGTATTATATTTCTCGCCGATCGGATTGTGTTCAAGGGGAGCATCGAAAATGAGAGAAAATTGAGTGTTTATCAATTTTTCGAACTGGTTTTCGTCTCGTGGCAGGTTTCAAGGAAATGAAACGAAGACGAGGGCGAACGAACTGTTGCTGCAGACCGCGCGACGACAGGACTCGGGAATATCAAATTCAAAAAAACCGAATCCGAAAATTTTTTGGCAGTATTTTGGAGATCGATACCTTCCTTCGGCTCCAATGAAAGTGATGTTGATTCCTAATTTGCATTTCGCTAGTAATTTAAAACCTGTGATGGTAGAGCTGGAAAATCTGCCAAAACAGGAAAATTCAAGAAAAACAATTTTTCCAACAACTCCTTGTCAGGAAAACTACAACTTTTTCCCACTTTTTGAAAAGCTTTAAACAAAGAGAATCTCTCCGATGATGAGTCTGTTGCATGCAATAGATTTAGGCAAGTGATTAGACTCTCTAATTTCGCGCTAATTGTGTGCCAGTGATTGGATTTCAGAAATCGATTAAAATCCATCTGAAATCCATTTTTATGTACTTTAATAATGGAGATGTTGCATGTGTGAGGAATTTGCAATTTGACTGTTGATTCTTATGTAAAAGTTCGCGAGAAACACAATGGTGCCACTGGTTTTCTCTGAAATCGTCTCTCAAGCTCAAAAAAAGCTCTCAAAGTGAGGCCAAAATGGAGGGGATATCCCACCCTACCCTGAGAGTCCACCTCTACATCAAAACAATCTCTCCATGCAAAGATAGGGAGCAAATACATTGACAGGGCTGCCACTTTATTTGGGGACTCCAAAACTGAAAGCACGGCAACCCTGCTAATGTATTTGCTCCCTATCTTTGCATGGAGAGTTTGTTTTGATGTAGAGGTGGACTCTCAGGGTAGGGTGGGATATCCCCTCTATTTTGGCCTCACTTTGAGAGCTTTTTTTGAGCTTGGACGATGATTTCAGAGAAAACCAGTGGCACCATCGTGTTTCTCGCGAACTTTTACACAAGAATGAATGGTCAAATCACAAATCCCTCACACATGCAACATCTCCATTACGAGACGGAAGATTATTCACTTCTTTATTGGTATTTCCCACATTAATCAAACTCAGTATCCAAAGTCCAAAGTTTCGGACAAATGTTTCAGCGGGTCCGTTTAATCAAATAATGACAAATTGTTACACGGCATAGGTCGTTTAGATTGTCATCTCGTGCTTTATGTCCCGAATTGTCAAGAGTGGAGCTTTGAAAACTGAAGTGACTTTTCTGTAAGTTTTCACCTATGTCATTTTAATCGTTAGGATAGGGAATTGCATTTTTTTTTGGTGTCATTCAGCGAGTCTAAAGAGCGCGCGACCGACAGTGGGACAGCCAAAGATTTCGAAGGGCGTTTGTCATTAACTCACATTTCGCATTTCGCAATTGACTCCGTCATTCAAATTGCGGCCACTTGTAATAGTCATGAACTTGCAGAGTTATTCCTCGCCAACCACGCAAGCACAGGTCTGTGAATAAAACATTTTTTTTCTTCCTGTGACCCGTCAATATTTTGATGGGGGCCGTCAGCTGTATGATCTGTGTCTAATTGAATCGATTATTTAATGCATAGAATCATCGCCGACCGAACTGAATTATAATGTCCGCACTCTCCCGACATATGTACTCAAGCGATTTCGGATAGAGTACTTATACAGTGAGAAGACAGAGTCGAAATATGGAGCTCCTAGGGCCCAAAAGGGCATCCAACCATCTAACACAAAAATTATCACCGTCATTCTAAAGATTACAATATCAAACCTAGATGAACAAGGATGTTCACAAATGAGTGTTCTTTCCCAAAAATGAGTAAATTCATGCAAAAACTTAGTCAAATTCGTGTTTTACCAACCACGGGTCTTAAACATTTTAATAATAAATCACTCTGGATAATTAAGATTCATAAGTTGGCAACCCTTTGGGTCTTAAAAGCTCTATACGCGAATTTTATCTAAAGTTTCGAGCCTCTTCGGGAAGTTCTGTCCCGGTTTGTCTCATCAATCATTAACACCAGTGAACACTGTTGTTACCAGATTCGACCAATCAGATCCGTTTCTTTTCGACAAGTCGAAATTTTTTTAGAACCACCTTGCGAAGTGGTATCATAATCCCGCACAAACGTTGCGATTCGTTTGTCACCGAATCGGAAGTTCCGAACTCACCTAGATTCAGTTTGGAGGTTCGGGCACAAAAGTAGTACCGAACCTCTAAATGGACCGAGTGTATCAGAAAGGAACCAACCCACAGTTTCGACAAATTTGAAATAAGAGTGTTTTTGAGTTCCACAAGCCGTATTTTTTCTCCTGCCAAAAACTGAAAGTCAAAACACAGAAATCAGTTAGTGAGAAGAGGGGTATTTCTACATTGAGCCTTATGCAGGAATGAAACTTCTCTTTTTCTCAGTTTCATCTTAATGTGGGTTGGTTCCTTTCTGATGAACTCCATCCAAATAAAGTTCGCTTCATGGCCTAACCTCAAAATTACCGAAATATCTGCACTCTATCTATCTAGGCACCGGAGCGGTTTCGGAAAGCTGTCACGAGGATGGTCATTCTATCCGTCAGGGTATGGCGCTCGGATCGGTTTCTTGTGTGACAGGCCGAAAGCACAGCGTGCCGTCTGCGACGTCACTTTTTCATCGGAAACTGCAAACGCTTTTATTTCACTCAGCCTCCGAGCCGAAGCTTTCCCGGTGTCGTTTTCTCCGGCCGGGCTCCATTTTCAATAGTGGGCATTTTCCGGTAAACCACCGGCACGATCACGGCCGAGCACGTGTGTCATCCAATACGTGGGGTTGCATTCGCCGCGACCTGTCGCAGTTCCGCGCTCGTCGTCACGATGATGGTGGCAGTCCGCACTCCCCGGTGGCCGGGCATCCGCAGATCGTGATGCTGGGTTGCGTGTGGCGTTTTCACTTAGTTCTCTGCCGCCGCCGTCCCGAGGAAAACCACCCTAAGAGCAATCCGGTGTGGCAAAATCTCCCACCTAAAATCCTCGTTTCCCTCACGAAAGAACGCAACTCCGATTCGAATTCCCCCTCGCAACATATTTACCAGGAGAATCTATGACATTTCGAACTGAAAATTTCACCGATTTTCCCTCAGAGATCATGCCAAAATCAGAAACATTTTGGACAAAAATTGCACAGCGGGCTGATTGTTGATATAGATAGACAAATCGATAGACGAAGGAGACATAAGGCGCCTGGAGCGATCCTATTGGTTAAAATGGGAGGTTCCTGTGAACTAGACTAAGGGAGGAAATTATGGTCAGTCTAAAAGGTCTCTCGTGGGTTGCCGTTAGTTAGTCCATTATCTACCTTCTCTGTCTATCGGTTTGTCCACCAGTTTCAATTATCAGCCTGCAGGTGCATTCTTGTTAAAAATTGAATTTTTCTAGTCCATTTTGCAACCTTGGAATGAAGCTACGTTCCTTCATTCGGGAAGCTACGTAGTAAGACTTAGGGTCGTACCTTTAACAGGAACTTTAAAAGGAACTTCAATCCGAAGACTTTCATAGTCCATGCAGGCACTCGGAAATGCTCCATTTACCTGCACAACTGACACCTTAGGGAGGAACTAAAATTGTTAATAAATCAATCCGAAGAATTCAAAGAAGACAATTTTCTCGTTTTATAGGAAATCGAATTTTCATAAGTGGCAATTTGGCAACTCGCGAATGTGATCATTGGACGTTTTCCGTTCAGCACGGGAGTATTGCGCCTTGACGGTCCGTGACCTGGCGTACACAGCGTGGCCAAACGACGACATTGTCGGAAGCGCGAACGCGTTGCCATGCACGAGATGCTCATGTGTAATTCAATTTGTCACCATCGCGGCGAAACGAAGAGGAAGGGAGGGGGGGTGCAGAAAGTGACCGATCAAATAGTCATAAGCTCGCGATGCTCGCAAGGAAATGGAGGGCCGGAGGGGAAAAAGTCATTTGAATTAATTATATGTCATAACGAGAGTGATGGGAGAGCCCCGGGAAGCTTTCGACGGCATTTTAGATAATTTCTTAGAACGTATTAATGGAATTCTTCTGAACATTTGAAGCGGATGTGCAGTTTCTGAATGATGCAATGGCAATGAGTCGATTTGTTCCCTGGATTTTGAATGAATAAAACTAAATTCGAAAGTACTCTCGTTGTTTCCTCGAGCGAAGTTTTGGAGATACTTGCGGATAAAGTAGAAAAGCGGGACCCAGTATTAATATTTGGTCTACATTTTGCGACAAGGAACTTTTATCTTCGGTTTATCCTTGAAACAACATACTTGCCGAGGATAATTTTCGCTCTTATTTTGTTTCTGAAATGACCCAGAATTAGTGAATCGTTATCCTAAAATGTAGTCCAATTCCAAGGTTGCCGGCGGTCTGAAAAACCGAGGAAGTCAAGGATTTTGCGGCGACCAAACGGTAGAAGTCAGGGAATTCACACAACATGGCAGGGAATTCAACGTGTTAAGCGTGTAGCAGTAGTGAGTGCAATTTTGCCGTGCCAAGGAAGAACGCCGTATGAACATTCGAGAGTTGCCAGATTTTCTATGATAAAATGTTCATTTTTGAGAAAAGTTATGAATATTTTTCCTTGAAATTTTCAGGAACTATATGTGAAATTGCGAACGAAATGCTCTGCTAAATTGGAAGGAAAATATTCATAAGTTTACCAGGAAATCCGTGTTATATCAAAGGAAATTTGGCAACGCCTGAAGGTTCATAGGGCGTTTCTCCTTAGCACGGCAGAAGTCAGAGGAAGAAAATCAAAATGGAAATTATATTTGAATGTCAGGAAAAGTCGGGGAATCCGAAAGTTTTGGAGTCAGAAAAGAGCAAAAACAGTCAGGGAATTCGAAGATAAAGGAATTACGGCAACCATGCGCTTCGCAAAACGGTCGCTCTTTTAAGAGCCCCCCCCCCCCCCAGCCGCTCCTCTTTATGGTATCTATTTATGGAACTTTTTGTTTCACATGAAATTTAACGTAAAATTTCCAAGATGATCTCCGTAACATTATGACGTTCTTATGGATGCTGCGGGAATTTTCATCTCGTTTTTGAACATCATGATAGAATGCCTGGTGTCGTTAGAGTTCAACAAGAATAACCGAAATTTTTGCTGTAACCTTTCAAAAGCAACTTAGACAACTTATCGATGACTTGGACTATTTGCCCTTTTGCTCAGTATCGAGATCTGCTCATTAACGTATCCAGTAGCCCACGTTCTTAACGACATTTTCGAATACGCTCTAAGCTTTAATGTGGCAGAAGCTGTTTATTTACGAACCGGCACCAACAAAAGAGCCCCGTGTAGAGAAATTGAGAAATGTCTGTTTGCATCCACAAGAACGTCCGATGTATGTTTCTTCTACCCAGCTAAGGAAGATTGCCTTCCAATGGACAACATCAGAATGTTGCAAACTTTTCTTAGGTCAATTTTTTTTTTTTTTTTTTTTTTTTTTTTTTTTTTTTTTAAGGAATGTTCTTCATATTTTCCCTTGAAATTTCCGTATCCTTTTAATTAAATTGCGGATAAGATTCCGTTGTCAATTTAAGTTTCACCACTCCTCCTTTCCCTTTCAAGCCTCAATTACTTTTACCCCTATCCCTTCCCTTTCCGTCTCCTTAAGGCGATGTAGGTGAATGGAGGAACTTTTGTCCTTTGGCACTTTTCCAGATTTGTTAAAGATTTTTCCCTCCTCCGCGGAGCAAAATGATTCTCCCTCCTCTCAACACCTTCGAAAAGAAAAAAAACAGCCTAGCCATCAGTAGGTGTTAGGGATTTATATCTCGATAATAATTCCACAATATCTCCTTTCCCCTCAGAAGCGCCCGACTTAACTTTAAATAGGAAGTGCAGAAAGCAGTGACGGTGAGTCGGCGGGGAAAGAAATAAATAGCTATCTCAAGGCTGAATCCGCGCCTGGGAATCGAGAGGAAATCTCAGCTTTCTCGGAAAAGCCAGGTCGGTTTTTATCCAACGGAAAACGGTTCAGCGGAATCCGCGACGTCTCAACTTTCCCGGCGCTGGAAATAAAGAGCTTTGTCGACGGAGGTGTCGCTTCCAGTTTTGTTTGTCAATCGCGCTAGGCTTCCGCGGAACTCTTGAATGAGACCTATCCCAAATCTGGTGTTTTTATTCGCGACCAAGAGTTCAGCGGCATCACCTTCGTGAAAATTGATGAATGAATGCGCGGAGGCTGCTCGTGGGACCTCAAAACAAAGCTTTGAACTTTTATTTTTCGTTTCTTGAGTTCCTCGTACGCCGCTGTACTCAATGAGAGCTCTTTCATCGATTGCTAAGTACTGCCGCGCTGGAAAAAACCTCACAATTCACTCCGATTGTATGCTGATGGATTTTCTCGAAAACTGTTGAATTTTTTCTTTGAAATTTTCAGCAAGTTTTATTCGTCAGTGTATCTTAGAATTTCTTCTGAAATGTTAAAACGTTTTTCCAAAATAAATATTTTATTGGAGGAAATGTGGCTACTTTTGAATTTTTTTTACCGCGTTCCGCCCTAGAATGGCAGCATAGCTTGCGAAATGCTTCTGAAAATCTTGACGATTGTTTTTTTTTTCTTGAACTTTTTTACCATTGGGATAGTTCTCACTGAAAACTTATGTAACTTTAAACATTTTTTATAGCGTTTCACCTACCTGAAATAACGCAGGAGACTGCATTCACCTTATACCACATGGAAAAAATCTGTCGTTGGCGAATTTTTTAAATACCTCGCTTATCCTCTTAAACTATATGTGCTAAAGCTCATTCATGTTCGCTATACTATTTAAAATGTTCCTTAGATATTAAAGTCGTCGATCTTCCGTACCTTCAGCCCATGTGATAACTGTTTATATCATCTATATTCATAAGTCTGCGCAAATTCTCAATCTCTCAGCTGTATATTTCTCCTTTTTTGGTGGAGGTTCACAAACGGTAAAACTTGGTGCATTGCCAGCGGAATAAAAGCTAGCGAAAAAAACCTAACCCTTTTATGAAACGAAGTACTTTTTTTCTGAGCTGATACAGAGAGGGGAAGAAGAGGAAGTTGCTTGAGTAAGGGGACCCTCGATTTATCGATCCTTTAACCTTGGGATTGGAGTTTTCGTCCGGAAACTGCAGAAAAAACTAGGGAAAGGTCAACATCCGGAAAAAGAAAAACAAATGAGTTTCTGCCTCAGTTGTATTTTTAACCAAATGTTACGGTAGACACCGTGGGGAAATCTTTTTAATTTAATTTTTTTTCGTGTGAAATCCTATTTCTGACGAGACCCGCGAGAGACAGTTTTAACTTGTGTGGAGACGTTATTCCCTTCACGAAAGGACGTAACTACATTCCAATGTCGCCAAATTTCTCCTCGCAAATTGCATTTTGATCAGGAGGATTTTGGGCATTTCTGACTAAAAATGTCAGTGATTTTTTTTCTGATCTAATGTAAAATCAGAGAAAATTTTAACGAAAATTGCATAGGTACATTCTTGTGAAAAATTGAACTGTTTGAGTTTATTGTGTAACCATGGAATGGAGTTAGGTTTATTCGTCTGGGAAACAACGAAGAGATTCCATCCTCCCGTACATTCGTCAGGTAGTACCGTCAGGTTTTCCTCGTTTCCGTCAAATCCTTTGAATTATTTTTATGAGGTGTGACGTATACGTGTCTGAAATCGGTGTATAAAATAATGTGTGCATCTCAATTTTAACGAGATTCGGTGCATTACCATTCTCAAAATGCAAGAAAACATTGACGGTTCCAGCAAATCGGCAACATTGTTTTTTTCCTATTTAAACCTTGGAAATGTATCGATTCTTTGAGGTGCCAGGTTTTCCGACAAAAATCGATTATTCAACATAGGTATAAATGAAGGAAATCCGATGTTGCCAAATTGGTGAATCCGCCTCTGCAGGAAAAACTATTTATTCCTCAGAACTTTGGAGGAGCTGCAACCCACTTTAAAAGCACTTTTCGGAAAAAAATTCACAGAGGCAACAAGTCTCATTTTGACCTTTAGCAAACGCTCCCGCAGCCGCAGCTGGTAGTTTATCCTTGGATCACCCTGTATTGTCTTTGTTGAGGATGGCAGGCCGGGCCCACCGTGCGATGTTAGACTTTCGGACTTCGGCCTTTCGGTCCTGCCCGGGCCGGCGCGGCGGCGGCGGCGGCTTCTCCCCTCTCTCGTCAAGGTCGCTGGAAGTTGGATCAAGATCGAGGAGGCATCGTGAACTTGATCCCGAATAGCGAGGGGTGCGGTGGAGGGGGGGGGGGGCGTCCGCGCATGCGCCGCCGAAGGAGGGAGGAGTCGCCAATCGCCGGCTGCGGCGTCGACATTTAAAACTGGGAGTAAAGTTGGGCACACGGCGTTACGTAAGGCGGCACGGCACCCCTCGCGGGGGAGGGGGGAGGGGGCGGCGGAAAAAAGTTGCCCGGTCGGTCGCGTCGGGTGTCGTTTCGCGGAATTCCGAGTCGGAGCTTTGTGCGGGAGAAATGCGAAATGCGGATTGTCGATCGATCGGCGGATCCTCAGCCCGTCGCACAGTGGATCGAGTCAATTGGAGAGGTTCGACATGAAATATTTTACTGAAACTGCAAATTTTTATGTTTATTTCGTCACATTTCAAACTACAAGGGGTGCCTCTGGAAGAAAAGTTCACGAGGAAACCAATGAGACCACTTTAAGAACCTCAAAGTTCTGTATAAACGGAGTTATAAGCGTTTAAAGTTTCCGAAGTTTGTTCGACCTCTCCCATTGACTCGATCCACCGTGCGCCAGGCCAGACCTCGAGCCGCAGCTGAAACCTGTTTTTTTTTCGTCGCCCGCCCGATCCATTCATACCGTCCACCAGTCCAGGACGAAGGCTTCACTACCGTGCTTATAAAATCGCGGATCTTGCGTACGGTTTCCATTGGACTTGGGCGGTTTTTGCTCAGGACGACAGTCCACCGCGCTGTCCGCTGGGACTCGTCAACGAGGGTTTCCCGGCTCCTTTGTCCGGCTCGGCGCTTTCTGCTTTCTCCGGTATCGCGCGCTAATTATAGTAATTGATAGACAAAGCTATAGATAAAAGGCGAAAAGAAAATCGAGCAATCCTTTTGGCGGAAGCGGGTGGTTGTTATCGACCAAGGGGAAGATAATTAGACAAAATTTAGGGCCTCCTTTGTCCATTACAACCTCGCGCTCCCACCAATAAGCTCGCTCTTTTTTCTCTTCGTCCCCTTTGTCTATCGATTTCAAAAACCAGCCCTTAGTACTTTAGAGCATAGGAAAAACATATCACTCTTGGACGTTGCCGAATTTTATCCGTTGAAGTATTTAATTCAATGATTTATGAAATGAAGCGCAAAATTCCAGCGCCGATTGCCTATATCGTTGATCTTTCGTGGAAATTCTCGAAATGGGGGGGGGGGGGCAGCGCAGTCACGCCCCCCCCCCCCCCCCCTCACAATGCTTGGTACACGCGCCGCCACTGTCTGATTTCTCCTGATTTTTCCCGCCCGTGGCCATCCAGCTTGACGGGTATAAATTGTTTTAAACGGGCGAAGCTGTCAGCAGGCTGATGATTGAACTTGATAGAAAAAACAATTGATATAGAAAACGACGGGAAATTGGAGCGATACTCTTGGTGGAAACGGGTTTTTGTCGTACATGAAGAGGGAAAAAGATTGGACTGACGACACGATCCCTCGTGAGTTGCTCTTAGTTACTCTATCACTTCAATTACTCACTTCCTTTGTCCATTGCAACCACCCGCTTCCACCAATAGGGTAGCTCCGTCCTCTTGACTTCTTTATCCATAGCTTCTCTTGTCAATTTCATTAAACTAGCCCTCTGTTGTGATGGTGCAAGAATCTTCTGAGCGTCACGGAAACGTTCAAGATTCGGAAAGACCGAAGCTGGACAACCTGCGATTTCACCGCTGCCAAAATCCTCTGGGAGCGCGGGCACCTGCCGCCCACGATGCCCCCGGGCGAAGGTCCGAAATCTTGATTTTCCCGCGACGCGTTTCGCAAGAGGCGGCCGGGCCGGGGCCGGCGGCGGCGGCGGCCGGTGCGCGTGGAGCTTGGGGCTTCTGGTGGCGAGTGTCAGAGTGTCAGGAATTTTGTCTCGGCGCGCGCTAGAAAGGCGCTGGACCGCGACCACTAATCGACTTCACGTGTTCACACCGCCCAAAGTCACCGTGGTCGCAGTCCAAGTCCTCGCTCCTCCATGCCCGAGCCGGAGCGAAAGAAAACTCCGCCGCCGGTCGCAGGGTCTCCGCTCAAGTTTTCTTTTAATAGCTTTTCCTTCCCGCTGCCTCGCCGCGTCGCTGCGCTGCATTCGCTAGCCCGCCGCGCCTCGGAAAAAAAACACCTCCGCGCCGCTGCCACTTCACGTCGCAATTCGGCAACTTTCGGCACGCTGAAGGTATCCTCAGCTTAGTACACAATGAGGAAAAGCAACCCATATCTTTTGTTCGTATGGAAAGTAGCAGGGTTGCCACAGTCAGGAAAAACCGGTAAATGTCAGGGAATTTCAGGAAGTCAGGGAAAATGACGAAAATGTTAGGGAAACATTGTTGAGTCGCCTTCATTTACTGTCCTGAACGACCATTCTGTCCAGAATGGATATGCTGTTGTTTCAAACATGAAATTTTGTCTGAAAACTATTTCAAATTATGTCTTTTTAACCATGTGACACATCTTCAATTGTCAGGAAATTCCACCAAAATGTGTCAGGGAAATCAGATAAATGTCAGGGAATCTCATTTCCTTAATTCTGGGGCAACCCTGAAGTAGAACACGAAGTAACTTAAACGCACGGTTAACACGTTTGTCGTCAGTTTCTCTTCGGGTTCCAATGTCCACAATCTCTGCGTTACCTTGACATCTATGGGTTGAAAATTTGCAACCTCTTTAGAAATCTGGCGCCAGCCTCCCGGATCTACCTTAGATCGCATAGTTGAAAGTCCAGTGCTCTAGCCACTCGCAAGTCGCAACTTCGCAATATCGAGAGATTCAAGAGGACCAGATGCTCCAGAGAGGAGCCTACTGTGTCGGTCGATTCAGTCAAAAGTTTGGTCGATCAACCAAGTCTTTCTAGGTATTCCGCTAAACTAAGAAAATATATGCTGTAGGGATAAAGGGAAAAATGGGTTGAAAATAAGGAAACATAGTTGGGAGATCAGAGGAGCGTGTATGTAGGCGGAGAGAACAAGAGACAAGAGAGAAGTGTAACTAAGGAAACATAACTGCAAGATATGCATGTGGAATCGTACGTATGCGAGGAACAAAAAAATCCATCTCGTGCTTCAATGATTTTTCAATCAATTTAGTTAATCTCGCAGTTTATGATCGTGTGCCATAAGTAATTCTAAATAATTTAGTTCATAGGGTGACTGCCCTTTCGAGATAACAAAACTTCAGGACACGCTATAATTTCCCGTTCCAGGCACTCCAGCGGGCTGATGATCGATATTGATATACAAAGCAATAGACAAAGAAGACTCAGGGAGTATGGACCGATCCTATTGGTTGAAATGTGTGGTTCCCATCGACTAAGGGAGAAAATGATTGACTAACTGTCAGGTTTCTCGCGGGTTGCCTTCAGTTAGTCTATTACCTACCTCCTTTTTCTATTTCAACCACCCGCTTTCACCAATCGGATCCCTCCATATCCCTTTTGTCTTCTTTGTCTATAGCTTTGTCTATCACTTTCAATAATCGGCTCGCAGGTGCGGGGTTCGATGACATCGGGTCCTCCAAGAGGTGGAACTCGAGGCTGGAAGCTGGAGAAGAAGAAACCGGGTGAGAGAGATCCGGAGGCGGGCCCGGGATCTGGGAAAATTCGGGCGGAAATCGTGAACGTCGGGTGGCGGAATTGCGGAACTTTCCCGCTTCCCCGCGGCGCGGCGTGGCGTCGCGCAAGCACCGCAGCGTCAGGTGAAAAATCCGAGCGGCAGCGGTGCGTGAAGAAAAGAAAAGCGGGGGGCGGGGGCAACGGAATCGAGAGGAACGCAGGAGAAGCGGAGGAAGTGACGGGGGGGCTGGATCGAAATCGATTCGATCTGGCCACGTAGCCCGGCAGCGATCGCTTCGACTTGGAGCGGCGCGGGCAGGTATTTTCCTCGCCGGGCGTTTCGGCCGCTAAAGCTTCCAGCCTCGGTCGCCAGCCGAGGGCTTGACGTAACATTCTAATTTTCCCCGAGAAGGCGAAACATTTTCTCACCTTCGAAAGCGGAGCGCAGCAACGGTGGAAAACTGCCTGTGTCCAATACCGTAAAATGGCCGAGCTGCAACGCCACGCAACAGGTGCCCCTGATCCCCCCCTCCCCCCTAACTTAGGTCTTCGCGTTGGCCCCGGTCTGCAGCAGAGTCGCGGCGGCTCGGAAGCCAGAAACTTATCGCCTCGCTCCGGGCCAAGCTCCATCAGGCTGATCATTCATATTGATAGACACAGAAGACGACGGAAAAATGGAGCGATCCGATTGGTTGATACGGGTGGTTGCCATGGACAAGGGGGAAGATGATGGACTAATAAAAAGGTCTCGCGTGGGTTGCCATTAGTTAAGTCTTATCTCTTAACTGCTTTGTCCATTGCAGCCACCCGCTTCCATCAATAGGATCGCTTCGTTTTTCTCATTGTCGCAATTTGAAAGTCCTCTTCTGGAATTATTCAACTTTAAATTTTTGAATTGGTAGTTTTTAATTATTTTGTTTTTTTTTTTTGTCTTGGATCGATTCATTCAAATGAATTAGTTGTTATAAGCTTTTTAATATTTAGGAAGCGAAATCAATATTATTTTAAAATTATTGATGCGATAATTTATTGTATGTCGATCAAATGCGGTCCATTAAATGTAAAAACGTCGGAAGAATTACCGCAGACAGAAGATAACGAGAGAACTCGTGCATTTTGTGTACTTCATTTACCACTTTATGGTACGTTAAAATAGTGACGGAAAATACTGAATATCTGAATCACACTATATGCCATATGAGAAACTTAACTTTTTTTTTAACAATTTTGGGGTCCCTCTATTAACTTTACGATGTCTTCGTTTGGGTTTTATGAGGCTTCCAAAGCGGCTTGGCAGGCCCCGTGAATGCGCCTAAAAGATTTCTCTGGGATCCGAAGTACACATAGTGTTCTCTGATTCAGAGTCTTCAGTTCCTCATAATGAAATTAACCGACTCTACGAGTTAATATGAAAAGTAGAACGACAAGTAACCTAAATGTATGGTTTACATTTTTGGTTGGATTTGAATTTTCCATGGGCGATATTAACGAAATCTTTGGGGTACATCGATCAAATTTTTGGTTAAAAAATCGCAATCTCGCAGAAATTCGAGCATTACCCAGTCAGGATCACCAGGACACTTCTCTCACTCGCATTCAGGTGTCTCAGAGTACCTCTAGATGTCGGTTGATTCAACCATAAATCGTTTTAAGCAACCAAATCGGTTTGACCGACTTAAACTAAAGAAAACTGACCCAAAATAATCGCAAACACTGAAACCTCCAATTGTGTAGCCGTAGATTTGAATGTTAGCCTGCTTGTCTTTCTACATGGCGAAAACGTGACGCTTTCGCCATGTGAAAACAGTAGGACGGATGATGGTCATCCTCCTCATTTTCACGATCGGACTTCATCAACCGACTTGGACTTTTGGGGTCGTCAACAACCCTCTCAATCTTT
Organism: Bemisia tabaci; assembly: GCF_918797505.1. Taxonomy (NCBI): domain Eukaryota; kingdom Metazoa; phylum Arthropoda; class Insecta; order Hemiptera; family Aleyrodidae; genus Bemisia; species Bemisia tabaci. Next base: position 31,552,623 of record NC_092793.1, read on the forward strand.
TGATTTCCAAGAGTCTTTCTTCATGAGACCCAGACTTCTTATTCCCTCTTCAATGGCACTCCAGGTCTAAATGTCGCGGAGGCTGTGAGCAGCAAGTTGACTCGGAAAAGCCATGGCGTCGCATCTTGCCGGCGACAGGATGCGGGGTGGAACATGGGAGCGATCACGGATCGGTGGATAAGAATAGGGCCGAAGCTTACGGTGCCGGAGAGGAGATTACCAAGTGGATGTCGTGGTTATCGGCAACTAACGGCCCGGCTCGGTCGCCGTCGGACAAACTTGCTGACAAGTTCTCTCCTCTTTCCCGGGCCCGCTTTCCAATCGGTTCCGCCGGCCGAGAGCTCCGAATCTGTGAAAAAAGAGCCCGTTTTCCAGCCCATCCGCTCGGCGAGAACTTTCCGGAAGTGCACCTATTGTGTGGATTTTTTCTCGACGCGAGTCTCGCGGCGGGCGGGGGGATATCGATGAGAAAATGCCGTTGCTCGGTGGAGGATTTCGGGATAAGAATGGGCAATCTTGGGTTTTCCCGAGGCGGAGCGGAGTCTGTTAACGGATTCCTCCGGGGCCGCGGCCGGGGCGGTGCGTCTGCCCGAGTCGCTCTAGACGTGACTCATCGCCGCGCGGATGAATGAGTCTCGTCGCTCATTGGTCGCCGGCTCCCGCCCCGGTTTCGCGACCGCCGCCGCGCCGCCGCACCGCCGTGCAACGAGCTTCCTCGTGTGTAGCCGGAGTACCTATGTAGGGAGAGCATGGCCATTCCTATCTTTTTATTACAGAAATGCCGTACCGTTTTTGATTGGCCTGCGGGTTTTGGCTCGCATGTCTGCCGTGCAACGCAAAAACGCCATTATGTATCATAGCAGAAAAACGTGCACTGGGAAAAAAAAACACATTGGATCTAGAGTCCAGACTCTTAAAAACATCGACAAGAAAAAATACTCTTGATTCGATCAGATTTAAGCTTAAATCAAGAACCAGGCCTCTTAATTTGAGCGGATTTCCTTTTGATTTAAGCTTAAATCTGATTGAATTATGAGTCCTTTTTCTTGTCAATGCTTTCAAGAGTCTGGACTCAAGATCTTATGTGTTTTTTTTTCCAGTGTGTGTGCCTTGGAACGAAGTTTTTACAGAATTATTTTGCAAACAGGGCCGGATTTACATTTTTAGCGCCTTAGGCTAAACTTAGGGTAGCGCTCCTAAAAGTAGGCGCTCTCGTGGGGGGGGGGGGGGGGGTTTCCAGACGCCCCTCCCCTCCAGATCAGAAGGAGGATCTCAGGTGTTAGGAAAATGTTCAAATTCACCTTTAAAAAAACACGATTTTAAACACTTTTGAGGAACGTTTACGTTTTAATGAATTCACGTTTTTTAATAAATTCTCAACAATTTTGCGCCCCTCAGAATTTTGCGCCCTAGGCTATAGCCTATGTAGCCTATTGGTAAATCCGGCCCTGTTTGCAAATACTCTCAAGAACCTAACCTGAAAATTTAAGATGCATGAGTAAAACAGTGTTTATTTTATGAAGTGTTAAGTTCCAAAAAACGCTGTGAAATTTTGATGGATTTACGGCGTTCTTGCTTAGCAAGGCAGATGTGCTCTTACGGCTGTAAATAAGCGGACGCTCCTTCCTATTGGTCCATAGGCTTCAGATAGCTTATCGATAGCCAAAGCGAGAAACCGCATTTCGGTGGCCAAGGAATAATACCGCCGATCTACGAACTGACGATTTTGCAGGTCTAAGAAGAAATTTTGCCTTTTTAGTAATTTTGAAGCTAGACTTGCAATTTTTTCAATACATTACAACGTATTTATAGTGACAACTTAATCCGTGTGTTACGTATGTTTTATTCAGAACTCTACGGCCGCCTCCGGTCGACAAGCATTGCTATATACTCCTCTTTCTACGAGACTTAAATGCGAACACCCTTATGCCTTGTGTCATGCAAACGCATGTTCTGTTTGTGAGATGATGTTTGTTTGTTGTGTCGAATCAGTTCAGTTGAACATGTTTTGTCGCAAACTTGCATGTTGTCAGCATTTTGTGTAGCTTGTCTCCAGATTTTTTGTTTCCATTTTTCCACTCATTGCTCTTACGTCAGTCATCATTGCCTTTGAAAGGCTCTCTCTTAACCTTCAACGTAGCCGTGCCTAGTTCGGACTTTCATTTTTGGTCGTTGACTGTTCGTGTTTTTTTACTTAAAATCGAAAGCTTTTGGGAAAAAATATTCTTAAAACGTGTTCACAGCACTCGATAGCTTCGTAGTTTATAGAACCGGAAAATTCAAACAATCGAAAAAGTTGTATCGTGTAATGATAATTTTATTCAATCGTGTTTTTGCTAGTAACATTCTCTAGTTATTTCCATACAATTAAGTAAGATATGAAAAAGCAGCTTCGAATCGTTACTTTTAACTATACGCACATGACTAAAGGCTGTATTCATAGTCGTGCCTTAATCGACTACTTTCCGTAAAAGACCTTATATAGTTTACGTATTGTCTCTGAAGGAGATCCTTAGCACAGACCCATAAAAAGGGCAATTTCAACAAATCTTGAGTAAAAGTCAGTAAAATAACTTGGAAAGATACCTTTGCAAGGGAATGTGTACGATGGTTTGCCTTTGCAGAAAATTAGAAATAAGGAAGAAATGAATTCTGTGAGTTCCACTAACTTTAAGGTAGGTTCGAACCTCGTATACACTGGAAACAAAACACATTGGATCTAGAGTCCAGACTCTTGAAAACATTGATAAGAAAAAATACTCTTGATTCAATCAGATTTAAGCTTAAATCAAAAGGAAATCCGCTCAAATTAAGAGGCTTGGTTCTTGATTTAAGCTTAAATCCGATTGAATCAAGAGTATTTTTTCTTGTCGATGTTTTAAAGAGGCTGGACTCTAGATCCAATGTGTTTTTTTTTTTTTTTTTTCCAGTGTAACACTTTCAAAAGCGGAAAAATTTCCTGTCGGCAACATCCGAGCGCTCGTTTTTCCCGAGGACGACAGAAGTTCCTCTCGCAGCATGGGCGATGAGACGCCGCGCGCCGCGCTTCACCTGGAAGTTTTCATCGATGGTATCGTTTTCCGATGTCAGAGCGCAGCCATAGCTGCCGGATTTCCGATGAAATTCGGATATTTTAGATTGAATTGCACACGGCAAGACGTGTTTTTTACGCGAGGCCTGGCACCCGCGCACAGCACCGGACACCGCGTCCCGCGAAGCTCCGTTGGATTTTCCGAGAACGCGCCGGTTAAGTTCGGCATCGGGCATTTTTACCGCGACCGAGACAGATCAGCGAAAATACCGTGGAATGTTGGCGCAGGTGTCGACCAAGTGTACCTTTCATTCCAAAGGAGGAGGCTACGCTTTGCGTCCCACTCAGAGATGCAATATTTCATGAAACCTAATGGAATGAGATTTCAAAATGAATTTTGATGATATTTCATGAAACTTTTCAAAGCCTCAATAGTATGGACTTAGCATGCCATGAAACGTACGAAAAAGCGCAGTACAGGCACAAGATCCTCTTCATTACAACGACTGTGCTTATTTTGAGAAACGGGAAAATACTATCTCTCGGGAACGTCACTTTGCCGATACGGATAATTTTCAAGGACCCTAACTGAGCTTTGATCGGTTTTTTCTTTCCCTTTTTTTAAATTTCTCATTCGTTCGCTCATGAATTGTGTGATTATTTTCGTTTGCTGATGGTTTCAACAGCCGAAAGGAAGTTTCCAGCGATTGTGATTGATTGAAAATCTCATCAATTCGTTGTAAGTATTCGTTTATCACTGTTATATTCTCACACTTTTTTTAAAAAATTCTTTGTCCCTGAAGAATGTTTGAATATCCTAATGAAAGCACCTGAAAGTCGTGGGTTGTAGTAACTGATACTAGAAGCAATAAACGCTCAATTGTATAACGGGAAGGTTAAATGTTAATCATCATTTTTTAACGTCAGACAGTAACCTTATCATATGCGTATTACATTCTCGTACGGCGGTGATAGAAGATGACTGGAAAGGGGGGGGGGGGCTAATTTGAAAGAGAAACCTTCCGTGCGTCCTCTAACAATCCGCCTTGCAGATTACTCCACTGGGCTTTTTCTCTTGTGTTTGCGTGAAAATTTTATTTTGATTTTAAGTTCGCATTCGGCCTTTCTTTGAACGGTTTTGAGTCTCCTTTTATTCTATCGACGGAAATGTATCGGGAAGTTTCGTTAAGTTTTCGTTCATTCCTGGTAAGTACAGTTTCTATTTATCGTTCTATCAAGAGTACGTGTAAGTGGTTAATTAGCTCTAGAACTATTACCTCCTGAATTGCAGCCGACTGGATTTGATTTGTTCTTGAATTAAAGCCACTCCCGAATCGTATACACTGCTCCATCCAAACGGCTATCCAGTGTAGGGTGGGAGGGAAGGAAGAAAATCGGCGAAAACTGACCATGAGTTCCAAATTTGAGTACCAATGGAAACACTTCGTACCGTATTTCGCTGACTTTCGTGTCAATAGAAAGTGAAGCACGCAGAAGACAGCACTTACGGCTGTCTTTCCTATAACACACGCCTAGTATGAAAATATCTATACAGTATTCCAAATATTTGAAAATAAAATTTGTCGATTTTCAATCATTATCGATTTTTGAGAGTCGATCGAATGATTGGTGGCAATAAGGCAAAAAATATAGGATTCTTTCAATACAATTTTCCGCTCTGGCCTATACCAGGGGCCGAATTTCGTCGGTTCTTTCACTTAGAAGTGCAACATCCATCGATGAGTCCAAACCGCACCACCGGCCAATCAGAAGCGCTGAGCCGGACTGACGTGCAGTTGAGTCTCGTCCTAAGTATATTCAAGCACGGTGGAAGGGCCAACAAATTTCGGCCCCTGGTGTATTTTTTTTTAAACTTGCTTTTTGCAATTATTGCTCTCTTCGGTAAGATGGGAGTATTTCGGGAGGCTACGAGTTTGACTGACGTCTGATTGGGATTTTTCAGCGATGGGGTTCGGGGAGGAGGCGTCGTTGGGCGCGACGTCGTCGGCGGCGCCGGCGCGTCCCTCGGCCTACCCGACGCCGATGGTCTACCAGTGCCCCGACTGCGGGAAGGCCTACAACTACAAGACGTCCCTGTCGCGGCATATCAGGTTCGAGTGCGGCAAGGCGCCCCAGTTCGTCTGTCCCTTCTGTCACCACCGCACCAAGCACAAGTCCAGCCTCCTCAACCATATCAGCAGCCGGCACAAGGACTCCTTACCCCCGCAGGCCCTCCACCATGACACCTTCTGAACCACGCTGAACACCGGCAAAAACCATGAGAAACAGATGATTTTCCTAAAATCCTCGAGAACACAATTTTTTTTTTAAATTTCCTCTCAAGGCTTACAGGAAGGAGGAGGTCTGTTCAGCCTGACCAGCAGCCTGATTGTCGATATTTTGTGCTTGTCGGGTAGACATAGATGACGTAAGTTAAAAGGCGGAGTGTGATTGGCTGGCTATGTCTTATCGCTGCCTTATTGTGCCTTTGTCAGGTGGAATGGACGACGCGACGCACTGTCGGAAACTTAAGAGGTACCTTTAGCTTGTCGTGAGTTCCACCAGACATAGGCACGATAAAGCAGCGATAAGACTCAGCCGACCAATCACGCTTTGCCTTTTATAACCTATGTCATCTATGTCTACCCAACAAACACAAAATATCACCAATCAGGCTGCAGAGGTCGTCGCTCCCCGACGAGGGAACGTAATTCCATCCCAAGGTTGTGAAATTGATTCAATCAATTCAGTTTTTTACAAAAATGTACCTATGGCATTTTCTTAGAAGATGTGGCTGATTTTTGCGTGAGATCAGAGGAAAAATCGGTGAAACTTGCAGTTAGGGACTCCCAAGAATCTCCTTGTAAAAATACAGTTTGCAAGGGGGCGTTTGGCAACATTGAACTGTACTTACGCTATTTCGTGAGGAAAACGACAAGGTATCTAATAAACGCTTGACACTAGGGAGGGGGTGATGATGAGTACCCGATGTAGTTGAAGGACGGGCTTCCGCAAGGAAAATACACCGATCTCTGCTTAATGCGTATCTTGGATTTCGGTTCAGTGGATCTGAAATGGTTTCATATACGAGGCTCTTTTTTTAGAAAGTTTCGGAAAATTATATATCATGAGGTAGAATGGAAATAAGATCTTCTATCGATCAGAAGCCTTGCAACCGCAGACAAAAAGACAACTTCCCCTGGGCATGAGATAAGATTTTATTCAATGCCGTTTTTAAAATGTTGCGAGTTTTCAGCCCTAGGGGTTTCAATGTTATTCTTTAGTTGTTTTTAAGTATTAAAATTGTTTATTAGTAGAATTATTTTCAAAGGATGGTTTAGTGGTGCTGAGTCCACTTTTTTCTGAGGGGAAATCAAAGCCAGAAATACCAAATGCCATAGTTACAAAATGAACCGTAAAAATTTCCATTTGAAATTGAAGGGGGAGAGCGTATCTCTCGTACCCCTCTTTGGGCCTAGCACTATTCAATCATCCTGTCACTTACAGTATTCGGGCCAAATTTTAGTATTTTTTTTCGTTTCATTATTTTATTTAATTAGTAAAACTAAAAGAGGTATTGTTATCACGTTTAATATGTCGTTAAAAAATCTTATTTCACGTGAAAACTTTATAAAATTGTTTCACCTGACATTAGTTGTTTAAATTGAGCGTCAATTATTAATAGTTTTTCTTTGTTGTTGTAAGGGAAAGGGAAGGGGAGAAATAGTATTAATGAGCAATAAAATTGAATTGATACTCACATCGCCTTAGTTTCTTTTATCACAAATCGCTCGATTTTACCTTTCAACAACTCTTCAGTTTGTCGTGCGATAGAAAGCAGTAGATGCGCCGCGCGGTCTAGCTACTTGTACATTTAATAATTATTATTCAATGGTTTTTATTCTAAAAAATGGATTAAATCCAGAAGATTTGTAAAATTGAGTCATAGAGTATACAAAAAGCACTCAATGCATTTATGTTCATTGCATAATTTCCTCCTTTTTATTAGCGGTGGAAAAATTTACAGTCTTAACATCGCTCGTATTTATTTCAAAGTTTGTTTATTCTCCTTGTGAAAGCGAGCAATAATTTCGCACCGAAGGCTTAGTTGTGGATTCAAGTCGGTGTTAACTGCCAAGCGGGGCCAACGCGACGTTCTGGAGAGGGGGGAGGGGGAGGGGGACACGATGCTGGAGTCATGAAAAAACGAATTATCGCGAGTTGTAACGATGTCGACCGAGAGAAAGCGCGATTCCATCAACCGAAAACTTCCCATTTCCACGAATCATTGTTTTAATCTAGGCCCTTCGATTTTCCAACTCACATCAATAGCCAACCGTCCAAGAATCACCTCAACAGCTCACAAGTCAAGTGCAGCCACTGCCGCCCCCCAACCCCCTTCTCCAATTCTAATTCGATTCTCTCGAGCAACCTGGAAACGACTTTTTTTTCGTACGCTTATTTTTCTCAAGTTGCTCTAGAGGGCAGGGCGGAGGCAAAGGCACTGAAGTTCTTAAAATTTATCAGGGCGACATGTTCTTGAACGGTCAATATTATGCCACCGTGGAAAATCAGGTAATTGTGTTCGATGCAAATTATTTGGGCCCACGAAGTCGGGGGTCTTCTCGATAATGGCCAAGAAATTCAAGGAAAAACAAAGGCATTTAAAACTTAACCAATCGTTTGACTCTCGATTTTGTCCTCAAGATGAACTTCAGAGGGGCCAAAGTAGCATTTCTACTTCAAGGTAAAATTAATCATCTATTAGAATGTGAGCAGAGGATGAAGTGTACATTCAGTCGGAAAAAGAGCTTTCTTTAAGGTTTTGGTTTAGGCAGAACTGACATCGCATCGCGAAAGCCTAGACTGGTTAAGGAGACAAAGAGGTAGAGATGTTGACTTTCCCTTCCAAAAAGAAAAGCTCTTTGAATGAAAATCCGAAGGCGCGCTCGGAGACTTAAACGCGGGGTTAAGAAAAACAACTAACAACTCAGCCGCCATCGTCCATTTTACGCGGAGGTTGAGTTCCATCCATAATTTTGCAGCATCCTGATACTTCGCAGGAAATTCATTCAACGCTTGTTTGTGTCGATTTGTTTTAAGTTTTGGCCCCCCTCCTCCCCCGCCGAACTCAGCTTAATTTGATTTTATGACCAGAGAGGCACGACTAAGATTATGCACCCGTCCTGGTTTCAACTTTTCCTCTCTCGCGAAAAAGTTTTATTTTATCGTTTCTGCGCGGAGTAAAGGGGAAAAAAATGAATATAGAGAAAGAGATAAAAGTTTAAAAACAGGTGTCAAAATCAGAGGGGTGAGTGATCTCTGAGTTTTTGATGGTTCTAAATTGAGAAAATTCAGCATTTAATCGCGCGTTTGGGTGTGGTTCTCTTTCCGAGTCCTCGGACGAAGATATTGACCGATAAAGTTGTAAGTTTTATACTCTCGTTCGCATTTCTTCTCTCCTCTGTACTTTCCGCGGCGAGTTTTTTCGTCGTTTGAAGACTTTTTTCGCACATTTTGACCTCACGCGCCTCGAGATCCATTCGATGTCATGTCTAATGTCGGTGGCTGTTAATTTTAATGAATTCTATTTTATTTATACCTAGAAACGAAATTAAATTCATGCATCACCATGAAAGAATTAGGTAAGTGAGCTTGTGAATCTGTTTAAGTGTTATTTTAGAGTTATTTCAAGAGTTGTCACTTACAATCCAGTATAGTTATTAATATTGTGTACGTTATTAGGATGCTCAGAGCAATGTTTTACTAGTCAATATCATCCGGTTTTAATCGATTAATTAGCATTCTATGCATCAAATTCAGCAAAGAACAGTGAATAGTCGATAATTTTATTTTTAATGTTAACTTTTAGGCAAAGAATAGAAGAAACTGAAGGAGTCTGGTAACGACTGACCAAGGAGTAGTAAGATCTAGATCAAAATATTGTTTTGTGCATTTTTATAGACGTAAAGAATGAAACAAACATTCGTATTCTAGCAGGAAGTACATTAATCTAACTAATCGCATGGTAGTCGATTGACCCCTATTGAATTGTCGATGAAAGTCAAGGTAACAGTTTCATTCTTCGGCAACGAACAGCGTCTAATGTTAGTTGGCTTTATTTTCAGGTAATTTTATCAGATTGATAGGCGAAGAGATAAGCGATTCATCGCCCATTCTGACGTGTGATGGTTGTGATAAGACCTATCGTCACGCGGCGTCTCTCTGGCGCCATAAAAAGTACGAGTGCGGAAAACACCCTCAATTTCGATGTAGTCGTTGCGGTTTCATGACCAAACAAAAAAGTAACCTTAAAACTCACCTTATAATCATGCATAATGTACGAGTCCAAATGTAGAATTTGCCATGGAGAGACCGAAAAATTGTTGTAGTCATCTGTTTTTTTTGCTCATTTTGAGTCTCTCATGTGAAAAAAAAAACTTTGGACAAGACCTATCGTCACGCGGCGTCTCTCTGGAGCCATAAAAAGTACGAGTGCGGAAAACACCCTCAATTTCGATGTAGTTGTTGCGGTTTCATGACCAAACAAAAAAGTAACCTTAAAACTCACCTTATAATCATGCATAATGTACGAGTCCAAATGTAGAATTTGCCACGGAGAGACCGAAAAATTGTTGTAGTCATCTGTTTTTTTTTGCTCATTTTGAGTCTCTCATGTGAAAAAAAAACTTTGGACGATTATTATGTACCAATGAGGGTAGTAATCGTTCGTTTCTCCTAACTTAGGTCATCGGGCAGCATCAATTATTGAAAGTCGGCAACATTGGTCTTCGTAAGCCTGTAAAATAATCGATATCTATAATCTAATTTTGGCGAGGCAGTTTGCCGCATCGAGAATCGATTATTTATATTGGATTTAAATGGGGGGCACAGTGTTTCCAACTTTCAAAAATTGCTACTGTCAACCGACCACCGAATGAGAACGATCTCATACCCTTACGCTCTATTTTGTGATGAATAAAGGAATTTCCCTGCCTTAATTCTGTCCCCTTGAAAGATTTTTTCATCATTATGTGCACATTTTGCTGAAGTGTTATATTCTTATGTTTTCCTAATAAATTTATCAATTAATTTATCAGGTGCTTATTCTCAATACCCTTTTTTCATAGTTCGACACAAGGATTTCATTCTACTGCACTTCGATTATGCCGATCTCCCCCCCCCCCCCCCCCCCCATAAAAAAGGGAAAAGATTAGGAAAAACGATTTTTCTTTTCAATTTTTGTTACCTCCTCTCTAATGGGAAAGCAAGCCAATATCACACTTTTTATTGGGTTCACAATGGTCAATTTTCTAAATCATTTTTTTTTTTTTTTTTTTTTTTTTTTTTTTTTTTTTTTTTTTTTTTTTCTTATACTTTATTTGATTCACACTTGAAAATTGTTTTTCCATTTTGGTCGGCTCACCTTTTCCAACGCTCGAGCTAGAACTGCCATTATGTCACATGCTCGACCAGATTGTAGACTCACGGTTGCAGGTTGCAAGTTGCAGATGGTAGAATTGAAGGAGTTTTTAACTCTACGAAAATATTAGATTAGAGAGCCTGGCTAAGGCCTAATTGCCAGCTAGTTAAACAAATGAATTTGAATTATCGTGCCCCTAGACTTAGACAGCCAGCAAAGAATAAAGATCTGTGTCGTTGTTATTTTTTGGATCCAATTCGATACAACGGAGAATCCCTAATGTGACGTCACCACTAATGTGTCGCGCCAAGAGCAACGCTGTATGAGCTTTCAGATGTTGCCAAATTTCCTCTGATAAATTACCAGTTTTTAGGGAAATCTGTGAATAGTTCTCCTCCAACTTTTTAGGGAATTCAAATTGTCTGAAAGTTTCAAGATAATTTATTTTTAACTCTCCTTAAGCATAAACATTTTATTGGAGAAAATTTGGCCACTCTCGACTGTTCATGCAACGTTTTTCTCAAAGGTTTTTTCTTTCTTTTAGCACGACAGTACTAGTTTCTTTTAGTACTCGGCTCCTTTGCCAGGGGAAAGGGTGTGAATTTTTGGAAGTGCGATTGGCCTGTTGCCTCTGTCTAACGCAATGTGGTACCGTTTCAGAGGTGTTTTTCGGATCTTGGAGTTTGGCGGTCGGACAGGGCGGGGGCCAAAGACGTTCACGGTACAATGACTCGGATAATAATCAGTTCCAGTGTTGCCAGTGTGGGCGCAAGTACCGCTACGCGATGACCCTGCGGAGACACCTGCAATACGAGTGTGGAAAGAACCCCCAGTTCGAGTGCTCGCTCTGCCCCTACAAGACCAAGCGCAAGTGCAACCTCAAAACCCACCTCATCGTCAAACACGACACCAGGGACTCGTAGCCGAATCAGCTTTGAAAATTTAGCTAATGGGAACGAAACCAAATAAAGCCAAATCCAGCCACAAAGTAGCTAAAGTTGGGCTCAAGTAGGCTAAGCAACTAAAGTAACTGCATGGCAAAGCGTACAGTATCACGTAAAAATGAAGGCGCTAGTTAAGTTGGGCTCTAGTTGGCTAGGCAACTAAAGTAACTGCATGGGAAAGCGTGCAGTATCACGGAAAAATGAAGGCGCCCGAATCCGACATCGTGCATCCTTCGTTGTGTCGATATAAGTTGCCGCAATTTGTCAAGGGATTTCGCAAAAACGCCGTGTACAAACGGCCGTCCATTACTGCGATTGCCTGAAACATGCATCTTTTGACACCCCCCCCCCTCTCCCCCCTTCGTTTTTATCGGGAAGTACTTAAGTTATGAATATTGTAAATACTCTCGAAATTTCCAATTATGATTGAACAATCCACCCGAGTCTACTTATAGAATTTCGGGGGAAGGGTCTTTTCATAATTCATCGACAAAGTATCAATTCAGTACATAAAAATCTGATTTTAAATGTACAATCGTGGGTTATAACTGCGAATATTTTTTGATACATCGATGTATTTAAAGTATTCAATTTAATTTGTTAGGTTTCTACTGATCGTAGTCGGTCAACCGTACACAAGTCGTATTCATTGTCAACGCACGTACAATTCTTGCAATGTAATCCTCAACATTTCCAAACGAGCCTGTTGGCGTAATTGTGATCCTACCAAATTTAATTTTATGTTGTATATATGAAGTCTGTTTTTGTAATTCTTTTGTTTATTCATTTGTGTATTCGTGAACATTTTTACAATGGATTCAATTTTCGGAATAAAGTTGTTTTGAAAAGAAAAGTTTTACAGGTTCCAATGATTTCCATCGGCTTTTGATCTTTCTTCAATCGATTTTCAAAGCTTGAATCTGTCGGTATTTTTAGTTTTCTATCTTAACTGTGGACATCAATAATATTCAGTCCCATAAACGCAGCCTCCGTGAATTCTAAAAATTCTGATTTTAACGATCGCCTAACCTGACCTGTATAGTCTATTCCAATGCTCAAACGGACATCAAACTTCACACTTTGAATTAAAGCTTCAATCTGTGTTGGGTGAAAAGGCGTTCCTTACGGTCTTCGGCCGTTGAGTTAGGCAAAGAACCTTCCAGGAACAGGAAAAATTTAATGCCTGTTTCGTCTGATCTCCAGTGGCGTGGCGTGCTTTGCGATCTATCGATATTTCCCCATTTGTAGCTGTGGTAAATAATCGATTATTAAGGTGTTCGCTGCGAACACTCTGTCTATCGATCCTTTTCCATAGGTTTATGTCACCGATCAATCGATATATCGCAAAGCACGCCACGCCACTGCTGATCTCGCTCTAGTACATTAGTCTTCCCTTCTTAGTAAAAGCCAGATAGCCACCCCTGCTCAGCGACCAATTATAACGGGTTTTGTTTGCATTTTGCAGAAATCTACGCTAATTTTTTCGGTGAGCCACAGATTCATTTGGCCGAGGAGTATCACTGCCCGAAATGCGGTCGAATTTACAAATACCAACTGACACTGAACCGGCACTTGAGGTACGAGTGCGGCAAGTCACCTCAGTTCAAGTGCCCCCGTTGCCCGTATAGCTCCAAACAAAAAGGCAACCTGAAAACTCATATGCGCTCGAAACATTCGATGACGATTTGATGACATTGTATTTTCCCCCGCTTGCATGGATAGGCCGATCGGCCACAAATGTGTATCAACCTTTTCTTAACGACTCCCTCAGTGGACCACTGTGCTGTTACTGTACTGCGCTAAGGAAAAACACCGTATGAATCTTCAGGCGTTGCCAATTTCCCTTGGTAAATCACGAATTTTCGGGGAAATTTGTGAATTTTTTTCTTCCAATTTTTCAGATAATCTTGCTCGCAACTTTACTGAAAATCCCTGAAAATTTCAAGGACAAATATTACTAACTTTCCTCAAAAATACACATTTTATCGGGGGAAGTTTGGCAACTCTCGAATGTTCATACGGCATTTTTCCTTAGCACGGCAGTGCATACAAGGTACGAATTCATGCATTATGGTATATGTCTCCTCCTCAAAATTCCACGTGAAATGCAAATAATTGAAATTTACTTCCAACCAAGATACTATCGTTTTTAGTCAACGCTGGTTACAGCACATTTGAATTTCCCGCTCTTAAGAAAACCAGAATCTACTTGAATCAAATGGGCACCATGATGGTTTTGGCAGGCTTCTCAATTAGCAGTGTACCTTCCCCTCCCTGTGATGTTCCAAGTGTGAAAAATGTGCAGTAGCTATAAGCCGAAGCACCGAAATTGAGATAGCCATTTTTCATGCCCCAAAAACTGCTACGGTAGTACGTTTAGGGTACGATTTAACTCTAGTAGATAATGTTTTTTTTTTCCTTCTTTTTTGGTGGGAAGTTCAAATTGATGCATCGAAAATCGTTAATATCTTGTTAAGGCGCTACTTTTAGCTATTATCATTGAACAAATCGTGTTCTGCATGAAATTTTGATGAGGAATCGTGCATTATATAGCTTAAGTTCGCATTTTGTCCAGTGGTCCGTTCTGACCGATGAAGATTTTACTTTCAGCCGAGTGTCTGTCGAAAATGAAGTTCGCAGATATCAAAGTTTATGTACTTAATTAAATTTTAATTCCCCCTCCTTTTGCGATTATTTGTATTTCGTTGAAAGCTATAACATATAGAGTGACAAGCTTTTCACAAAAGCTCTTCTCAACATAGATTCCGCAGAATTATTTTCATAAGTGCCTAAAATGTGTTTAGTTTTGAGGATATTTCTAATTTCCTCAAATAAAACAAATCTCCCCAGTGTCCAATTCTCATGATGCCAAGTCGTTTGCAACTCTCGCTTGCAAGTTAATTGTAATTTGTTCCTTTGTTCCTTGTTTCCGAGTCAGTGTTGAATCAGTATTTTCGCTGTAACGATATAATTTAAATAAAGATAACTTATTTTAAAAGATTCACTGGTGATCTAATTATTTCATTCCTTTTATTTTCGCGTAAATGTCGATGTGTAGCATTTTCTGGTGCGTTACTGTATCCTCCCCGAAAATTTCATCGATGGACACGTTTGGAAAAATTCAGTTGGGTAAATTTCGAGGTTGGAACAGTTGGGAAAATTGCGATCATCAACCCATCTTGGTCTTAAATCCATTGTTTCAAAACACTATCGGGTGTATGCCATCCACCCACACCTACATGGTGTGTTGATTCTTACACTCCAAATGTACTGAAGGTACACTTTGAAGGTATTACATTTTAAAGGTACACACATTGAAGGAACGATACGATTGTGGAGCTGAACGTTCAGTGTACCATATCGATCGAATTTTTCGGTTTGTCAAACCTAGCTTTCGATCGTTCGAGCCGATCATTGGATCCAACTGATTAATCGAACTGAATTATTTGATCTATATGGAACATCGAATATTAAGCTCATACAATCGAACTTTTTTCAGTCAAAATGGTGTTCACGAACTTTTGAGAATGCTAAGTTGAAGTGATTACGGCGCAAAATGAGAGGGGAAAAAAGAACTCTCTAACCAGATTGTTTTCTTTGCAGGCAACCTTCTGAGACCTTATTCGCGCAGTTCTGTTTTCAATAGATTCGAGTGTAGGAATTGTGGCCGAAGATATCGACACCTGATGACTCTGAAAAGGCACCTTCGCTACGAATGCGGCAAAGAACCTCAATTCCAATGCCCTTACTGTCCCATGAAAATGAAGCACAAAACCAATATCGTCCAACACTGTCGTTCCAAGCACGGGGTTTTCGAGCTCCCATTTTGACTCCATGCTGTCTTCGAGCGCTGTTTATTGTCTGCTTCCTGTATTTTTTTCTTTCATCTATGGGTCAGTTGCGCTGAACGAGAATCGCACTTTGATATAGTAGAACTTCGCGGATCAGCAAATGACACAACTTCAAGTCTTTACGCGTACATTTTTGCTGGACATCGCCCAAGTAACTTCTTCTTCAACGGCGGTACGCACCGCACCATGATCTTACCACTAGGTTTTACGTATATTATTGATGTGCATTACCAATCGATGGTGGTAGAATCCATGGTATATGTGCCTATAAGATTTGACTAATTTGACCATTAAAATAAGATGTCTTGTTTAGCGCAACCAGCCTATTCTTCCAGGGGGACTTCAGCTCAATTACGTTATCCATTTTGAGTCGCTACCTATATTCGTCACTACAAGCCGTAATCGAGACCTCTTAGAGTACTTTTTTTACTCCGGGGAATGTGCAAATTGTTGGATTTTAGAACGTAAGTTAAATTTAGTGGGCCGTCGCACGAATACTCTCGAAAGATTTGTGAACCAACTTTTACTCCGATACTCATATTCATCTATGTGCACAATCATCATTGGATGCTCGCCTTCCCCGCAAACCCTTTATTACTTGTTGATCCAAAACTCAGAAAGTCGGACCAATTTATTTTTAGTATCCTCTTTTTGCCTCTTTCCGTCTCTTTATTACGGTGTTAGTCTGATTTTAATTTGGCTGTCTAGAAAATCCAAAATAATTTCATAAAGAAAATACAGATTTTTTTCATTCCCTTGAATTTTCAATCCCTTGTATAATTCTCTTTTGACTGAAATGCATCCCGAGTCCTATGCTTAAGTAATCGGATTCACAGATTTTTTGAAGCAAAATAAAATGTTTTGTTACCCACATGTCTTCTATCACCAAATCTCCATCCGGATTTTTAATCCTTTTTGATGGCTTCCACCTACTTTAAAGTTCCGCCGTGGTCAACTTTGACATTATGGCGGATGAATCTAATACTCTACTCCCTCATGTCTATGTTTATTTTTGAAACCTTTTAATTATCTCTTTTGCCCATAGTGCATTTTTGTTTTGAATCGGTAGAATTTTGTAACATATGCACAAATATTACCTTATTCTTGGGATATCTCTAAGGAGCGCTCGTTGTGGTAATATTTTGAACGATAAGTGACATTTTCAGCACAAATGCATTTTTCTCGTTTTATTTTTACATTTATTTATATTTAATTTATTTTTGCCTGGCCAAATCATTACTGTTTTAAAGACACAGAACATTTTCATTCCTACTTAATCATTTCCAATTGTTTGATCTTTAACGATGAATGTTCTTTATATTTATTTTCATTCGATTGTTTTCCAGTGTTAGTTATTTTTTCTACTTGTTATTTGAATGATGTACTCATTATTTGTTTATTTATTATTATGTCAAAGATAGCTTATCTTTGAAACAATAAATTCACATTTCACATTTCTCAGACTTTTATATCTTCACTTATTTTTCTTCTTAAGGGGGATCTTACTTTTGACGGAAATTCTTCAGGAAGGCGATCCCGAGTGATCCAAACTTTTATACAATTGAATAATATTCAGGGGATTTGTTTGGGCATGATTTTATAAGGTTGCCCTCGTATATTCTCCCATATCTTCGTTAGCGAGTAATGTCTTTTGCTGGTAGTGTAAATACCGACACAATTTTGTCAAGCAGTTATTAAACGAAAAGGAAGGGGGGATGGGATGACTTCGCAAGCACCATTTTCTGCAAATTTTAGAATCTACGTGTCTACTCGTGGTCACACTATTTATACCGCGGATAACTTGCACTTCCTAATTTATGAATGTATGGGATTTTAAATCTACAAAGCCTCTTTCTCTCATAATATAGAGTATAGTTTCGCGTTTTAGGAAATGTAACCCAAGTGGATACGAATTAGCTTCTTTATCCCGCAAAATAATATCCTATACTTAGAAAAGAAGAAAGAGGAAAAATTCATTTTAAGTAACACTTTTTTGGTGCTACATTGGGTCCCAAATACTTATTAAGTTTTACCCTCTCTCCGAAATAAATGCCACGTCTAAAGAACATTCGTCCTGTCACCCTCGGGTTGAATGTCATCAAGTATATAGTCAAATTCAATATTTTAACAAAGTTGTGACCTGAATTATCCGACAAAATTTTTGCATCAAATTTACCAAATTTGAGCCAATGATTTTGCCATTTCCGTCATATTTGACCAAAATTACACCCAAGAACAATACTTGACTGTTATATTACACTTTCTACGTTATCATGCTTTCATCAGTCATGAGGTTCGGAAATCGAGTCAGCAAGTTATCATAGATTATCCAAATTTTTCGGTATCCGATACCCCCGACAGTCATCAATGGGGTCAGCACAGTCAGTGGCGAGGCGTGAACCATCGACTATCGATATTATCCCGTTTGAAGTTATGGTACAGAATCAATCCTTAAGGTGTCGGTTTCAAACACCCTGAACATCGATCCTTTTCAATGTATGACAGATCTATCGATTCATCGCTAAGTACGACACGCCATTGGACATAATCGAAAGCCTTGGATTCTGAATGTGCAAAGCCACTGTAATCTTGATGGCTCTCATTGAAATCTTCGCGGCAGCTAAGTGTCAACATTTTCCGGATTTTGCGAACTTCGATTCTCTTTCAATGTGAACTGCGATTCGTGTCTTTCCTCCTTTAGGACTCCCCCGTTTAAAGACATTACTCGCTAACGCAACCTCCCCCTCGTGACGACTCCTCACACACTTCTTGTCGATCGAATCATCGGGTTTTGACGCAATCCAGTATCCAGTGAAAGAGAACGGTAACTCCGGAAAATGTTGCTCCTTTGCGCCAAATGATTTCTTACTGGCGCTCTTTGAAGCGCGGTTCGGGCAAATAAAGGAAGACGTTACGCATCGCATCGGGTTGATCATTGAAATTGATAGACACAGCTGTAGATAAAGAGGATGACTGGAAAATGGAGGGACCCGATTAGTTGAAACGGGTGGTTGTCATAGACCAATGAGGAGATGCATAGACTAGCTGTGGGATCGCTCGCATTTTGCCGTAAGTTCGTCTATTACTTGCCTCTTATGTCCATTTGCAGTCACCCGCTTCCATCAACAGGATTCCTCCATGTTAGTCTATACTTACCTCCGATATCCGTAGCAGCCATTCGTGGCAAATTTCCACGATATCAACGTTTTTTCTGCTGTGTCCATATTACTTGGTATACCATTATCTTTAGCGTATTCTCGGATGGCCATTGAGTTACGACGGTCATAACCTCATATTGATGTTTCATGATGTTTTTGAAGAAAAAGTCTCATGAGCGTCATGGACTTTTTTCTAAACCACCGACTCCTCCCATTTTAAGCCTCTGTATTTTTATGACGTCACCTCCTGTTCTCCCAACAAATCCTATGCATGCATAGATTAATATTCCTTTTCTTCTCTTGAAGTTTAACTCATAGTAAGCACTTGTTTTTCGGTTTTATTTTTCGGTGGTGTTTTGTATAGTTTTAAATTTAATGGTTTCTAAGTTTAATTAAGATGGTTCTGGGTTTCGTCCGAAGTGATTTCACCGTGTTGAACCGGGTGCCTCCCATTGGCGGAGCCAGCAAATTGGCAACATTGCTTTTCTCCATTAAACCTATGGAAATGTATCGATTCTTAGTTAATTCTTGAAGGGGCCAGTTGCTCCAACAAGAATCGATTATTTAGCATTGGTTTAAATGGAGGAAATTCGATGTTGCCAAACTGCTGGATCCACCTCTGGCTGCCTCCTAATGAAGGTTGCTTTTCAAATGGTTCATTTTCTTACGAGTTGCTTGCCTAGTTGACTTAGAAACAAATTATTGCTTTCCAAGGGCTCCTTTCTTGTTTCAAGCACCAATAGTTTCTAGGAAGTTAGCCTTTCTAAGGTGAAGGATTGCTATTTTTAAGACATATCTAGGATTTTTTGGCGTCGCATTTTCTACCACAGCTCAACACTGAGTTTTTAAAACACTCACATCCAGTTACAAATTCACCCATTTGATGAGTTACTTAAATTAAGGCAAGTTTCAATGGCCTTACAAATGTGCCTTTCCCTCTAGTAATGAAGGCCGAAAATGTCCCAATTTTGTAAAAAGAAGGAGTTGAAGAAGAACAAAAAGAGAAAACAAGTTCATTGTAAGCTCATGAAATCGGAGCATGTTACAAGAGAAAATGAAAACAGTAGTGCGAATACTTTCGCTTAAAGTATCAAAAACGTAGAGCGATCGGTGACTCATCATCATGTCTATTAAACGAGGCACAAATCTTTGCAAAGGGTCATGCCAGTGCTAATGCACGTATTGTTGTAATTGCAGGGCGGAAAAAGTCCCACTTCTCTGTCATTTTTATCAATGGGAACCTTGAAAGTCACAGATTCTTTCTTTATTATATTATATTTTCCGGAGGATGTGCGCATGTATGGCATATTGTCAAGAGCAACCTGACTCCAGGCCCATTCCAACGCTCTTTTTGACTTATTTCATAAAATGTCTCAGACTGTGAATTTTTTGTAAAATATGAAACGTTCGTTTCAGGGGTCAGGCTTGCCGACCGCATCAAAAAGTTTCTACTGATGCCACCATTCATTTTATGAAATTCGGAAATAACCGGAAATATTGCGCGTGAAATTTCATATTATTTTGTCACTCGACACTTGCGCGAACTTGAGGCGGAAAATCTAGTTTCAAGTTTGGAAAAGTTAAGATTTTTCATCCTTAGTTGTATTTTTTCTTGATTACTCTAGATTTTTAACGATGCAAGGAAGGGTAAAATAACTAAAGTTGCATATAACTTGTCAAAAAGCGTTCAGACGCTTCCCGTTCTGGACGGCGCACAGTGGGTCCAGTCAATTAGAGAGGTCGGACATGAAATTGTTGACAAAAACTGCAAATTTTGATGTTTACTTCGGCACATTTTAAATTTTAAGGGGTGTTTCTAGAAGAAAATTTCACGAGGAAACCAATGAAACCACTTTTAGAATCTCAAAGTTTTGTATAAACAGAGTTATAAGCTTTTAAAGTTTCCAAATTTTGTCTGACCTCTCCTATTAACTCGATCCACCGTGCGGCGGCGGCGCACAGATTATTTTAGGGAATTTTTCCGATTTTTCTACTCATCCCTCCCTTGCCAGGTATCTCTTAAGCCTCTATAATACCTAACTACAGCCAGCTCAACTTACTTTCCTACCTTCATCTCCCATTTCTGAAGACCATGACTATGAAAGGAAAACAAAATTTTGTTATTCTCCTTTCCTTTTCCGCTATTTTTCTCCTCCAGCGGGCTGATTATTGAAGTTCACAGACCATGCTATAGACAAACAAAACCTAGGGAGTATAGAGCGATCCTATCGGTTGAAACGAGTGGTTCCTATAGACTTGGGGAGAAAATGATGGACCAAGTATGGGGTCCCCCGTGGGTTGCCGTTAGTTAATCTATTACCTATACCCTCTTTGTCTATTGCTACCCCCCGTTTCCACCAATAGGATCCCTCCGCATCCCGTTTGTCTTCTTTATCCATAGTTTTGTCTATCAATTCCAACAATTTGCTCGCAGCTATAGAACCGCAGGTGTTTTCACCCGTGCGTAAGGTACCCTCTGATTGCATCATTCTCCCTGTCAGGCATCATTTACCTCCCTCTCACGCCCCATTGGTGCCTGACGTAATTCATGAGATCCGCAGAAGAAGGAATTTTCAAAAACTAGGAAAATCAGGGTGTAAAAATACCTGAACTCCAATCGTTAAAGGAAATGAAAGAACGTTTGACGTAGTTCGCTAATTCTGATCCATATACACATAACAGAACGCTCTTCGGCGCTCTGCGACTGTTAACTGCCACAGTGCCCTGTCCTACCACAGTCCCTCCGGAAGGTGACACTCCGCGTTCCCCCCAGTTCTGTCGTGCGAAGTAAGAACGCCGTAAATCCATCAAGATTTTCCCTCGTTTTTATTGTAACGTAACACTTTATAACATTAAAACTGTTTTACCCATGCACCTCAAACTTTCAAGTTAAGTTCTTGATAGTATTTGCGAAAGAATTCTGTGAAAACGTTGTCCCAAGGCACACAAGTTTTTCTGCTATGATACATTGTTTTCAAAAAATTTAAAATGGCATTAACGGCGTTTTTGCGTTGCACAGCAGAGTTGCCGTCCTTTCACCTGATTTTGATTGATAGCGTCTAATTTGAGGCTAAATTTTCGTGTGATTTCAATGTTTGTGCAGATTTGTAAAGGGACGTTTGGTGTTTTTTTCAGGGTTTTCAATGAAACAGTACATGCCTTGGGTTCAAGGGTGGGACCCCAACCCGAAGTACGTTCGACAAACAAGTCAGAACCAATACAGTTGCCAGCACTGCGGCAAGAGGTACCGGTGGAAAAGCACCCTGAAACGACACGAGGTGTTCGAATGCGGCGGGAAGGAGCCGGCCCATCAATGTCCACACTGTGATTATCGCGCCAAGCAGAGCGGCAATCTCCGCGTTCATATCCGCAAGTATCACTCTAGCTCAAGCATTGTTCCTTTTGTCCCTGTTCATCCCTCGAACAATACAACTCTAGATCTGCATGTAGAAAAGAAAACGGCTGACAACATGATTAACAATAATAATTGATCAACTATTCATTAACGCCAACCACAATCTTTAATTTTTCTATAATTCTGGTCAGTTTTTCTGATGAGTCTCATGTGCAATTTTTATTCCCTAGTACAAAATTTGGAATTCTCCCTAAACCCTACCCTTCAAACACGTCAGTGAAATCTGTATTATTTGCGCTTACCTAGGTATTACGTTCATTCATTATTCAGCTGATCAGGTCCTCTGAATAATAGTGATCTACCTAAAATGTTTTGGTTCGGTTCCTCAGAAAGAAACTCAACAATATTCTCTTCATTTCTTTTTTTACCAATTGGAATTTTTAAAGTGCTCATTTGTTTACCTGCCGTTAATTGAAGCTTGCATACCACCAGGCTTTGTATATTACTCTGAATTTCTCAATTAATTTTCTGTCAATTAATTGTCAGTTTTTCTGATGATTCCATGTCTGACGGTACAGGTTTTTTTAACCTGTGATCTAAGTTTTTCTTGCTTTTATCAATGATACGCATCTTTGACTATAGAAGCAATGATGAAGTATCAACTTAGTAATGGATTTGTTCGAGTGAAAGAAACATAGACATAGACACAGACACACGTATTTAGGGTGAACCGTGCCCGAATTCCTGATGAAGGCCTACTCTTTCTGCATGCTTCAACAATGTTACCGAAACAAATGACAGCGCTTGAAAGTTAACTTTCCCTCTCTGCCGTCTCGATGAGTCAGTCCTAACTTTCAACTTGTGTTTACCGTTTTCAGTCTGTTATTTCTGTAGTATTTATTTCTCTTCCCTGTTTTGTCTTTAAGTTTTCCTTTACTCTATTAAGTTATAACGTTATCCAAGCTTGCATTTAAGTGATGAAGGCGTTTTCATTGACCTCGTATCACATCATTTGCGCAGCGAAAACTAATTGTAATGAAGCTAGCTATGCCTATCATGGAGTGAAGCATCATTTTACCCTCTCTTCATTAGCGCGGTAGTCATGGGAATTTCTAATTTAAGTTGCTCTTATTTTTATTGTGCTCATTACATCTTGGTTCCTGCGCAGAAAAGCAGCAATACATTGAATGTCAAGTTTCAGTTATGTTTTAAGTATGAACCATTAAATATTGCATCGTGTCAGAAATTGATTTTAATTGTTATTCTATCATCAAATTGATGATTTGTTATAATATTCATTGTGAGTGTCTTTTTGATGGGAGTATTTTCGTAAATCTCTCTTGTTCCCACCCTCACCTCTCTGTGTTGTATTACTTATTGAAACGCCAAGTTTTCTTCTATTTTGAATCTTATTTTTTCATCTACTTGTATGATAAGCAACCGAATTCTTCTCATTATTCTCATATTGCTATTAATATTTAGTTGTAAGACTTTTATAATGGTCCTCAATAAGTTTGATGTGAACTATTCACTCTCAAACATTAGGACAGGAAAGTTAAGTGCTGAGTACTTACAAGGTTTTATCTACCCGAGCTTAATTGCTCTAAACTCATGTGATTCAATACTGATTCAGCCGCTCTTACCATTTATCTCATCCTCTTTATGAAGTTTCTCAAACTTGAAAAAACATCCTAAGTATTTCACCTTTAATTAATATTGCTGCTTACTCTTAACATAATATTATCCTCAGGATTTTTAGAAATTAATGATGCTTTTTATTTTTAGTTTCATGGCCAGTGTCCTCTCTTTTCAAGGAGGAAAAATAATTTTTTTCACCTCAATATTTTTTTTACTACGAAAACATTCAAACCCTCCATCTTGCTCAGAAATCAACTACCTCACACCAACCATCATCATTTCATGCTGGCTTTTAAAACACATGCTAGCCTCTCCCATAGATTCAATACAGATGATCTCCGGTTTTCACTGTATCCCATTGTTTAAGAACCTACTGGTTTAATTTCTTCTTATTATCTCCCTCATAGCTTTTCTCATCTCAACCTTGTTACCATTTTGAGAAAACCAGTGAGATTTCCCCAATCCCGAATTCATTCATGTTACCGTCTCTAGTAGAATTATCATTTACCATTGGTCATGTCAACATGAGACCCCTACTTTTCCCAGCTCCCCTTCTCCTATGACTTACGCCCTTTTTGATCTAATACTTTTGGTCTACTTCAACAGAGGTATGTGGTGTCTGTAATAAATTTCTTACTTCTGATTGTATTCAGTATTTTCAAAGGTTATATGACAATTTAGAATGACTAAAAGGAGATCAACTTGTAGCTCTAAATCTCCAATAACTGAGGTGACATACATTACACATGTGAAAAACAAGAACAAGATTTATTTTAAAATTTTGATGTATTTCCGAGAGAGTATTGTGTTTGAGGGTTCAATTTGATGTTTATCCTCATCTTTAATAGACGCAAGCCAATCCCTCGCTTAAGTTACTGACTTTCTCAGGATATAGCACTTATTTTTACCATTAATATTTTTCTCTCATTGAAAGGCCACCCTCAAATTGGAGGGATGTGATGTGAGGTAGTGGTCATAAAAAACTTTCTGGCTGAATCTGAGGAGTAATATCTCTTACTTAAGCTCTCTTCAGTCTAAAGTTTACAGTAATTATTTTTCTTTGTGACTTTCTACTGACAATGACATACCAAGACGAATTCAATATGCCTTACTTGCCCTTTTTTCTCACTGTTCTTTTTTTTTCTTCTTTTTTTGCCTGAACTCTCTCAAAGGCTCTTCTCTTAGTCTAAACTAGAGCCCTCTAACTGGCTTTAATTTTTTAATTTCTTAGCCAATTTTGCACAAAATTCCTTGAAAATCTCAAGATCTGATCTCTGATGTGTCCGGAATACATTGGTAACCTTCCAAGATCGTCAGGCCAACGATCAAATATTCAACAGTCAACAAGGTCAATAATTACACCAATTTGCCTCGTTAAAGCCTCTAGTTTGTATGTGGAGAAAAGCTGTCACTGTCAGTGTTTTTTTGTCCACTGTAAAATCACTAATGCCTTTCAGAAGAGGAATACTTCTACTTAAAAGTTTTTTGTACCTGATTTTTCTCTGGCTATTCTTTTCTTCTCCACCGTTTTCCATTCAGTATGATTACATTTACATCCCTGTACCATCAACTTTTTTATGTCACATGATCTCACAACATAGCATACACTTTGGCTCAATAGAGAGGATACCTTTAAAAAATTAATTTCTTTCCCTTCTAAGTCATCATCCATTAAACCATGCAACATCTACTAACTTCTCTGCCTTCTTTATTTCTCTTAATGTTTATTCTTATAAAGTAATTGAAGTTCATTCAACCCAGTCCAACGCCAACCCAAAGGCTCAATACCTTCCTTTGAAAGATAAATTAGAGCATCAAAAATAAAAATCATCAGTTTTAAACCTGTTTGTCAAATTATTTTTCACAAAAAAAAAATAAGAGGCAGGAAAATTTTAATTTTGATATAATTCCCTTTTAGAACGATAAATTAAAAAGGAGAACCGGACCAACCAAAACCTAATTTAACTTTTTCATGGCAGTTCTCGTATCTGTATACTCTCTTAAATCCGCGATCTAAAAATATTTGATCGTAAAATTGGTTTTTTTTCCAGAGTTTTTTTTACTCGCAAAATGTCAAGCCTCCTTTGAATTTTTGCTCCTATTCTTTGCTCCTATTTTTTCGCTCCAATTTTTTAAACAAAGTAAGTTATGTCTCCTTGTCCCTAAGGCACGGAATCAGTTCTAATTTAGATGACATGATAGTATACTGACATATTCTAGAGCGGAAGAGTTTTAAAAAGCTGATTTTGACGATGAAATTACGGTTTGTCAAAATCGTGCCTCCCATTTTGAATAAGTCTTATTCTAATTCTTTTGAATAGAGCGATGTTGAATTAACTAAGAATGTAACATATCTACTTTGCTTTTGACAGTACGATTAGTTGATTGGTGCTCCTTTCTACTGTTTATCACTGTTTTCCCGCTAGGAGTAGGCACTGTTTTGTACATAGTCACGAGGAAACTTGGCGCGTTGCTCATTTTTGTTTCATGTTACTATACTTTTGTAATTTAAGCGTTAGTTTTATTTATCTATTTTGTAAATCTTGAACATGTTTGTTTTGTAATGACATTACTGTTTTTAAAATTGTTCCTGTTAAAAATATAACTGTCGTTAAGGACTTGAATCTTTGTTTACCACAAAATCAGTTCGTCACAACGTAAGAATCACTCCGTTAGCGTAATAAATAAGGAATAGGAACCATCCTCAGGAGCAATTCCTCTATTAGACCTCAAAGTAATTAATAGCTGAAAAATGATTTTTACAATTTTTCCAGTTATTCCAGTTGATCTTTTCTTTCGTTTGTTCCACTTTTACTAACCATTTAAAAAATTCAATTTAAAGTTGTCTCCTTCAATATGAAATTCATTACTCTCAATTTCAACATAACCATTTAACTGTTGCTGCCGAGGAATGTTTTATCGTTGACACTTTTCTTGAATAACTTCTTTTCTACAACTTTCTCTTTTCTAAGTAAACCTCCCTTTTAAATTTAATCTTATTAGTTCCTTTTGTGTGATGTAAAATGTTACTGAGCAAGATTCTAGATTCGCTCTCTTACTTACTTAATGACAGATCTTTTTTGATAAGTCTTACCTCCAGCACTCATTTAGCAGTTAGTTTTAAGTATTTTTAAGCATTTTGTACATGATTTTTTAAGATCCTTTTTTGTATGGTTCTCATCGATATCTTCGTTTCTTACTTTTCTCATTTTTTTTATTTTCTTTTGTTTACTTGTATTATAGCCTATGGTGAAGTCTACAAAGTCTCCAAGACTCATAATTCTGTGGAAATAGCATTAATTATGGTCTTATGAGTTAGTAATAATATACAAATCCTGAGGCAGCTATTTCTGCAGCTCTTGCTTTTCAAACACCTGAATGTGAGCACACTTCAGCCTCAAACCTTGATAACTCAACATCACTAATTATGTTTAAAACAAGAGGCAAACAGTTTTCATCCAACAAGAAGCTTTATTTTTCATGAGAAAACATGTATGGCTAGGTCAATCTTTTTCCTGTTTCCCTGTATTTTGCTCTATGATCAGTAGTTTTTCAAAACCAGTTGTCAATAGCAGACTTTTGAACCCTGAGATTTTCAAAACTGAGTAAACACATGTTTCCAGTCAGACTTAATTTGTCAGTGACTTTATTCTCTTGATCATACTGGCTACTTCAATGATACATAAAAAACTATTTGAATTAATTAAGAATGCATTTGTGTGTAACGTATGCAGTATTTATCGCATACAGTCAACCGTGATTATCTGTCAGTCACTCATTTTAGAATCACTCCTGCTTATTTGTGTAGCTCATGCAGGGAAAACGCCCTTTAGTGACGTACTGAGCCAATTGAAGGAGGAAATACTTATTTCAGCCCCCTCCATGGTGAATACATACCACTCCTAAAATTTGAAAAGTCTGCAGGTAATAAAGGTTGAATGTGATGTCTTTAAATTTGTGATGTATAAGTTTTTGTGATAATATTTTGTAAGCTGTGCAGTTGTTGCCTTTAAATTTTTAGCTGTATCAAACTAAAATTTTCTATAAATTTTTTTGGCATATAGTTTTGGATATTAATGATTTTTTCTACCCTTTGTGATACTCGGTTTTTAAAAAAAAACGAATTATAAAACTTAATTTTTGAGAAAAATTTAAAATTGAAGGAAAGTATCCCCTTGTTACTTTTTGATACGATTTTTTTATCAGTATTTGTATTTATTTTTTAGATACTTTTGATAGTGTGCCTTAGTTGTGCCCTCAATTCTTAAATTTTCTTCTTTGAAAAAGTTTAAGCTGTACTTAGCTACCGACTTTCAAATGAGCAACGGTCCATCTAGATTACTAGGTAGTTGTTATTTTTGCTAAGCCAAGAAAATTAATTGCACAATATGGTTTTGGTAATTTCTTTTCCCTTTTTTACAATTATTCTTTAATGACTTCTATATTTTTTTTTTTTTTTTTTTTTGTAGGATATTAGAATAGATCACTTAGTAATGGCTCTGTTTTGCTAAATACGCTTACTTAAATATGTGATGGCTGCCTACTTATCTTAGGATTATCCAATGGAAGCTAGATCTATAGTTGATATGAAACAATCAGGAAGAAAAAACAAGTGTCAGGATCGTCAGCAGCTTGAAATATCGTAGGGGCAGGGAAAATGCCTCTTAATTAAAATTCAGAGTTGAAATCGGAATGGTAATGCTTCAATCTCCTATTTCTGAGAAAGGCTGAGAAAGGTATAATTATTTAATTGCATTCTGCACGTTTTGTCCACTCGGCAGCATACTGAATGAACAGCATTTATGCATCACCTAAATCATTGTCCCCCGCACAAAGGGACATATCTCGATTGCACCGTTACTGCATTTTTTATATTTTTTTATACGGCGTTTTATTTTTCCATAAGAGAACTTTTGCATAAATTTGCCTGAAATTTCCAGAGATTTTTCTTCACACTTTTAGAAATAAAAACTGAAATTTATCAGCAAATTTTTGCAATGGCTCTCCGATAAAAAAATAAAATTTTAGTGGAAATACTGAAACAGCGCAGAAGAAATGTGCGCCTTCATGTGGGAAATGATGAAATATTTGTTCGTAAAGTGATTCAAGTTACTCGGACACCTGGAAAGTTAAATTCTGTTTTCATACACTGCCCCTATTTTTCATTGAAAATTATCAATCAATGCAGGAATTTTGCTCCTCACCTTAAAATTTCAAAACTATTAAAAAAAGTTCAGTTGAACCGCTCTTCTTAAACATGTTATTAAAGTCTCTGAAAAACTAAACCTCTTTTTTGTAATTCAGTGACCGAATCTACTCGTCATTCTTTTGTCAGGTCAATCTTATACTCATTGAAAAAATGTTTCCTGTTCCTCAGATACCTCATTCAGGAATCTCGCCTTACTTGTCCTTACCTTTATAAAATACGATTTTCTATTGATACAGATTTCAGTGCCTGCAGAATAACTTTTATTTTTGTTCATTGTACAGTTCTGTTGGTATTTAGATGGAATCCTTTATTTTCGACGAATTTTTGAAATTTCATTTACAGGCAACTGAGTTTCTATCTTGTTTCTCACCCTGTTCGCTACATTATTATAGGTCAACTGTGATTTTTTTCTGTATACTTCCTTTTACACTTTCTCCTCTTGATATTATGTTTGTAGAATGGGTTACTTCAATAAAAAAATTCACATTTTAAGAATAAAAGTTTACTCAATGTCACTTGGGACACTATACTACTGTTAATTCTTCTGAGTCAAACAAGCCTATGTAACTTTACTACCACAAAATATCTTCCTTATTATTCTGAAAGTGAAAAGAAATTCCAGACCTACATCAGCAATGATTGCAAATATACTATCAATTATATTGAATGAGGCTTTGATTATTTTTCTTCACGCTATTTTGAAGATAGCGTCATTATTATTTTGCAAAAACAGAAATTTCATTGTTATTTAGATTAAAACATAATTCTCATAGTATTTCTAAGAGGATGGAAAATTGTGAGAAATTTTGAAAATTTAACCATAAAATTACAAAATTTCCAAGCCTAAAGAATTCTTTGTGATGTAGAAAACAGTCTGGAGGGTGTTTATCAATGGCGTTAATTTCTTTGTTGTAACTTGAATGTAACCCGTTCTACTCATTGAACCCATTCACGAAATATTTCCCTGGAAGTCCTGGGCATGGATGCCTTCCAAGATTGGGCTCATTCGGACTCGCAGTTTAGCATGTTTCATATGCTAATGCGTCGATCATCTCAATCCAGTATAAGTCAATCCAGTATAAGTCAATCAAGTATTTGTCCTCTTATTGATCCTCATGTACATTTGTATAAATAACGTATGTTCTACCATCATGCACCATTGATCTTTGCCCTATCATTAAGTTCCACGTGTATAATTTTCATGTTCGTTTAGGATTAAGATTTCTTTTTACATATTTTCTAGGCTTCTGATTATTTCTCTCCTTTATTTTTCAAACCACTTGCATTCAGGCCAGTGAACAACTTTTCCACTAAATATTATTACTCAAAGCCTGGCAAATTGGCCATTTTTTTTCTGCTGACCAAGATCTTGAGTCATCAAATTTACTTCAGTCTAGAACATACCAACATTCTTGGGGCACACCATTTTCTGGCATGAGCCAAGTGATGAATTGTGTGCCCGCATGCTGTTTCATAAAGTATTTTTCTTTTCTCTTTCAAACGTGACCGGCCAATGTAATAGGGGAGCCAATAGATTTTGGTATTTTCTTCGATGTACACCCTAAACTTCAATTATTTTTATCCTTCCTAAAATTGCTGCTTTTTATCAATGCACCACATCAAGTGAATCTCCCCTCTGATAATTCAGTCATCCCTTCTCCCAGAGGGGGAAAATTTTTTTTCAAATTCACCTAAGGCATGAAAAAAAAGCAAATGTCTGTATTTCTGTTTTGTCTAATGTACAAAACTATTCCCAGTTTTCATGCGGGAATACCTCAATTATCTGACTTGACATGACATAAAAAAATCTCCACAGCACCTATTACGTAGTTATGTAATTTTACATCTAGGCAGTGTATAACATCATACACTTCTTTTTTCAAGCTTACCTAGGAACGTATCAGTTGTACCATGTCAATTTATGGAATTTCACTACCTCTTTGATAGCTTTGTCTCTAGCTGTTTACTCATTTACTCGTGTAAGATTTTTTTTTTTCAACTAATGTTAAAACTGCCTGTTAGTTTCATGTTCTGCAAGAATATCATCATCCTACCTTTGTTACTGTTTGTAAAAATAAAATTAGGTTATATTCAGGAAAAATGATGAAAGAGAAGGATCCTAATTATCTTTTTCTCTCTTTCTTCAGGTGCTCTTGGTTTGCTAGTTTTTTTCTTCGCCTCTCTATATATTATTCAGTTAAATGTGACAATTCTTGTGAACTTGAATTAAGTTCACAACCCACTCAGGACTATATTCAGTAATGAAAAATTCAGAAAAACTCAGGGATATTTTTTGAAATCACTCATTTTTTTCTTTCAAAGAATTACATTTTTGAAAACCTCCACTGTCAATTTCATCATGTCGTTTTTGTATCTGCTGATCAATATCTTGCTATTAAACAGTATTATACCAGAGCTGCCCTTCACATTCCCATGTTCTTCCACTCTATTTCCTGATTTTAACTAATGCTACTAATTGAGGCTTTTTTTGTGCTGAGGTCCTCAGCTGCTTACACCTTTTTGCCAGAAACATTAATTTGAAAATTGAGGATTCTAGTTTTCCATATTTAGTTCTCTAACTATTAAAGGCACAGTAATGGTCAAAATCATATCCTTAAAATTCTCAGCCAGAGAACATACTAAAATTTCAAACTTGTTTCTATGAATCTCAAGTTCTTTGCTTCATTTTCCCTCACCTAAAGCCTCAATTTACTCGTGTAAATGTCTGCCTAGAAGGCTGAGTCAAACAATCAAAGTGCTTTGGGATTAAATGTACGGGGAAAAGTTGACTCGTCTCTGTGTATTAGTAGATGTCCGTTGCCGGCGAATTGTTAATTTTTTGCATGGTATTTTGATTGTAAGATTTGACTCAGAGACAAATAAATCTCCACTGCAAAGTAAAAAGTAACCACCTCAAGATAATTAGGTTTCCTTGAGCCGTATAGCCATTTTTATCACCTTATATATTTGGGTTGTTTCCCAAAATATTTACCTAGACCTCAGTTTTAAACTTGAATCATTTTTTTGGTCAAAAATGGCAAAAAATTGTGGAGCTCCCACCGTTTATTTAACAGTTTTAAAATAGGATCTTCCCGCCGGAAATTTCCATTCATTAATAGTTGTCGAAGTTTTAAATATTGTTAAGAATCCAAATGTTGCCTTTTTCCTCTTCAGAGATTAATTTTTTTTTTTAATTTATTTATTGATTTTTATTGAAAGTAAATTCATGGAACTTTCGAAAGCTTGCCTTTGAAAACTATTCAACAAGAGTCTAGACTTGCCTTGGTTTCTGGTCTCTGCATAAAAAAGAAATCAATTCCTTTTCAATCCCTTTAAATTTCGTAAATTTTCTAGGTACTTTTGTGATTTTTTTATTTTTTTTTATTTTTCCTTCCTTCTCTTAAGTATTAATTTTAGCTTTGTCCGGTGATAATTGTGAAGCTAGGAAAGTTAATTAATATCTGCTCAAACACAAATTTAAATATTATATCATGGAATATTATTGATAAACTTTAGTTAACACTTCATTGAATTTAAATGTGCTTTCGTTTTACCCAACTTTGATTAATTTATTGACAATGATAATATCCCTCTTCCCCTGTAAGTTCATTGATTATTGAGAACATTGTCAATGCCAGTCTGTATTTTCTATACTTATCATTATTTATTTATCTTTACTAATAGTTTAATTTGAATTTAATTTTAGTTTATTTATTATTTTACTCTTTAATTATCTGTGGTGACAATTTATGCAAACATGCTACATACTTATAAATATATCATGTAATAAACTTGTTATAATTACTTGATTAGCAGCGTGTCTCCGATTTTTTCTCCTTCTCCTTTTTCAAAGTAAATAATAATGAGAGAAGTCAATTTTTTTTGCCAAAGGTGCTTTCAATATAATGGAAAAATTGGTTTTTCCTGGTAGAAATTACTTTGCAATGTTGATTGAGTACGCACCAGCTTGCCATAGCATTGTTTCAAGCATTTTTGGCAGGAAATAAAATAATCTTTCTAGTAGCCGTTCATAAAATATGTAACGTTCAAAAGAAGAGAGGATTCTGTAAAGAGGAGTCAAGCCATTCAGTTTTTACAAGTTAAAGAATAGGTACCTACGGCATAAAAACGTAGGGGTGACGAAAATCCTAAACTTAGCGGTACATATGTCATGAACGGCCCATAGTCTGGAATTTCACCTAATTTTTCATCAGTCCTCTACTGCCGCACAAACAGACTGCAATTTCAAGAGATAGGCCATGTAGTTCATATGTCAAGGTGTATGCTCTTCAAATAAGTAGTTTGCAGCATCCTTCCTGAGAATTATCTCAATCTTTTGCGCTCCAAAGGCTATTGAGCAGACCCTGCATCTTGTCCAGCAAATATAGTTTGATTTGCATCGATGCTGTTCATACAAAAAACCACCATGAGAACAGTTGTCTCCTTATCTGTTCCCTAACACCGCCTACTCGTAAGATTAAATTCTATTCACGGGTCTAATTATTTGTAAAATATTTCTAAAATCAGTTCAGTGATAACAACTCCCCTCTTAGCAGGAGATAGTGCTCATCAGTACATTATAATTGAAATATTTTTATCCTAAAATTTTCTGTTGAATCCCATAAAAGAAAAAATCACTGTAAGTATACCTACATCTTATTTTTATTCAAGGAAAGCTCTCTTGGGTTTGTTTTGGTCCCTTCACTCCTTATTGTCCGCCAGAATTGGCCATATATCTACACCAGGTCAGGACTTCTTTGTGTTCTCCATGGAATCATGTTCAATAAAATCTTTCAGTCATACTCCAGCAGTGAAAATTTTAAAGTCAGTTAGGCTGGCTATTAAAGTCAAAGATCAGCTGTAAGTCTATCCGGTCTTTAATGATGATTTGGTTGACATGTCGTCTCCATCAAGAATTCAGTCACTTTATCATTATTTAATTTTGATTACTAATGCGTCTGCTCTATGTTTCAGACTCCTTATACTCTAGCACGTTTCCGCCGCCTTGGCCTCCCAAACAGAAAGGAAGCTACACCTGTCTAAGATGCAGTCGGTCATACTCCACATGGAACAATTTAAGGAGACATATTCGACAAGAATGTGGCAAAGAACCTCAATTCAACTGCAATATTTGTAGTTACAAAGCTAAATTTAAGTTTCAAGTCGCAAAACATGTCTTGTCTCAACATTGAGACACTCGTCCTATTAAAGCTTAATATTAGTTCAGTAAGCTTGTCTTGACTTGAATAGTACTTTTTTCGATGGAATTGCTTTTTTCATTATTCTTTTCTTGTTATATTTTCCGAAGAAAATATGCTTTGTCTGCACCAATTTTGAAATAATTGTAGGTTTTATTTATTCACAAGAAAAATATATTTAAACATCAGGACATATTCTTTTAAAAATAATTATGTGCAAACGAATAGAATCCAAAGAAACCAGAAATATTGCAAACCCTATGTGCACAGTTCTCCTTGGTGTAATTAGTAGCTGAAAATAGCGGTTCCTTCAAGCGAAAACAGTCCATTTTTCTACCTCATGTGCGACTCTGTCATCAAGCTTCCCTGCGGTAAAAGTAACCAGTGAAAGAGGCACATCACTTGTTTTAAAAAGAAAAAAAAATACTGAACGTCAGTTTTGTAGTTCTTCAAGAGGATCCCCTCGCCACGATTTTAGAGATGATTTTTCTTGTTTGAAAAAAGAAAATTAGTGTAAATATTATGAATAAAGATCTTCATTGGAAGATTTGATGACTTTACAGGTTCCTTTTCTGGCTGTTTTAGTTAGTTAATCACGAGACATCAAGCCATTTAAAATTTAATTTATTCTCAGTGATTTTATATTATTAAATTTATCTAGTCCAATTGAATTCAAATTAATATGTCCCAAAATCAAAATGCACTCATGTGAATTTTGTAAAGGAGTTGCCCCTCTTCTTTATTTTCTGTGTACATTCTTTTTCTGAAGAATCTCACAATTATTAAAGTGTTTGACAAGTATTAGAATACTTAAGCTAACTACATTTTCCTTCAGTTTATCTTCATGCCTACTCTTGGACGAGTTGAGGCTACATTAGATTGAATCAATTTCTTGCAGAGGGGGAAGTCCAAGACCTTGTCTCTTGGCTTGTGTATTCATTGCGCATATACTTGAAATCTCATGTTCATAAATCGTTCGGAACTTCCTGTGAATTTCTTTGTACTATTTATGATCAAATCGCAGTGATTTTTGGACATTCTCATCCTCTGCGTAATTCAAAAAATGGCGCAAGGAATCTTAAAAAGCAATGGATTCACACCTCTCCGATAGAAAATGATTAAATCATTATCTTCTTTCTTTACTTTCTGAAATACCCCAGAAACTTTCATGTAAGACTGTCTACGAGAAAAGGGACCTTAGTCTATGGATACAAGATTTTAGTAGTAGTTTTTAGTTCATTTTTTCGCCAATAGAGCGCATAAAGTTGCATTTTAACATTGATGGTGGAATTGCAGAAATGTGTGCCCTGGTTTGCGGCTTTGCAGTCTGCTTGTTATACTTCATTTTCTACATGGATAGCCACTCCATGTTATCTCTTGGAAACTTCTGTGATTTTTAATATCTATATAAAGTATTCTGTGAAAATTTCAAGTTATGATGTTGGTTCAGTCTCGTTTTAAAATACGAAGTAGGAGTCAAGATTTTGAAACATCGCAACCGAGAAATGAATTTTTGCAGTTTCCTTGTCAATATGGCACTATCTTGCTCTGAACATGGCAAATCAGAGTTTTAGCTTTCTCTGAAGTATGGAAATTGATTTTTTAAGAATGAACAAACAGAAACTTGAAATTGCCATATCTTTGGTTTAGTTAAAACTTTTTTGTCCCTTGATGTTCTTAGGATAGTCCTTAATGTTCTTGTCCAGTGTCAATTACATAACTTTGAGTACTTGTGGACTAAGATCTCTTTTTCGATGATGGTCTCACATTATATAATTTTCAATTCCCACTTTTTTGTAATATGTCTATTCTACTTAGGAAACTATTTGTGACTGTACCTTTCGGCAAAACATGAAAAAGTTTCTTTTTGTAATACATTCTCATACTCATTTAGTGGAGAGTTCTTCCAAAATGTAGTAAAGTCTCCAAACGCATGTAATGTACAGCTAATCAGTAGTGCCATTTTACATCTTAGGAGCTCTTGTTTTGTGATCATCTTATTCGATATATTTTTTTTTTCTTTCTTTTTTTTTTTTTTTTTTAACACAACAACGAAAGGGCCCCTTCCTCTAATTCCGTCTAGTCCTGATTATCGAACTTGCACACAGTATTTCCATTTTACTTCTTTGCGAGGGCATTTTCCCTATGCTTTGAACAAAGATTACCTAAACTAACAAGATCTCATGATGTCAGTGGTTTATTTGGCATACCCACAGATTTTATCCCTCCTCTTCCTAAAATATAAGTGATCACGAAAAAGCATGAAAAGATATGAAGGGAGGAGCAAATCAAGCAATCTCAGTTTTGTGGTGTTGAGTCCACCCTATGTTGGAAAAAAGATGCAGTTACAAATCATACACTTTTAGCCCTCAGATTTGGTCAACTGTTTGACCAATTTTAACTGACTGAATTGAAAGAATTATAAAATGAAATCAATTTTTATAAAATGTTTGTTTCATTTCTTTATAATTTTAGTTTGAGTCAAGGTCTATTTTTTTTTAAAAAAAATCCCGGTTGCATTCCGCACTGAAGAAGTCTCGATTCTAAAACCTCACCAAGAGAACAACCTCCTTTTTTTCAATAAGTAGGGCGCAAATCTCTGAAATAATCCTTAATCAAAATGTATAATGGATTTTTTTTTCTTGTTATCTATTTAGCATCTATTGAATGGTAACTTGAAAAGAAAGGATTGAATATGTAATGGAGCAGTGCAAAACAAAGCTTTTGGAATGCTTATCTCTTTTATTTTTTGCTGCCTCTGCCCTATCAAATTTTCGCAACTCTTTAAAAAGTTGTTAAGTAAAATATCAAATTTTAACAAACCTGTTTTTAGACAAGATTTTTGTCACTTTTGAGAACCATTTTCTCGATTGAAAAATAAAAATTTAGATAAATCTTCAAAGAACTCCTTTGGTTCTCCATTTTATTACCTTCATTTATTTGTAAAGATTAGTACATTAGCCTGAACAGAAAGGCTCAATACAAGTCACATTAGAAAAAGTTACAAGAAAGAGTAATCTTACAAATTTAAAAACTCTTACAAGGTGTAGAGAGGGTTTTGTAAAAAGTGTTCTTTTAATACCTTAATGAACAAATTTGGCGACTCAGCTTTGATAATGATTTCAGCGGTGGAGATTGACAAGGAGTCCTTGAATTTCATGTAAATAAAAATTAATTGATTCATTTCCTGTTTGAAAAACGCTTTTACTCTCTTATCGTTTAAAGTAGATTTTCTTCATTCCTGCCTCATTCTCCCCTTTTTGTCGTCTCTGATTTTTCTTTTCAATTTTTATCCACACATACATAAACATACTTACTCATTCTCCAGCTTTAACCCGCTAGTCCATGATTTTGCGGTAAGTTTATTGATATCTTTGGGATGGAACCCTTTTTGCCTCAGCAACTTTTGTGTTCAGCAATGCATGCATTTTGCTTTGTATTAGTTCTTTAAATCTCATCAGTGCAGTATTGTTTCTGGCTCTCACACTTTGATTTTATGTATTTTCAGAATGGTTGAAGCGAGGCCGGCATAGATGCGTTTACTCACGGTTCCAAACTCTTGAGCTTGAGAAGGAATACAAGTTCCACACTTACTTGCCAACGGAAAGGCGGCGAGTCCTTGCACCTCTGCTCGGTCTGACGGAGAGGCAGATAAAAATATGGTTCCAGAACAGGCGAATGAAAGAGAAGAAAACTAGCAATCCAGAAACCGACAGGCTTATACGACTGCATAAGAAGTTGTATTGCAGTATACCAGACAGTGAAGTTCAAGCTCCAAACCCAAATCAGAATCAAGAGGGAGAAAAAGAAAAACCATCCTCGTCAACAATGCCATCTACCACTCATCCAACAGACTATTCTGTTGCACAAAAAGAGCTCTTCTCAAAGACGGAGGAAATGGTCAACACCATCAAGCAGCTGAAATCCCTGACCAACTCCGTACCAAGTGCCACTAATTTAATTGTTCCTAAGAAAGAGCTTAAAGAGAGAGAAGCCGAACCTGAACCTCCGAGCAGCTTCATCGACCAAAGAAGTGAAGCTGAACGTAGGGCGAGACAATTTATTCCTCATTTTTACAATGAGCTTATGTTTAGTAAAAGCAAATCGCCTGACAGCAAATAAAAACCTGTTGGAGCTCTTTGATGGCTCCTCTCACTGTTTAGGATAGTTTGAATGGGTTAGTTATGCAGATTGCAAAATTGATGTGCTCTTGGTTGAATCTTATAGATTAGCAAAAAGCAGTGCGATACATTCATTCTAAGTTTCTGCCCCTGATATTGTATCAGAAATATCGTAGCCCAAAAAACGGTAGAATGCCGCAGTCTACTGTGCTTATACATATTATTGTCTCTCAAACAAAAAAATATATTTTTTCATGGGAAAACCATTGCATAGATTTGTTTTAAATCTTGGTGTCTTTTCTTTTAAGTGTAAAGAAAAATCACTGGAAATTTCAGGCGAATTCTTGGGATGGTGCTCCTTTAAAAAATATAATTTCAGTTAGAAATACTGAAACAGCTCAATCGAGATAATGTTCTTTGGTGCAGGAGGCGTCAATATTATAGTTATTTCACCTTTGCCCTATCATTGATGTATACCAAGCAACAATTGCAAATACTATTCATAATTGATTGATCTAACTGAAGTAGAAGGATTCTTGGTATGCAACACTTGGTTAAATGATATCATTCACCTTATTTTTCATTTTAAAAAATCGTAGGTATCTTTGTTAGCATTGGATGTAGAAACTTAACACCTGGGCCGATCTTATCATTTCTTTACCAGTCTGTAAGGTTCTACCATGTGAACTTGATTATAAGACATGCATAATTATTTCTTCTCAGTTTCTCATTTCGCTCTAATCATACATTTTCCCCCTTTTTTTACCTCCATTCTCTTTTTCATCCAATTGTAACAAATTTTACATTATTTTCTTCGTTATGGTTTTTGGTCTGTATCATACCCAATACCTATCCCAGCGGTGAAAATCCTAAAAAAAAACCCGCCAATTTTTGTACCTTGTTAAATTCATTAAGTTAGAACAGCCACATTTTCGTTTTGAAATGTTAAAATTTTTCTGGTTATCACTTAGAATTTTCTAATTCTACTAAAAGAAAGAAGGCAATTAATGGTATTGGTTATTATGATCTCATAATGTGTACAAGAAATACAATCAGTGGTGTTGGGAGGTAGATATCAGTATGTTGATGTACTTTTTAAGATGAAAATACACTTCCATTGTATTTCAATTGATATCTTCTTGACAAAAATCAAAGAAAAATTTTGGTTTTATCTTAGAAATTCTGACTGATAGTTTAACATGGAAAAAGGAGTCAGAAGGTCAGGGTACACCTTCTGTGCAGGTAACACCAAAAGAATATGGAAAAAAGACATTCTTAATTATTGTTCAAAATACGAGTAGGCACAAAGAAACATTTAAGTTTGGAAGTTATCTGCTCTTCAATTTAATGACTGGCACTGAGCTATCAACAGATCAAAAATGGGTGTTGGAAAAATCAATGAGTGAACTATCGTTAAAATTTGAAAAGGTCTCCAAAATTGAGTCTCTAGGTCTCAAGTTTTAGTGATGTTTTATCCTCCAATGACTTAGTTTATTTTTGATTGCTAAATTTAAGTGCCCTTAAACCTGCTGAAAGATCATCATAGGTCAATCGTAAATTTTTGAACAGTGGATCAAAAATGTTCTTACCCGTCATATTTTTGAATTTACTATGTGGAAGGTTTACTGGCACCTTGAGCTTGAAGATAATTGAAGAAGTGTGCCAAAATGTTTACTTTTTTTGGTGAAGTACATGAAACATCAATTTCCTTAGTGCACACTGTTCATGGCCTTTTGACGACTTGACTTCTCATTTTGGCTTTCAAAGTAAGGGCAACTCGGATCCATTTTCCAATTTCAGGTTGAAAAAAAAAATCCATCAGATCAAGTCACTCCCAATGGAAGTGTATTTTTACCTTAAATTATATAAATAATTTATGCCTCTCTTATTATCTTTAGAATGTTCCCCTAATATACTAAAATGTAAATTGTTTCAACCCCAATTTTGTCAACCTTCTCTTATAAGTTTCGTGTTCAAAAAGAATCACTAATGATGTTTCTTATTTAACTGGTAAAATACGAGGAAGTTAAGTTTTTAGTTAGTAATAACATAACTCATCCGTTTCACCTCCAAAAATTTGGTTGGGATCCGTTAAGGTCTCCAGATACAAGCTTGTGCTTAAAGGCAAATTTTCACCATCGAATATTGTGCCTTTTTTTCATTCAAATTCGACTAACAATTATGTTGTAAACTAAAATGTTGACAGATTCAAAGTCAGGTAACTGTCGTTTGCTTATTTTTGGTTATGGTTGCAAATTTAAACCGTTCTGTTTTGAATTCATCTTTCAAGGTCAATTCAAAAATTGGAAATACAATAAAAACTAGTGCCAATGAGATAAATCAAAACTTCCCTCTGAGGAAATCGAGCAAATATTTTTTTTTTAAATGCCCAAGCTTTAAAATCCAAATTTCGAGATAAAAAGAAAAGAAGTGTGCTATTCGACATGCGCTCAATCTCTTAAGGCCACAAATGTAAGTGTCGGAAGAATGCTTATTAAGACTGGGCTCGCATGCCATATGGTACACTTTAATCCATTTTTCTTGAAACTTGTACTTTGACACATAGGTCCTCAGTAAATATATCGGTTCATTTTCGTTTAGGGCTGAGACTGGTTGGTATTCAATTGTGGAAATTTGCCATATTGCTGTTTACAGCAGCAACCATAAAAATCGCTTCTCAAATGGACATAACTGATAAAAAGCCATCTGTGGCGGAAATTTTGACTGCCCACTGTTCATATTTTTTCTGCGTAAGTTATCTAGGTTTCATAGGTTTCCTGTCTTCATATGTTTTTCAGTTTTATTTGAAATTAATTTTTTTTGTATTGTGTAACAGCTCAGTTTACCATTGCAAGAATAAGACAGTATTTTTCAGTTAATTCTGCAATGGGTCGGAACAGTTCTCACTCGACAGAGAATCATGATTGCATGGCCTCTGCGGTCAAACATCTTGCAACTAAGGCTCCACTGAAGTGTTGTCCAGTGTATGTTTCATGCGTCATCATAGTCAACTGTCTTTGTCATGTGAAGGTGATTGTTCTACCTTACCTTTAATAACCCAAGCGGTGCTGTTTCTATTTTTTATTGACGAAATTTCATCTGTCCTTATTCTTTTTTCTTTCTTTCCTTCATGTTGTATTCTTTTAATTTTGATGTTCCATCTGCTGTTTCAAATGTGTTTATGCCAGCCCATGAACTATCGTGTTAGGTTTGTAAGAAACCTTACTTTTCCTTTGATCCATCATCTGTTAAAGGTAGTCAAGGAAACGTTACCATAATATTCCCTCACAGCATTTTATGTCAATACACAAAAAATATTGTGAGATCTTTGTGCATTAACATGACAACAAAGTATTTCCTAAATTGCTCTGTATGTCACAAAATCGTTTTACCATAATTTCTTTTGGTAACATTTCCTGTTAGCATTGCCGTTACTACATTGGGCGCTATATAACGCTCAGTAGTGTTTCAGCTGATGTTTTGGAAGTCATGTCTTAAAAATGTTGCTTCAATCTTAGCACTGTCGCTAGGAGAGCTCCAAACGTTGCACAGTCATTTAATTGAAAGTAGTGTCATGGGCGCATTGTGTAAAAATTGCCAAATGAAGAGAGGAAATTCCAAACCCTATAAGCGCCATGAGGTGTTGCTAAGATTTTGCATGTTGTTTTTCACTGTAAAAGAACCTCAATGAAATGGATTCGCTTCATTTAATTTTTATGAGGAAATTTTCTCTAAATTATGGTCTTATTTTCATGATTAGAATTGCCATTTTAAGCACACTAGATTCCTATTATAACAGAGAATAAACAGTTGCCAGATCTTAGCAACACCTGATGGTACTTACCAGGTCTTGAATTTCCACTTTTCGAATGGTTTTTTCCTTGACTTTTTGACATGTGTTGCAAACTGACGAGTCGGAAAATCTCGGAACCTTTCGTGCCATCGATTTGCTGCCATATCCTAGGCCAATCCTCTCAATGGAACATCGGATTGTTTCCCTTGCTCGCTGGCTAAAACTCTTAAATCAAGGTCCCTTGCTCACTCACAATGGCGAAAGTACCATGCTTACAGTTCAAACCACACAATTCTTGGTAGAATTAAATTAAGGTGATTCGATGGACGCCATATTTTGTGTCAGAATGGCATGCGATATATCGCATCAATTGGTTCCATTTTTTCAGCTACTCATCATTTTTCTCCAATTTTGAGATAGCAATTCTGTTGTCAGGAGACTAAAGCACTCACTTACCAATTTTAACAAGGAAACTCAATGTAATAAAGGCGTGGTTTTTTTAGAGAGAAAGTATCGCATTCGAGTGCAGTTTCGATATCAGTATCGAATGCGATGTTTTCTCTCCAAAAAAACCATGCCTTTACTACGTTGAATTGCTTTGTTAAAATTGGTAAGTGAGTGCTTTAGTCTCCTGACAACAGAATTGCGATCTCAAAATTGGAGAAAAATGATGAGTAGCTGAAAAAATGGAACCAATTGATGCGATATATCGCATGCCGTTCTGACACAAAGTATGGCGTCCATCGAATCACCTTAAGTGCATGAATTAACTAGTTGTTCAATGGATGATACTTCCGGAAAGTCAAAAGTAAAATTTAAGACTAAAGGAGTGAAGCCACAATTTTTTTTTATCAAATTTATTTATGTTGGCGACACAAAATTTGATCACCAACTGAAGCCTCATGCAAGAACTTCCTCAAACATTGAAAATCCAGGGTGGAAAACGCACCAGGAGGAAACAGAACAATTAGTTTCTCTCTGCTAGCGGCTCGTCACCACTTCGCGTATAGGATTTTTACTCCTCAAACCTTAAATTGAGAGGTATCATCATTACTAATTTAATTAAGACTCGTAATTAAACCCATTGATCAATCCACTCAGACTAGAAACCCTCCGTTATTTTATGAACTAGTCACTATTCCATTTCTGAATTAGTTAGTCATTGGGTTCATGCCTCCTTTAGACATCCATATAATCTTACATAAAATTTTCGTTTCTCTGGAGCGAAGTGGTTTCTAATGGTAATGGTATTTTAGTTAAGGCGCATCAAGAATGGTCTGAAATCATCTCAGTAAACAAGTTACCACACTAATTCAACTAGTCACTCTATACGTAAAAAAACCCATCTTTTTTACCCCCTTACATGAGGTTCCACCTTCCGTTTTTTACTTAGGTACTCGCTCTTGTTCCAATAATATGGTTGTAATAGGTGCCTCTTTTCCTCATACTTACATGATTCGGGAAATTTTGTATCGGAAAAGTAATCATGAATAATCATGGAAGTAATACCAGATTTGTTTGGTGTAATTATGCAGAGTTAGTTTTAGCACACTTGCCTTCAATGGCATGCACTAAGACTCCTAATGCATAAATTGGTAGAACTCTCCCTTGATTGCAATGCATGTGGAAAAATATAAATGTCCATTTATACCAGATTCTGATGGAGCACTCGAATTTTAAGGAGGTAATCAAGCATTCTTGGTTAAAAGAAGCTTTAGCTTACCATTTTGAATTATTTTTCGGAGGGGGGGGGGGGATGCCAATACCTTGTTTAAAAGTAAAAATTCATTTTACAAATTGAGTATGAGCTTGTGCCTTTCCATTTCAAAAGTCTATTGTATTATTTAGTTTCAAAGTAAACTTGGTGATGCTTTCTTTTCTTCTTGTTTCAAAACTAACGAGTTCTAATTACTAACATGATATTCCTCATCTTGGAGTGAATTATTCAAGTATTCCAAATTTCCCGGTTTATCTATGCTGCATTAAATATCTATCGCCTACCTCAATAATAATTTCTGTTTAAGAATTATATGTGTTGACTGAGGTACAATTTTGCTTTCAGATTCTAGACATCCTGATTTATATGTTGAATATGTTACATTCTTTGATTTTTTCTTTCTAATGATATATTGATTTACCTCAAAACGAATTTTAATGTTAAGAGAGTGTTTGTTTCTTGCATGCACATTCTCATCTATTCAACTATATTTCTGCTTCTTTGTGACAATTATCATGTGCTTATAAACTAGTTAGAATTCTTGAAACTGAGATAGCCAAAAGTTCGAGTTTTCTCTTATACATGGATCCGGCCGAAGCTCATAGATTAGCAGTAAGCAGTAAGGTCTATCTTAAAACAGTGTGAAATTAGGGTTTTAATCAACATGGAGATATCTTTCTTGAAAGGACCTGTAGCATGGTGTCTTCCCACCACAGTTTCATTTTTCAGTGATGTAGGTACTCCTCCAGATTCATAAAGATGTTTATCGTAAAACCGTTCAAATGTACAAAGATTGAAA
The DNA here is from genome assembly GCF_918797505.1 of Bemisia tabaci. Taxonomy (NCBI): domain Eukaryota; kingdom Metazoa; phylum Arthropoda; class Insecta; order Hemiptera; family Aleyrodidae; genus Bemisia; species Bemisia tabaci. The sequence goes on from NC_092793.1 coordinate 31,596,860, forward strand.
CCCCTTTATTTGTACGTACCATTTATACAAATGGAAAACAAAGTTGGCATCAAAATGTTGTAATATTCTAAACAAAAGTTTACCTACACCAATGTGAATTGTGTTTGGAAAGTGTGTTACATGCAAAGTTTAAAACTAAGAGTAAATGTAAAATTTTACCGAAACAAATTTATATGGAGCTTGACAAACTGTGAGCTTGTGGTTTTATTCAAAAATCATACAAAAGCTTTTCCTAGCTTGCATCTTTTAAGATTTGTTGAAGGTTTAAAATTTACAAAGTTTCTTTTTTTTTTTTTTTAAAGAAAAAACCAATTATGCAACTTTCATTATTTCAAAAGTCATTTCACATTGGTGGCTGTACACCTAAAATTTAAGTTTTATCCATCTAAATATAATTTTGAGCCGAATGCAACTGACCCACTGTAGATTGATCTCCGGAAGCCTGGTCACTTTTTTACCCACCTATCTTTTATGTAGTAATTAGTAAATTCATTGCTTAGTGAGCTGTATGTATCGAGGTTCTGACAATTTAACCTGTGATGATAATTCTGACTCAGCGCTTTTTATCACCATTCTAGGAAAGCTCCTTTTGCGTTTGTTACAAGGTGCAAGTCAGTCATTTTCCTCATCTATTTGAGACAAAATTGTGGGGCTAAACTAATCCGTTTATTTTTCTCCTCTTCACACTTCTAAAATACTCTAATTCATTTGTTATGTTTACAAGGGGCTTATTATCAGCCAAGTTGAATGAAACAAAGATGGAAGCACAGAAGCTAAGAAAAAGATTTCATTTTAACAATGAAGTTAATTAATAAGAGACGGAACAAAAATCAAATGATTACGTTAATACCCTATTGAAATTGAATTAAACAACTATGCAAATCTTGATTTTCAACCGTTTATCTAAAAACGTAGTTTTAGAATGGACGCGGGGCATTCATCCAAGTTCAAGTGAATGTGATGCTCTTCAACAGATCCCTCATTTTTTGCACCAGATGTGAAATCAGTTTGTATTATTGCATCGTTCAGCTACTGCTGAAAGAACAGCTCAGATACTTATCTCCAATTGAAAAAAAGAACACATAATGTAGCATTTTAATTTTTTTTCCCAATATAGTCAATATTGTGAAAAGTCTTAACGTATCAAACTTATTATTTTGTCTATAGAATTAAATGGGTTATGTGACAGATGATTGTTATCCTTGTTACCTATCTTTTTTTATGTTTCTTTTATTCTTCGCATCTTCAAGAAAGAATGCATCAACAGGGTTTTGTGGAGCATTTATTGTTTCAATTATAGAATTTGTTTAATTTGATCTTTATCGCCCTTTAAGTAAGGGAATTTTATGTAAAACCTAATTTCTCTTCATTGCTGAAGTAATGATTTAAGTTTGTCTAGGTGTTAAGTAATGTACATACATTGTATAGAAAGTGACTTACCTTATTAACGTAAGATATGAATTTGTTACCTGTGCCATTATATACGTTGTAATTCTAGTTGTAGTTTTAAGACTTTTAAGTAGGTACCTTTTAATGTTGCAGTGTGTGGAAAAGTAAAAATTTGGTGATGCCGTATTTTACATATGAGTATTCTTTGATTCATTATTATGTCCATAGTTAGCAATCCGTTTTCTCTTTTTCCCCAATGTAATGCTATCTTTCCATGAATTGTTCTCAAAATATCCATCCATCATAATATGCACAATGCAGATGTCGTCAAAATGATTTAATGAGGATATCCTAATCACCTTGGACCCTCTGCTTTATCATTAGTAGTTTCCAAGTCATTTTATCATCAGAGTGGGAAAAACAGATATCCTAATCGCCTATTTGAGCTGTTGGGGAGACATTGCAATGGGTACCACAAACAGCAAACATTTTTAACAGTCTGCCTCAAAGAAATTTTGAGCTTAAATGCTCTGAAATCTACCACCGACGAAGCAAATCATCCAGTGAAACAACTCTGATTGTGTGAGTCACACAATAAGCGTATCATATCATTGCAAATGATGCAATGGCATTGTATCGTTTGCAACTCTGGTGTTTTGCTTTTTAAGCACCTACTGAGATCATAAAATGAACGGAAGTGATGTAAAAATACTTGGAGCACGGTTTTTACATTTTGAAATTTATTCCAATGCCTAGGTACTCAGAATTTAATCAAAGAAAGAAGTCATCAGTTGTATGTCTAGACTCTAGAGAAACTAATGTCGTTCATGTTGTTAACATTTCCTTGGGTTTCTTCTAGAATCCTTCCATGAAAAAAGCTCTGAAATATATCCCCAATAAGACGGTGTATAACAAGCTCGGATAATGTAAGGGAAAAGGTCTTGTTGTTAAGACATCAAGAAAATAAATAACCTGAAGAATCATTTAATTTTTGGGAGTAGGTTCTTTGTCAATAACTTTCAAAAGATTCATAGACTTGCTAGCCAGTCAACAGCATCTAGGCACTGATTGATAGTGAAACTAAAAAGGTTTGATCTCAACAACTGTCAATAATTGCAATGTTCCATAACCACAGTAATGCCCCAATTATCCGACACAGTCGCAATTGAGTTTTTAGTAAAATACAAGAAACTTATAGCTGACAAGACAAAGACTGGTTTTTTGGGCAAGAATGAAATTTATTTTGTGTGTGGGTTTTCTGCACTCTTTTACCCATTGAATGATGATGTTTCATTAATTTGATAGAAAATTGGCCTAGCTTCAGCAAACAGAGCCCAAAACAGCATTTTTTCAGTCTTTTATTGGTGGTTTCCATTATTCGATACCTGACGTGGCCCTCCAGACGGGGCATTAGATAAAGCAGTCAGATAAGGGCATTCCTGCAAGTTAAGATTTCAATTCTCTAGCATAGTGCTTCTAAATTTCCCTTGTATCTACTCATTACAGCAGACCTATTGAAACTTACCAAAGTAATCTGTATCCTACCTCCTGTCTGTTGCTCGATCGTAAAGATCTTAAAGAAGTAAAATGAAAGAGAATCAAATGCAGTTTGCAATTTTTACATGACGTTTGCTTTATCTTAGTCTGTTAGTCCTATTTTTCAATTATACTGCTTGAATACTCTTTCCTCTCAATTAGGGTTTGCAACAGCACTTTTTTCACTTGTTTTCCAGTAGTGAGAACAAGTGGTTCTTATATTTTGACGGAGATAGCTGGTTATATTGTACCTGGGTATTTTAGTTTACCACTTTGACCTATTTTGCCAAAATATTTTACATATTGCGCTCTTCTAAGTTTGATAGCAAATGCTTAAAGTTTCAGAACTGCGGATAATTTCTTTAGAGAAGTTAGTACCTCAATTTTTTTTTCGTTTTTGTAACATGTATCCTCTTTCTTTTATTTTTTTTCTAAATCAAATAATAAAGACAATATAAAAATTCAAAGTCTCAATTTTTATTATTCTCTCAAACCTCTATAACACTATTTGTTCTCGTACAAATGAAGGTCATCAAGAGATAGGTTTGTATGCAACACATAGTAGGTTTTTTTTTTTTATGAAATACTGCCAAGATTTCGCAACTTCCACTCTAAGTTGTACTTCCAGTGACACCATAAACTCTACAGTACCTACATTTATCCCCGAAATTTAAAAAATTTCAATTTCAAAATTTTATATTTTATCAAAGTATATAGAATAGATCAAGGCTATAATGTTAAAATTTTCATAGAAAAGGTATGTGAAAAGAAAAATTGGAAAAGCTTTCAAGAAATGACATTAAGTACTTTTTTCTTGAAAAAATGAAGTACGAGAGGAAGCCTGCAATTTAGCAAACTCGATACACGTTCTTGCAGTTTCATAGGCGATATTTAAAACCTTCAACAGCTCAAATTTATATTGACTCTTTTTCAAGAACTTAAGCTGTTGCCTGAATATTTCTAATGGATTTTTTTTTTTTTTTTGTGTGTGTGTATTAATTAGAGCCTAAAATAGGTACTTAATGAGAAAGCTCTGATGTGTGAAGAGATGATGTTTGTCAGTTAATTGGCTGCTTGTCCTTTTTAACTGGAGCTATTTTCTCAAGATATCAGATTAATTCTCTGCGAGTCATTGGGAACAGGGCCGGATTAAGGGGGTGGCCACATGGGCCGCGGCCCGTGGCGGCAAATTTATAGGGGGCGGCAAATTTTGCAATTTTTTTAAATTTAGGTATAAAAAAAATCCGGATTAAGAAAAAAAATTACAAACCAGAAAAGGCGACAAAATCTCTAATTTACTGAGAGTATAGTAATTTCTACTTTTGTCGTCTTTCAGTGATACAAGAGACAGCACCTTTAATTAGTCGAGTTAAGAGAGAAACCAAACACGCAATTTGGCCTGGAACGGCGCGACTCACCTAGAGAGAAATGATGACGAGGACTTGAGATGAATAGGAGAAGTCCTCGGCGCGGCGATCGGCATGTAACACATATTAGCGCCTACAAGACTGCACGAATACTTCACGCATTGCATCAAACACAGTGCGGACAGCGTGAAACGGATAGCGCCTACAAGAATGCATGAATACCTCACGCATTGCGGCAGACACAGTGCGATCAGCGTGAGACGCATAGCGCCTACAAGACTGCGTGAATACTTCACGCATTGCGTCAAACACAGTGCGGTCTGCGAGGCGCGGCGGCGGAAGTTTAAATCACGAATCCACATTTATGTTTGTTCTTTCATAATTTTTTCGTTCATTTCTTACGAATGGAAGGCCTTGTCTACACAGAGATAGGTTTACGAAACTTAACTTTCGCGCAAAGTTCCGTGAACTTTTGCTAGAAGTGTTGACAGGGCTTTCCCAAAAAATGTGTTCAACACCAGTAAACGCGTCTTATGCACCCCTCCCCCGCTGGCACGTACATTTGATGGTTTTCATTGATGTTTCAAAACGAATGAGAAGGGGGCGGCAAAATACTAGCGGCCCATGGGCGGCATGTAGGTAAATCCGGCCCTGATTGGGAACCCTCAAAGTTTTGTTGATCAATTTAGGTAGAGGCAGCCCTAACAAGGAGATTTAATTCTGAGGCTCAAAACAACATAAATTGGTGTTCAATTTCCTCAACCATCACAATTAGAGTGAGCTGTTGAAATGATGACATTGAAAACCATCAAATGAGGGGCTTGGAAGGCAAGGCACACGAGTGCGTTTTTGGTAAAAATTGAGAAATGGTTTCAACGTAAGCTAGTCTTAGGATATATTCTCTGTGAAAAATTCATCACTAAAATCCAATTTTTAAGCATTAAGAAGCGAGTTTGAACCTTACCTCCGCCATATGGCGCCAAGTAATTTTGGAACTCTGAACACTTATTCTTGAAATAGCAAAACTGCATTTGTACATCTGGCACTCCAAGCCCCCCCAAATCATCTGATATCAAGGGTACAGAGCCTATACCAGACCACCTGCAATGGGTGCAAAATTACCTGTTCCTAGCTTAAAATGGCATCATGACACCATCTTGAATTGACTAATAGATGGTTGGAAAGTGTACCTAAACCATGCTCGATTCAGAAATTGAAGTGTAGACTAGGTGTTCAAATCCTGATTCTTCAAATAAAACTTACATACTGTGGCCAGTTATGACTTTACAGCAGATTTCTTAGCTTGAAAGTTAAATGTTTTCAATTAGTGAGTTAAGGAGCATCAGTAATAAGTCTAGCGCTTTAACCAACTGGAAAGTGGTCAGGCCGTTTGGAATGAATCATTGATACAAACAAAGAAAATTCTTACTAGGTAAGTACGCCCATCTTTTCATATTCTGTAATTATCAAACTCGACAAATTATTAATATGTATTCAAAATAAGTAGCATTATTGCATATTATCAGACCATCTATCAGGTGATTCTGAGAGCAAGATTCGCCACTACACTGAGCTGCTAATTTTTGGTCTGTGTTTGAAAGAAGCAATAATTACCATAATGTCCGAGTTAACGCAAGAAACTGGTCAATAACATGTAGCCGCCTTACACTGAGTGGCGTAACATCAAATTTGTGAGGATTCATTGTAAATTCTTATTAGAAATTATAAGAACAGACGTTCTTCATTGACTCAATGTGTAAGAAAAATAGCTCCGTATCATCTCTCTCTCTCACATTGAACCAAGGAGCAATATTTGTTGCAGTGGTTTCCAATAAAAATGTTTCATGAATTCTCACCATTTTGAGATCATACCACTCAGTATGCTGCTACAAGTTGAATGGATCAGTTTGCATTAACATGTACGTCATGGTAATTTTTGCCTCTGAAAGACACAGGCTAAGTAGCTGCGCAGCAGGGTAGCAGATCTTGTACCTAGATCACTTAGAAATTAAAATCAATTAAAATTCCTCTATCAATTTCAAAGACTGAGCTGTCCAAGTTATCAAACTACATTAGAATATTGAGGGATATGAAAAATAAGCTCGACAGAACAATTTGTTTAATACTTGCATGAAACTCTTACGTCACCTCATTCACAAGGACCAATGTTAAAGAAATTTAAAAAGTCACAGAAGGTTCTAAAATTTGGTTCTTAACTTGAGACAGGAATAATTTCCTCCAATATTGGATCATTCGTCCAGTGAGGCTTGGAGTATGAATAAAGTAGAAAATGAGATTTGATTATTTAAATATCAATATAATTTACAAATACTTACAATCTGTGGCATTATAACATAAACACTTATAAAATTCAACATGTTTTAAGTAAGCATTGATAAGCAAACTTTCAAACAAAGCAGATTTTTATGCATAGTCAATTAATCAACGCAGTGCTTTGGAAATGGGTGACACAACAGTGTTAATGCCCAATTCACTTCAAGTTTAGCGCAGTTATACTTTAAAATGGCATTGAGTGAAATTCCCTCTAAAATAAATCATGCACGTATGATTGATCGAAAAAGAATGCAAATTTGAGAACATTTTGGGCAGAGCTATTTCCAACCTCCCCGGTTGTTTTTTGCCCAAAGTACTATGCAGAGTGAAGTTAGAGAAAAATTACTTTCAATGAAGCTATGGTAAGCCTCCGTTCTTACATGGAAATCTAGGACAGAAAATATGCATACTGGACAGGATGACGAGACAATGATTTAACTGTACCTGCTAGTTGATTGACTAGGTCTGAACATAAAAACTGCTGATACAATTCACCTTCAACAACTTTGGCTAATGGAAGATCACTGACTCAAAACTAATAAGCTTTATTCACCAAGCAATTCTGGAATTTGAGGACTTCCTGTGAACATTTGAGGGCTTGATGTCTGTTCTCCTCGTAACATTTCAATATGTTCTTCTTCACATCTTCACAAGGCACTTTCTTCCCAAAACTACGTTCAGGGTACATGGACTCTATCTCTTTGATCGCTTGATAATATTCTAGTTTCATGACATCTTCGATGGACCTACTACTAGCTTGAAGTTTCAGAAGTCGGTCATTCCAATATTGATCATTGGCTGCAAGTTCTTTTTCCACAAGCCTCTTGACATCTAGTGAAGTTAGGCTATTTGGTGAAACATGATGTTGATTAGGATAAACAGCTCGTTCTGATTCAGGTTTACTTTCTGGTTTTATACCTTTTAATCGGTCAACGACTGCATCAGACACTCGAATCACTGTTCCGTCATTTTCCACTTCTACCTTCCTGGTGGAGCTGCTACCACTGCCCATGATTCAAAAAATTGTATACACTCACTTTAAATGTCTTTCAAAGTGAGAGGAAGCGAATGAAACCTACTTGGAAACTTTAAAATCACTAATTATTCACACCCTATCTTGTAACCTTTGACACATAACCTCAAGAAAAGAACCATTAGACGAAAACACCGTTCACCGATGTTTACTTTCGACTTTTAACGTTGCCAAGTTTATGTTTACAACTTCATGAGTGGCTAGGCGAATACAAAGTCCCTTCACAGTCGTAGTATCATGAGCATCCATTTTATTTTTATTTAATTTAGCAAGTTAATTTAATTCATTATTCGATTTTGCAAATAAATCATCATGCAAAAATTAAATTCTTTACTACCGGACAACACAGCACAAAAGAAGCGTTCTCGCGGTTTTGTGCGTATCATCGATGACTGATGATCGATCGTTTGACGTTATCATAATCTTGCCGCAGGGCCAGGCAATTTTTGGGAAGCCGGACGGGCCCAACTCGGCTTTATTTATGTAATTTGTCGTCTTGCATTATTCTCCGTTCTCATCTTGCTCATGATTTAAAACACCCTGTGCGCACTGAAATTCCGGCAACCACCCTTTTAACGTCTTCCGAGCCCCGTGCCCTATCCCGTCACGGTTCCTTGATAGCGCAAGCACAACACTAGCGTCATGGCGACAACTACTGGCGGTGTTGGTGAGTTCTTTTCTTTGTCGCAATTATTCAAAAATATCTACCTTTCACGCCCAGTAGTAGAATTCTATCTTGCCTGGGAGTTGATTAAACCCCACTCACCCCCTCATTCCTCCTCATGAGTATGGCCTTTCTGGGAGGCTCAGCCCTGGTCAACAGAATGCTGGCTGATGGCTGCAAATATTCTTCAACTCAACAAATCCTCTAATCTTTTGCCTTTGAATTTGATTGGACCTGAAGAATTTCTCACATTACATTCATGGACCCATGTCGAGGGTGCGGTTGAACTCGCTTGGCTTTGGAGCCTCATACCTCTGTTTTAGGTTATATTAGTGATTATGCGCTCCGTGATTCAAGGCCATTTGGTCTTCTGTGTCACTTCAATGCCTGGTGTAAAATATTTTTCATTGACGTCCAGGTTCTTACAATGATTTCATAAATACCTCATCACCGTGACACATGGTTACGGATGACCTCCCTATCCAAAGTGTGTGTGGACCTAGAGAATGTGGCTTTGTTGCTTAGTTGCAAATTCTATATCGAATTTTTCAAACCCAGTCCACAATTGGGTTGTATATCACCCTCACCCTTATTTCAGGATTTATGATGTTATGTCACTTATCATCTCAATTCTGTCCCTGTATTTTTTATTTCACTCAAATTTATTACTCATGCTGTGGTAACTTTAAGTACTTAATTGTTACTCTGAGAGAACCATTGAGTACCTCTTTTTGTAGCTTTTGGTTTTGGTTAGTGTCATTTTTCTCTTGTCACAGTGATTCCTCGCAATTTCCGGCTTCTGGAGGAGCTAGAACAAGGTCAACGTGGTGTGGGCGACGGCACTATCAGTTGGGGACTTGAGAGCGATGACGACATGACCCTTACTCACTGGACTGGCATGATCATCGGACCTCCTAGAGTAAGATATCTTCATTATTTCCTTAATTGGACTCTAACATTATTAAAACAAAGGACAACGCTGACAATTTTGGCTGGAACTGAACAAAATTACTTTAAAAGAGGTATCAATATGACTGGGAATTTAAGCCTCTTCACCCCCTTCCTTTTCCATTCCTAGGTGGGTAGCATCTGTGATTACCCCACTTATCTGGAACATGATTCAGCGACGTATATTTTGCCTATTTGGTCTATCTTACCCAGAACTTCTATGTAATATTCCATCTCCTCTTCAAATCTATTCTCCTAAGGAGGGAAAAAAACACTTTTTAAGTACTATCCATATGATCCCGAGAACAATAAGTAGAATTTTGTACAACTAGAATCTACTGGCCTGCAGCCTGATTATTAAAATGTTTCTTGCTTTTTGTGCATGAAGCGATGCATTTGTGTCCCAAAATGTTTCCATTTTCGATGTCCCATTGGGCCAACTTAAATTTCAGCAATCAGGCCGAAGATATATATTAGAAGGTATTGGCCTTCTCCTCTTGGAACAAGCTACCACTATTTTAAAAGGAAGTATTCACGGAAGTAGCTTGATTGCGTAGGTGCAATGCCACGTATCTCTGTCAGTGGTGTCGCAGACTTCCTGTCATACTTTGTTTATTTTTTGGAGAGCTTGTCAACATAATTTCTTGAATTATTTTCATTGTGTGCTGAGTATATTCTGTATAACTTTCAAGCTACAAAGTTGACTTGTCACTCCTCTAAAAAATGAAATAGCAAAAATTGTTTAACACTGCAATGAAAATTTATGGTTTTGCGCTTTAGCTATCAAGCTGTGTAATTTATATGATGAAGAACGAATTGAATATCATAAAAGGAAAAAATTTCCAATTGTGTACGAGATAATTTGATTGCATTTTGCAAAAAGAAACCAAGAGCAATCCGATGTTGTTTGGATTGTGTACTACTTACATTCTCTGCAATGAAATTACTGAAATCACGCTAAGAGTTACATTTACTATGGTAGTTTTCATCTTGAAATTGTAGTTTAATGAGAATAAAGAAAAAACGTGTTTAGATGATCAGATCATATTTACCAGGTTAAAGAAGTTGCACAATCTCAGCCACATTGGAATTCTCGTGGTTCTTTTTTGCAAAATGCAATCAAATTATTTGCACATTTTGAAAAATTCAGTGGATGTCTTTTGATTGAAAACGTTTTAAGTATCAACAGACAGTTCGCTCTGTTGTATGGAGTTCATCGTGAAATTCATGAAGAATTATAGCTCCTAAATTATTTATGCTGAAAGGTGTTCAGTGAGTCATGTCAGTTCAGAGGAATTCACCTGTTTTTAAAACTGAAGAAAAAAGAATGGACAAATGTTACATAAATTTCTGCTGAGTACTGCCGCTTTCTGTCGTGATATTTGTCTATTCTTTTCTTTCTCCAGTTCTGAGACTATCCACAGGTTCAAAGTTGATAAAATCGATAAACTTAAATCTCTTAAAATAAGTTCTGATCAAGTGATATAACTTTTTTTCTGTGGTTTTGTGAACAAGTTGAATCCTTGAGCTTAGATCTGTTGGAAAATGCTACCAGCAATCCTTAGAAATAATAAGTAAGGTATAACTAAAAATTGTCTTGTGCAGAAGTGGGATGAGAAAAAGGCAGATGAGTTTCCAGATTTGACACAACACCTTGATTAAGTACCTTTTCTTGATCCCTTACTGAATCATTATTCTTTTTTTCGATTTGCTCGATAAAATCCAGCTGTGAGATCTTTTATTGTAAACTAGCTACTTACCACCATTAACCCATAAATTCCCATCAGAAATAGGTATACACTCTTGATTATATCAAAGGCCGCTCCTTGTTGGACTTTTTTTGCGGTTTTTTCATCATGGTTTTTTTTTGTTGCTGATAACTTTTTTGACTTCTGAGATTAATCAACAAAATATTATCCTTTTTCCTAACAGACACCGTATGAAAATCGCATCTATAGTCTTAAAATTGAATGTGGCGCCAGGTATCCGGATGATGCACCATCAGCGCGTTTTGTTTCCAGAATCAACATGACTTGTATAAACAGCTCAACTGGTGTTGTAAGTATAGTTTAAACTTTTGTCCGAATAAACTTACATTTTACTTTCCCTCACTTCTCTATGCTTCTATGTATAATGCATGATTTAAGCTCACACGGAAAAAAAAAGAATTGCTGATTCAGCAATTCAATTGCTAAAAGCAGTGAGTGCAATGTTTCAATGTAGATTTTACAACACAAAAATGCTACTTTAACCACCCCCGTGGTTAAATTAGTTTACAATGTGGTTAAAGTAGCATTTTTGTGTTGTAAAATCTACATTGAAACATTGCACTCACTGCTTTTAGCAATTGAATTGCTGAATCAGCAATTCTTTTTTTTTCCGTGCAGTAAAATGTTCTTGTGAACCCATAAAATTCTGCTCTTTGAAAACGAATTGAAAATTTGTATGGCCACCAAAAGCATGTATTCATTATTTTTTCTTTTACATCTAATGTATTATTTGGCCAGTTTCCTATGGAATTTTGTATGTGTGTATATACAAGAGCCGGTTTCACAGCCCTCTGTGACACCTAACTACCACAGTCCCTTACTAGAGAGTGCACACTCTCATTTCATGTAAAATCCCCTGTTGCCACCCTTTCACTAGGTGTACCATATATCTTCTCCGGGAAATACCCAATTCACTATCTTCTTTGATAGCCTTTTTTCAGTCATTCTATTAACATAACCATACTAGACTAGCTGTTTTGTCACAATGTCAATTACAACGTTATTTTGGACTTTCATCATCTAACGCACTTTAAAATTACAGATCTGATCTCTTTAGAAAACTCTGCCAACCCTCTCCAGAAATCCAATTTTATTGCTCCAGCATATCCTATGCCCATTTCTTCATAATATATACTTATTTTCATCCATATTTTATTTTTGCAAGAAAAATAATTTTTTTCCACATGATTAGAAAAAGACTTCTCGGATAGGGTGAACTTTAAAGTTTCCAACTTTGTCTTCCACCATTTTAGCTTTCGAAGTTGTTAAAAGTGACAATTCCATTGTGTTAAACAGCCAGAGAATCTCTCATGAAGGGTCTTGAGAAAGTTGGGAAATGTCAGGGAACTTGGAAGTCCAAAAATTTTGGCCACCCAGAATAATAAAAGTTGAATGCTTAGTCAACGTAACTTGATGTTACGACTGATGATGTCATCTTTTGACGCCATTTTAGGGAAGCCGTTCATTTTTATATTATTTTTCAAGTACTATTACTGGCAAATGGTGAATCAACCTATAGCACACCTTTGACTGATTACCATGACAGTGGACTTACGTTCATAGATGGTCAATTGAAATGAACCATCAAGCCAGAGCTTGTATCATGAAGAAGTTCATAATCCTAAAAAGTACCCTTTTAACATGAAGAAAAAAGGCAGGGTCCTTGCATTGTCTGCAGTTTTCAAGAAAAACAGGTCTAAAAAGTTAACATAATTTTCCGAATGAAGACTTGGCACTGCTCCTGTGTCAAATTAAGCAGAGCCTTTTGTCCCAAGGCAGTCTGTTTTATCTTTCTGATTAGCATGTAGCAAGTAAAGTGGAGCTTTTCATGATCACCAATATTTCAACCAGATAGCACGTGTAAAAAAGCTGAAAAATTCTTTTTCTTTAAAACTGGCACATAGAAAGCTTGATCCTAAAATCTCATCGTTTTGCAAAGCATGTTGAATGACTATTAACAAAATATCAAGAAATTTGGCTCTGGATATATTTCAATATTATTTTATTTGGCTGTCTGAGCTTGATTAGCTTTTAAAATCAGACTTTCTTTATGCCCATCTCGAGAGATGTGGGGCTGAAAAGTTAACTTTTTGTTTTATTACAAGCCATATCCAGTGGAAATGTTGCAACATCCAACTGGTGATCAAAGATAGCTTTTGTTTTCTTGAGGGCCAGGAAGAAAGAGGCAAAAATAATCAAATTCCTTCTAATGATAACAGTGTGCAGAGCAGCATCCACATATACGCAGCAACAGTCCCTCATCTCCATTCAAAATGAAGGCAAAAAGATTCAACTTTCAGCCTAGCTTTTCTTGAGACTGGCCTATAGAAAATTTGATTTCTAAAGCTCATCATATCAGCAGGTCATGTGGAACATCACATCAAATAATGTTGAAATTTAGCTTGCATCGAATTTCGTGGTATTGTGTGCACAGTCCTTTAGCCGAAGCCGAATTCCTTAGCTCTCCATGCGAGGTCCTTAAGTAATCATGAAATAACCATTAATGAGAAAATGAAGAATGAATAATGTGATCCTTATTATCTTCTCAGTATTGTCATTTAGCAGGTTGCTCAATAGCTGATAATAACAATTTAAAATTTCAGGTTGATAATAGGCAAGTTCCAGTTTTAGCACGTTGGCAGAGAGATTATACTATCAAGACAGTTCTTCAAGAATTGCGAAGATTGATGACATTGAAAGATAATATGAAATTATCACAACCGCCCGAAGGTAGTAACTTCTAGCGCTTTTGTAAATCATATTTCTGTTAATTATTTTATTCTAATTTTTTTCCTTCTTTTTTAAAATAACATTTAAATGAAATCCAACAATTATTATCTGTGTCTGATTCACAATAGATTTGTGCATTAACGTCACATCTAGAAACGAAATTCACTCGCTCGTTCTCTGTTAACAGTTTTAATGCACTCATGTTTTAAATGCAAAAACTTCAACTGTTGCATATTTTTAAGTAAAAGTTAAGAAATAATAGGTTTATATTTATTAATAAATATAAATGTGTATCAAAACGAATGTATATGTATATATTTTTTACTTTTTCAGGCATACGTTTCCCCCCTCTTTTACTCATAAATTTAAATTTTTTTCTTGTGTAACTCTTTAATCTTGCTTTTTCCCTACTTCAAGCGAAAAATGATTGAAAACCCTTATGCAGGAAAGTTATGTATATGTTCTGCCTCAGAGCTGACACAAAGTAATTTTAGTCGGCTGAATTTCAAAGCATTGTATCAAGATAAATTTTGTCTCCTTGATTCTAGATTTGTCAATGATATTACAATTATTCAATGCAGATTTTATTTTTTTAAAATGCGTTTAATTCTTGTTAAGTGCACCTAAATTTGTATGTAAAGAGGGGCGTAACCTATCTCCATGGGAACGGATATTTAGTCTCGTCTACTTTGTCAAAACCTGAACAACCGAACATTTATGTTGATTTATGACCAACATTGCCATGCATTTAAGCAAGTTTTCAAAAAACACAGTAAAGTATGCTATTTTACATTGTAATATCTGTCATCTCCTCTAGTTGAACAGGTTTTAACGCAGTAAATGTCACTCAATTTTTTTCTGTGTACCATCTTATTTTGTCTTACTCTGCCTCCAGGGAAGATGAATAATCATCTCTTGAAGTCATTTAACCTTGCATAAGATCTTTCGAAAAAAAGCCTAAGTCCATTCCTTACTTTGCATTGGATTACCTATACTTTATTTCACCTCTGTTCACTAATTCTTCCCGCCTTTCAAGTAACAAAAAATTGCATGAAGTCGAACATTTTTCTGTAAGTCATTGAAAGGCAATAATACTTGCTCAGATGATGAGATTTTCCATGAAAAGGGTTTCATACATGATGAAATGTCGATAATTTTTAAGATTCCTAAGTTTAATAAATCCAGCATTGCTGTACAGTTATAACCGTGCGTTCCCAAGTTATTTTCAAATAAAATATTCTTACCATTAAATGCCTCCACAGTTTTCCACATTGAATTTGGTGATTTTTTTTTTTTTTTTTTTTTTTTTTTTTTTTTTTTTTTTTTTTAATAACTATTTTTCCTCTTATAAGATTAGAAACTCACTCTTAAAGTTAATTCTTCCATCTTAGTTTCTGACAGAGGAAAAAGTTTCAGCTGAATTACAATTCTGTTTTTAAATCTCATCTTCTTGATTTAAAACAACTATATACCAAGCTTTCGTGTGTAAATTTACTCTTGTTAATTTGTTTTCTGAAGGCAAATACACTACTTTTATTTTTATCTCTCTTGACCATTGATCAAGAATTTGGAAGACCTTATTAAAAAGTAAAAATGAACAAATTTACATGGAAAAAAATTCAATGGATCTTTTCATACCCTTTGCCAGGTTGGCAGTACCTAGATCATTGCAAATACTTTATCAACTGCTTGACATGTAGAAATTGTGGCTGAAGTTCTGCAAGGTGTAACCTGATTCTGTAACCAACTGTAGTTGGTTCCTTTATTTCATCTGATCAGCAGCACATAATATTTTCTTTCACCCTTGGGTCCGCTGCACTAATCACAAACTTATGTTTTGATGGTTTAAGTTTATAGATTAGTTTTAATGAATAAGATTTGTCCACTCTTCTTTCTAAGTACAATATTCATGGAGATAATGCCTTTCAAAAACACGGTGTATGTCATCATCCAACACAATGATGCATATAATGGTTTTTTTTATCTTTGATTCATTGATAATTCACACATTTGCACTGGCAAAACAGGGATGAAACCAAGGTGGAAGAATCCCAGGTATGCACCAGTGCAGAAGATGACGTCATACGCTGTGTTTTCGTGAGGGCGATATCTTCATTATTACTGGACGTTGAAACTTTGTGTTCAGATGAATTTTTTTTTTTCCTTCTCTATAAACTGCAGTAATCAAAACCTGATTCTGTGACTAACACGGCTGACCCATTGACTTTGAAGTCCCTATACATAATATGACTTAATTTGATCCTGCCACACCTAAAATTAGTATTCAATTTTGCCTTATAGACTGGTCTTACTGCCCCTGAAAACATTAGCAAGAAATAGTAAGGCACCACTTGTCAAGGAATGCCGGAGACAATTCATAAATTGTTGTCAAGCAACCGGAAGTTCTGAGTCGTTAATTCAGTACTGACTCTGGAGAGCGCAGAGGGCTCCCAGCTGTCTGCTCAAGTTAACAGGTTAATGTTATATGTGATTGCCTCCAAGGCAAACTAATTAACACTCAGTGGCAAGATGTGGAGCATTGACTTTCGATATTTCCCCATTTGAGACTGTGGCAAAGAATTGATTATTATGCACCCTGATAATCAATCTTTTTTATCAGCCGTCCTCCTCGTTTTCCTTTCAGCCATGATGAGATTGATGATGAAATTTGATGAGAGTGAGGTCAAGGTCGGAATATTAAGAGATGAAGATGCGGTAATGGTAGAGGTAAGAATAATGGAGCTGTTGCTCCAGCATACTATGATAGCAACCTATACTTTTGCTTGACAGAAATATATCCAAGTTCATAATCCTCTCTTACACTTTTTTGTGTGGGAGCACACCCTAAATAAATAAATTTCGGGTTTCGTGACTACAAACAGATTCATTTCTTCCTTTTTTGCATCAAGGAAGAAGCAGGATGAAAGCGACCATGAAAGACTTTGCTCCTATCAACTGTCTTTTCGGACGATTATATTAGTAAGTCTAGCCTATGATTTGCATGCTGAAAATTCGTAGATAGGTATCAAAATAATTATTCATACATATTGAGGGCCAAAATTGGGAACCGCTTATCTCCATTACGCTGTAGCAAAATTTCAGCTCCTCTTTTATTTTTTCAAAGAAAAACAAGTCAACTTTATGACTTGAAATTTATACAGAATGTCTTGCTAAAAGAAAAGAAAAGTCAATGAAATATTCTGGAAATTATGTTTACCAGTTTCCCAAAATGAAATTAAAGTATCACAGGAAGTCTACGATGTTGCGATGAGAGATCCAAGGTTTTGCACTTGGAACAACGACAAATGTAATCTTCTAAATGGCTATCAATGAAATGACAGACCTAAGGTTATAACTTAATTTTCTTTTTTTGATCATTTATGGGTGAGGCTGAAATATTATTTTGTTGATCAAATTTATTTAAAGAAAACTGCCAAGAAGTCAATGATAGATTTTCCATCTCTTCAGTCTAATGAAAATCAAATGTCTCACTTTTTTTTAACAACGAACTATTACACCTACAAAACAAAGTTGGAAAAATTTACAATTGTTTTGTACACAAATGAAGAGGGAAATGCATTCATCATTACAGAAATGTGTAGGATGAACTGATAAAAAAAAGAGAACTGGGAACCTGTTACAGTTCAGATTTTGAATTCATGTATGAAATAATAAGAAACAAAATCAGAAAACAACTTAGAAAAAATGAGGGGAATTTTATTAAGTAATTTTTGAGATAATTGATACTTAGAATGGTATTTTGAAAGGAGGAAGAAATGAGTGGATCGATTCCAATTCTTTAGTTGATTATTCAATTCAAAGAGGGCTGATTTTATGATGTCTCAACGCACACAGAAGACGAAAAAAGGAAAAAAAAAAACAGATTCTGAATGATACTGAACGTTGGACTTCGGCACTATACTTACATAGGTACAAAAAATTATTAACAGTAAATGAATACACTAATATCGACAGTATGCACAAATTAAATTAGAATTTCACCTCATTCCAGAAGATGTGCAAATCTAACAGAATAGAGAAACCTTAAAATTATGCTCTCAAAGCAGCACATTTTTAGAGTTAAGACCTCTGTGTAAAACGAAGACCTGAAGAGAAGCTCATGAGATATTAACATGGGATTACATAGTACATTGATTGGAAAATTATGAGATAAAGGCCATGAATAAGTTGATGCATTACGTCTGTATTATCATAAAAGAGAAGACAAATTGTGTATTTTTTCTCCGATAAAACAGTATAAAAGCCTCTCTCAGCACCACTATGATACCATCACATCAGAAAAACTATTTTACTATTCATGCATTCAATATTAAATTAAGGTTATACATGTACTGATACGGTCAAGTTTTTAGCTGTGTAGTTGTGTTTTGATGGTTGAAGCTTGCATACTCAATGAAAATAACAGCTTTATCCCAGGGCTACTTCACACAACCGATTTTTATACAGATATTGCCCTTAAAATACCCTAGGGATGATTTCATCCTTTTAAGGTGATTCTAAGCATTCTAGGGACGGAATCCGCCTCAAGGTTGCGCTGCTACATGGTCTGAGTCTTTGAGGGGCAATAATTATCATAATGTCCGATTTTATGCAAAAAGATGATTTATGACAAATATCAGCATTAATACTGAGTAGTGTGGCAAATTTGTTAGGATTCATTGAAAATATTTATTGGAAACTGCCATAACAGGTGTCGCCTATTGACTCAATGTTTAAGAGAGAGATACTATGATGCTATTTC
Organism: Bemisia tabaci; assembly: GCF_918797505.1. NCBI lineage: Eukaryota > Metazoa > Arthropoda > Insecta > Hemiptera > Aleyrodidae > Bemisia > Bemisia tabaci. Next base: position 31,615,392 of record NC_092793.1, read on the forward strand.
TCCCTTATATATTGAGTCAAAGAAAGGCGTTCATTGTGGTGGTTCCCAATATAAGTAATTTTCCATGAATTCTCTCAAATTTGATGTCATTATTGCTTCTACATATATAGAGCAGTTTCTTGCATTGATTTGTGCATTACAATAATTATTGATTCTAAAAGACACAAACTGGGTAGCAGCGCAATGTATTGGCAGATCTTGTCTTCGGATCACTTAAAATCACCTTAATAGTAGATGCATCAACATGGTTGCCACACAGATCCTCTAAAGTCCAGCTTGTTTGCACCATAAGCTACGACCATATAATTCGATTCTATTACTATCATGACTGACCAGTTGAAGTAAACATAATTATGAAGACTAATACAGAACCTATGCTAGAAGAGTTTGTACATTTAAGGCACTTCTTATCCTTAAACGAGATCACAATTTTATCTGAACATTGGAGTAACTGCAAAACTGAACATTACTTAGGAAAGCGAAGAAATTCATCAAGACTTGGACCCGACCTACCGAGAGGATCTTGAGGAAAAATTAGCATGTCGCCAACAAACGTAAACATTAACAGCCTGAAAAAAAGTTAACGTGAAACATCAGTGAGAATGGCGAGGTAGCATTAGGACAGGATCTAGCAACGGATTTCGACTAAATGGACTGCATTTAGCAGAAAGGAACCAAGCCACATCAGCCATTGTCAAAAACTTGGCAATTTAAATTTTTACAAGAGAACGTTTGTGCCAATTCCTAGGAAGCTTAGCAAAGAAATTATAAATAAAACAATCTAGGTGGCAGTTTTGCTCAAAGGTCAGGGCATTCAGAAATTTTGAAGACACGGCAAAACAAAAAAGTAAGAGAATTGGAAAACTACAAAATATTGGAAACCTCATTCACTGTTCACTCCAACAGAGAACAGAGCAAGGAGCACTAATTTTCTTTGGTATTCCTGTTCAGCTGAACATAAAAAAAGACTGAGCCTTTAAAAATTGTTCCTAGGTATTAGAAAATGACCTAATACAAAGCCACCATCCAGCATTCCCTGTATGTAAATATTCATTGGCACAAATATTTAAGTGATTAAATACTTGGGTTACTTTCATACTTTGTGATTATCCAAAGTTTTAATTGAGTTCACTCTCAGGGTCTCAGTTCTGATTCATAAAGCTATGAAAGCCATGAAATTTTCAGTTGATACTAGAGATAAGAAAATTACTCAAGTTACCTATTTTCTATTGTAGATCTCCATGCTTCATTTTCTTCTAAAAGGTCTCTATAGTTATCTGATGACACAATGACGCCTCCAAGAGCAACAGCAGTCTGGACAATGTATCTGTAATGATGAATACATTTTAAAAATCTGATCACTAGAAAGGAATATCTTTGATGGCAATTAAAATTTTAGGATGAAATGAACCAATTATCTTCAGATTGACGAAAGAGCCAGTTTCACGAATTCGGTGAATGTGATGAAAGGATTAATTTCTATCTGCTGATAATATTCTCATTTTGGTGAGAATATCGACGATGAAACTGCAGTAATGCGTAATTCAGTTGCAGTGTTTCAAAATCGACGCTCTTATTTTATTTTTCAAAAAGAGACTGAACCAACATTATGATTTGAAATTTTTACAGAATATTCTTTACATAGAAAGAAAAAAAAAACGCTGAAGTTTCCAAAAATAATAATTACTAGTTTTTCAAGTAGAAAATGAAGTAAACAGGAAGTCTGCGATGCTGCAAACCGAGATGCCCATTCCTACGGTTTCACCCTCGATGTGCTCTTTGAATGGGATGGCCGTCTGTAGTGTCTTAGTTCCTGGATCGAAAATAATTGGATTATACTATACTTTTTTCTCAGTTTTTGCCAATTCATAGAAATATAAATTTGAAAATAACATGTTCAAATCTCTTCTGTGGCTTTCAGTAGCTTGACAGAACTAAGAGGCTATGCCCTCTGATCATTTTCAGAGCGCTTTGCGCCTCAAGCGTTAGGTATGCGTTACTTCCGTGATTTTACCTGACAGAATAAGATACGTAGTATGGTAACCGTCACAAAATTATGAAATTTTGAGCTTCTTATTCAGAGGCTGCTTGTGGAACTAAATTTAAATAAAATTTTCTGTAAGAAATGGAAATGGTGAAACAGCTTGCCATAATAAGTAAAAAAAACTGAGGGATACATAATTTCCATTTCATTGCTGCCGAGACATCATCCTTCTGAGATGTATCACTAAGAGTTGATGCTATCTGGGAGTTTTGCAGGGAAATTTACTTGGCTAGTTTGAATGAAAAAAATAATTAGAGCACCTTGAGGTAAAGACTAATCCTGATGATTTTTATAAGATCAAGCTCTAGGCTTGCTCATAGATAGTTCTGGAAGGATGCACTTTGGCGCAATTTTGTCTTAACCCTAGAAACTGGAATAATATAATGATAAAATTTACCTGTCATCATAAGGTACAGATAGTTTAGAATTCACTCTTCTACTGGGTGTAAAAGTAATATGTCCCTGCTCTGCTAGTTTCCCCAGAAGTTCTGACTGAACTGTGTACGGATTTGATTTTCGAAACAGAGGCACAAAGGCAATAACCTTATGGCCCCTATCTGTGAAATATTTTATACAAATTTCGATTCCTTTACATGAGAATTTCCTTTCACCTAGCGTTGACAGTCCATGGCTGTACAGATAGAGGAAGAAGAAAAAAATCATTACTTCATATTTTTAACAAAATATTTACAAAACAACCGGACAAATATATGTCGTACGCGTGTACCATTGAAACTATTGTTGAGAGAAAAATGATAAAAGATTCAAATTGTGTCTTATGCACATCAATTGACTGATGAACATGATAAAATAAAGGTGTCCTTTACTTGATATAAATCGTTCCAGTGATACATTCAGTGATGAGTAAGCATTATCTTTTCATATTTCATTGTTAATTGAATAATTTGATTTGAAAAACCCTGCATATTGAATGCTAAATCAGTGTTGTGCTAAATTTAAACAAAACTTTCAACACTTTAAAATGTGGGTATTTCCAAAGCAAAGACATACCTAATATTCCTGGAGGGGCCTAAAATGTACAATGATATTTCATGAACTCAATTGTAAAATCTAATATGGTCTACTAGAATTTCTCTCAATTGAAGCGCTGGGTGTAGAAAGGGCATTTCTTGGTTGGGGAGTCTCAGAATCTCCACTAAAGTTTCATCCAGTACAATCAGAGCAAATATATGGAAGTTGTTGAACATTTTACTGATTATCTTCATGATTTTACAATGCCGAAACCGAAAAATTTCAGAAAATCCACCGGATAGTTTCCTCTCTGAAATATAAATTAGCAAAGTAGATTCCAAAACATCCCAACCAAGAAACGCCCTTTCTTCACCCAACATCCCTATTGCAGAGACTTTTCAGAGGCATTAAATTTGCTGAAATCTAAAGCATCATCGAATTACCACTTTTCTCCAGAAAAAAAGAGGAAACGCTGTAGTTTGCACCATACGTATATTATATTTTTGAGCTGAAGTGATTCCCTCTGGAACTTTCGGAGATTACGTAGCGGTCATCTTTAGCAAATATGCAACATAAAATTGTTTTAGGTACCTATTTCAGTCAAGTCATTTAAATTGCAGACCTGATTGTGTCCATGTTGAGATTCTTATGCTAACCACCGAGAGGAATTTTCTTTGGTATTTCATTTTTTCGATGATAAGTGGATGTACTATTTTAGGAACTATTTATTTAAATTTTTACCTGAATGCGACATTGGAGCCATCGATGATCACAGGTCGGAGACCCTTCCAGGTAACATTTCCCATTGGTAAGGACACATTTTTACCTATATTTAATGCATCTGATTTTTCTTTTTCAATTGAATCATTATCAATTACTACCACATCTTCTCTACCTTCATCAACTTTTTTACTTGATGCTAAAGGAATTTTATCCAACTGAAAAATACTATCACAAGAATTATTATTGGAGTGACAACTTTTTGGTTTTGTTTTTGAAACCACATCGGAGGATCGTCCCATTGCAGTTGAGCAAAATTCGTTGGCACTAGTGGCGTCAGTCGCAGCTGCATGAGATGGGCCTTGACTGCTGTTTGAATCCTCCGACTCACTTTCAATTAAAATACAATCAGCATCATTGGCAATATTTGACTTTTTCTTTCTTCTCTTTTTTCTCTTTCCTCCAGACTTTGAGTTTTGAGCAATATCTGTGTCTCCTTGCTTTAGGAGTTCTTTGGTGACTTCACAACCTTTGAAGAATGACTGATAAGGAGTAAATTGGCCTAAGGGTTTAAGTGCTTCACTTAAGCGTGCGACACACGCATCAGCTACTGCTTGGATGTAAGAGTTGTCTAGCATACTAAAGTCGTTTTTAGAGGTTGATGGTGTGACATCCATCCCAGCTGATGACTCTTTGGGTAAGGGAGATTCTGATAAGCAAATAAAAGAAGGGCTGTCATCTTCTATGATAACAGTTTCTTCAATAGTTGAGAGTCGATCAGATTTTACTGCTTTCGTTGGTCTAGAGGCTTCAATATCATCTTCTGCTTTCCTCTTTGATTGGATTTTTGTTGCTGGGATGGTAACTACTTTGTCAGAGTAATCTTTAATCCTTGTCAGCTCACTTGTCAAATCTACTTCCGCTCTCAGCCTGTGAATCTCAGTTACATTTTCGAATTTAACGTCCACAGTTGAGCTATTGGCGGATTCATCCAGACAAATTACATCAGGAGTGGAATTGTGATTGGTGGTAACTGATTCATCAAGATCTATGACATCGGTAACTTCACAAAAATGCGACTTCCTTGAAAACTGATTCATGTTCTTCTTTCCTTCTTTTTTATCTGATATTGCAACTCTTGAGGCTCAAAAGCATGATCTGAAACAGGAAGAAAAACGGAAAATGATAGAATGAATCAATTAAAAAATAGCATTTTAGAACTCCGTGAAAGGATTGCTAACGTGAACACTGGGATATGGAAAAGGCAACATTAATTAGCCCCGGGATAAACATTTCAGAGGCCACTTATCAATTTTTATGGACTAACACTGGCAAGACTTGTGGGGAGAAATTACCAAGACTTACTTAAACTGCAGCCAACGTTTGATTCACAGGATTCATATTGATATTTAAAACACTTTATATCATCATGGCAGATATTGAAAAAGCTGGCAAGAATTTTAAAAGCAAAATTAAATTATGAGGAGTCCTCTCTAGTTCTACACATGAGACTACCTGCGGCTCGATTGTTGAATCCATATCTAATGACCTTGATCGATAAATAGCTTCGCCAGGGTAGGGATTTATCAATCGAGTTCATGGGATAACAATTCAACAATCAACCCGCAGGTGCAGAGAAGAAATCTGCCAGCAGCTTAGTAGAAAAATATTGGTCAAGTGCAAGACATTTTAATGTTTTACCAGCACCAAAATGAAAAACTTCCATCTGACTTTTCTTTTTGAAATTTTTTTTGCCATAATCATACTTGGGTGATATAAAAAAGAAATTAGCATTGAAGAGAACCAAACATTAGTAATTAGGAGAAAACAACATAAAGTGATACATATATCTTGAATGAGAGAGAATAAATAAGGCTGGTCATCCTAGGATAATGTCCACCTGATTCGAAAGCTGTGTTAAATCAATGAGATTAAAGGGCGTAATTTCTTGTGGCCTGAGAAAGAACATTAAGACCTCTTTCTTACCCAGCTTGGAGAATTACATTTCCTTCTGTGACCTGTTCTCGTTGCGGTCATGGAGTCATGGTTGATAAAATTCCTCTCCAAGCTCAAGCGCTAAACTTATTTCCAGGGGTTGAAAGTTAGGTTGATATTTCAAAAATCAATCTGTATTTTCTGCAGCAATCACTGATTGACTTAAATAAAACTGAGATTACATTCTAGAAAAAAGCAATGAATGTTCGGTTGCTCACCTACCCTGAAAAATTGAATGCGAAGAAGTGCTTAGGTACATCAATGTGAAGCATGAAGATTATGCAAATTTTAAGCTGAATTCAATAAATTATTTTACGCGGGATTGCGAAATTAGTTGATATTTAAATCTTCTAAGAAAATAAACGAAAGAGAACCATTTCTTGCCTCTTGCCACAATGGTTTTGGCTTTTGGTTTATTAACATAACCTTAAAAAAATGTCAACATCAACATTCAACTCTATTGACGTTGAATGTGGAAATTTGGAATCGACGACCAACGACCTACGAATTCCACGAATTCACATGGTCATGGTCTGAAACTGAAACTGATCAGTGATCTAATTCTGATTAGTAATCAAATCACTGACAACTGATCCATTTTTAAGAAAGTTTTTGTCTATTGCGTGCTAATTGTGTTTTTGGCTTCTAATTTCACTAACCTACAAGTTTTCTACAAACTGTTGACCTACCTTTTCCATCAGTTATCGTTTTACCATTTAGATTTTTCTCCTTCGCTGAAGGTAAGCAACGCAAGTTGTGGACATGTTGTGGATCATGGTCTCTCATTAAATTCTCCTTTAACCACTCAAATATTATGACGTCCCATACACGGTAATTATATAGGCCAATAGCTTTTCTTAAAACTGAGTGGATTGCCATAAGTTACAGTCCAGAAGTATCTTAAAATGTAAACTTAATCGTACAAAATTTGTACAATTTAGTTGCAACTTGCGAGCTCTCCATTCTGAAATGTATCCTAGCGAAAGTTGATTCAATGGGGACTTGTCTCAGGGAAATTGGTTTTTGCATTAAGTCTTATGCTGAAGTATGGCGAGCAACCGTTGAGAGAGCATTCAAGAGAAGTTATGTTAAAAGCCTGCCTAGAGCAAGTTCCTATTGTCATAGATCGGTGCTCATCAAAAGCGCTGCTTTTTTTAATCATGTTTTTTAATCTAGTAAGCCCTGCCCAATTGGTAACACTTAAGCCAAGTACGCTATTGCAAAACTGGTTTGATCGCGTTGCCTACAAGAGCTTTTATTTCCTCAATTATTAGACAATGTCACGCATGGGTTAGTTAGTTTTCTGAAGTGAACTTTCATCCTCTTTCGAAGAAGTTCTCATGAATTTTTGCATCAGATCAGCCCCCGAGAAGATGGCGGAACGAAAGAAACACGCGTTAGGCGTTCTCCCATAAGAACACATGTTAAACCGCGGCCGAGTTTAATATACTAGCATGATGTCACAGGAACATAGTTATGGCCTCTCCACGCTGATAGGCAATGATCGTGTTTCTAAACGGAATACCGATCCATCACATTATCTTCACATAAGGATCATCCTTCAGATTTCAGATAGGATGGCAAGGGAACAAATGGAGTGAAACTGTAACTCATTGCATTGCATTTGCTTCACATCATCACTGCACAAGCTATGGGACATGAAAGCACCAACTACAAAGCAAATCTATTACATTTCTGTTTGAATAAATAAAATTCTAACATGTACTCTTAACCTGTATTTTATGTTGCAGGTGTGAAAATAATTGTGCTTCAAAGAATTTAAGGAGAATTGGAACTGAGAAAAATGAATCGACATCAAATCAGGAAGCGCTCGAGAAATAAAAATCCAAAAAGCACATTTGAGCAAGATTATAGCGATGTCAGTCCTGAAGTTATAACCCTTGATAGTCGTCAAAAAAGGAAGTTGAGAGAACCATGTCCAGTTATTGATCTTGAAGATGAAGACATATCAATCGTATCTACTAATCTCACGCATTCCACTCCGAGTCTGCAATCCCACGTCAGTATCCACAATAAAATAAAAAAAAAGAAACAGAAATTTGTTGAAGAAGTATGTGTCATTGAAAATGAATTACACATAGAACCTCCAAAGAAACAAACTCATGTCATCAACATTGAAGAGAAAGGAAAATTCAGTACGAAAGACAAAACTAACTTGATCGCACCTGAATCGATAACCGCTATTTCCTCACCAGTCTCAAGTCTAAACTCTGAAAAATCAATAGACTTTGAATCCCCTTCTTCTGTGCTCTTTCCTGTTGCTTCCTCCTCCAAAACCCCTGCCCCAAATGAAACTGTCATTGAGCCTCTAATGTGCACTCCTCTTTCAGTTTCCAAAACTTCTCCTCAGTCATTCATCTTGGATCAGACGCCTTCAAATTTTATGCCGTATAAGCGCAGCTTCCAGTTACCAAATTTGGAGGAAATTCATTGTATAGAAGAAAAAGAAAAAGAAAAAGTTGCAGAGGAAATTCATTGTATAGAAGAAAAAGAAAAAGTTGCACTCTCGCAATCAGTGAACAAGCGGGTAAAGCGTCGTGCCTGTCGCTATGCCTTGCGGAGTTGCGGACCTCCATTGCTGTGTGATATTCAAACCAATATAGCAGCTAGCCGAAAGGAGTTGAACAGAAAAAGGAGTCGAAAATCTTCACAGAAAAACATTAGAAACTCAAAATTGTCGAAAATTGAGGGTCCCATTTCACAGTGCTCTGATCGTTCTAAGCAACTCAGTAGAAGGTCTGCAATGGAAGCAAGCAGAGAGTTGAACAATTCATCAAGTCACGATGAAGGAAGCTCCAATTCACTAAAAAGTCAGTCACATGAGATTCAGGAGTTAGATTTCATTCCTATTGCTCCTACACCAAAAGAAGTTGAAGAAGACCTGCGCAAATTTTTTCGACAAAATAAAAGACGTAAAACTCGAAAACTTCCTCTACGGTGTTTGTCGAAAGACTCTGTTTCAACTACTCTCACATCAGTGTACTCTCTGGAAATGGAACTAAGGAAACAGAAGAGGCAAGCAAGTAAGGAACGAAAGAAAGAATGTAAGAAGGCGCTGGTCAGAGAGAAGCTGAAGAAGCAGAAGGTCAAAAATAAGAACTTGCAGGGAAATGTTCGACAAATGACTGCACTGATGAAAAAGATTAAAAGTAATATTCACCACCGTCTAAAACTGTTGTTAGATGAGAATCTGCCGTTTAGAAGTGGACTCAAAAAATTTCAGCTGAAATATTTAAGAGATCTAACATCAATACGTGATGATGATTACGTGGCAATGTTGGAGGGCATTAATAAATGTGAATCTCTTTTCACAAAAACAGGAATGTTTCATGAAATAACTGATTGGGCTTCTAAATTGTATAATATGTTGAATAGCATTATGAATAAGAAAAATCGTAAGTTACCAGCACACTTTAAATTAAAGCAGAAGCTAAGTTTATCGAAAAGCAAAATGGAAAAACTGAAACCGACAACCCGAACACAAGTAGCGCAAGATGAATCAAGAAAATCAAAAAAATTGAATTCATGGACCGATGAGAAACCAAAAATACACCAAATGAGAGACAAGCAAGCATTCAAATGTAGGAGCCGTATCAATGAAAAAGCATGCAGTTCAAAAAAAGAACCATATCCAGCCAACTCCACGCCAAATGAAAATGCCAGAAGTAGAGATAGCTCGCCTGACCCAAGTGAGAGCCTAAATGATTTCAACTGGTTAACACTAGATGCCTGGAGGACGGATTATGAAGATATATCAAGTGATGAAATGCCTGCTTCTAAACCTGAGATTGTTCCTCAGATCCCTGAAAATGTTCCTGTTGCTGAAAGCAGCAGCACTGAGGATCAACTACATCGACCAAGAAGCGAGTCAGAATCATCATGTCAGGAAGTCCCTGTTGAACCCAATTCAAAGATTATTGAAGTAGTCTCACTTGATGAAGTTGAAGAGAGAGACACTCATCTTTCAACTTCTCCTGTGAGTGAACAAACGCTTACTAATGAAATTGAAATGGAAGTGATTGATCAAACTCTAATTCATGATGCAATGAGTTCAGCCCTGGTACGCTCCAAAGAAGCTTCAATGCTGCGCACACGTCCTCGTCCTGATGATGATCAACTCAGTGTTTCAAGCGAGGATTCATTCTCAGTAGACATAGGGACAAATATCTTTGTTCCTGGGGGAGTTTCCTTCAAAGGACGGCGGCCCATTATCATTGATGGCTCAAATGTTGCCATTGCGTGAGTATAATCAGTCAACTTATTTCATCTGACTTGTTTAATTAGATTGTAAATGCAGACAAAGTCAAAAGTGGACGGATTCATTAAATCTCCCGACGCTCTCTTCATTACTCCTAGGAGACTATGATAGAAAAACATTCTGTGATCAAGTACAATCCTGTTTTGCTTCATTCTCTTCATTTAGATAAACAATCCAAGGGAGGAAAAGAGAGAACAGGAAAATTGAGGAGATGGAGAGTATATTTATTTTAATTTAAGCCATTTTCTTGGGCCAAATGAAGGGAGTTTTACTTTTTTCTTGAACCGACTAGAACTGCCCATGACTCTCGTGGCCAATGTTAAGCCCTCATTTTGGCTGTTTATGTGTCCTGGATAAAGCTTGGAGGATTATATGTACATAGCATAAATTATAAGGAGGATTCGGACCTTAAAGTCAACAAGGAAAAGTCATTAAAATGTATGTACCTCTAAGAAAGTAATTAGGAAATTTACTTTCAGTGAAATTTCAGTGTTGTACTGTTTCTAATTTATTTAAAAGGTGGGTGTATATCGACGGTGAAACTACCAAACCACGTATCTCGGTTTGCGACGTCGCAGACTTCCTGTCATACTTTATTTTTTAAATGAAAAACTACTTAACGTCCAGTCTTGAAAATCTCCGTGATTTTTCCTCTTCGTGTGGAGAAAATTCTGTGAAAATTTCAAGGAATGATATTGATTTGGTCTACTTCAAAAAAATAAAATGCGAGCGTAGATTTTTAAACACCGCAAACGAGATACGTGGTTTGGTAGTTTCACCGTCGATATGTGCTCTCATATACTACATCACAGAAGTTTATTTTCAAAATGTTTGTCCGGGTGAAAAAAAGCATGGAAAGTTGTCCTCTAACTTTTGATTCAAAATTTTAACTCTGATTCACAGCCATGGTATTTCAAAAAGAGGGATCAGAGTATTTTCATCGAAAGGTCTTGAGATATGTGCCAAATTCTTCACCAAGCGAGGTCACAAAGTCATCATCTTTGTTCCGTTGTTCCGAAGAAGTGACCATCGCACCCTTCATCCTGAAATCTTGAATAAGCTGTCTGACAGAGGGTTGATAACATACACTCCCAGTCGAAGAGTCAATCAGAAACTGTCTGTACCATATGATGACAGGTGAGATTATTTTTTTCATGTCCAAATTTCAGGAATGCCAAAATTCTCAGCTCTCTGATTTTTCTAATCGGTCCTCTTTTTATAAAAAATCCTTTGTTTTCTCACATTTTTGGAAATGATAAATTAGTCTTTCCTTTATCCATAAGCATCCATAATTTTTTGGGTACCGCTGTATTTCATGCTGATGTGAACTAGCTGTTCCACCTTCAAACTTGTTATTTCATGCGGTAGATAAATTTCCGTACCCATGACAAATTTCATACATTTACTTGGGAACAAGGTAAATAATTTTTGACAATGAGATAGTGTAAGAGCATTTCTCATTTTCTTTTGCGTCAAAGCTAAAGTACGAGGCACTTAGAACCATAGTGGTATGGCCAATAAAGCCTCGCATGATTTTCTGTAGCTCATTTGCCTAAGAGAACCTTTGGCTGGCTTCTTCTGGCCAGTTTTAAGAGTTCTTGTAGGTGTAGCAACATATGATGCCTAATCAGCCTCTCTGTTTCTTCTCTTTAAAAAACTAAATCATCAACTTGGTATTAGTTCAATGTATATCACCCATTTAAAATGTAAAAATGTAACTCATAAAGCTGAGGAACATTTTGAGATTATTGAGAAGTAAGAAAAAATTTCTGATAATTTGGTAGAAATTTCAAAAAGCTTGATGACATTGAACATTTTAGAAGAAAAGAGCCCAAAATTAAGGAACATGTCTAGAAAATCAATACCAAAAATGTCATCTCAAGAACTCTAGAGTGTGTTGGAGACATGCTAAATTTGAAGAGTTCTTCATGGATGAGCCCCTGAACTACAAAAATTTTACCCTCAATCCCAAGCAGAAAGCCTTATTTCAGAGTCCTTGCAAGTTCTCTGCAAATTCTGGCCCGGCTTTACCTCTTAGTTTGAACTGAGAATTAGCACTGAGCACTTGAGTTCCTTTCCCTTTCATGGTAAGTGTAAATCGCAAGTTGCGATTATTTTCGCCGAATAATTTCTAACAATACTAAGCTAATGCTGAAATAGTGCAATGCTCGTGGGGAATAGTTTTCAAAATTTGTCAAAGGAGATCCCTTAGACCCTCTTTTTTAGTAAAACAACGAACAATCAAGTCACTATAAAGCAGCTGTGAAGTCAGGATTCGAACCCTCATCTTGAAACCTGAGGGCGTTCCCGATGTCTTAAACAACTCAGCCACCGCTCTGTTTGATATAACCGAGGCGAATCTTGAGTTGATAAGTAGAGTTAATGCGCAGGCTACTCAGTTACTGCGCAACCTTCTGTGCATAGCGGTAACAGAAGCGGAGCATTCTATAAATTCGCTTACTTTTATAACGTGATTGTAAAAAAAACCTGGGTCCAATTTCCAAAATTTGATTAGAGCGGGCTCATCTAGGGCCTATCACCTATCGACAACCGCAAAAATCATGGAAATCGACCCGGTAGAACGCTCAAACGAACTATGACAAAAAACATAAATTCACATTGTTTAAATGGAAAAATTCGCAACTTCACCACGCAATATAAAAAAACCTGGATCATATTTTGAAAATCTGAATAGAGGGGGCTCATCTAGAGACAATTGCCCATCGATAGCCGCAAAAATCATGAAAATTGGCCGGGTAGAATGCTGGAACTAAGCGTTACCAGTTACGCAAAATTAGGAGGTCTCGGAGCTTATAGTATAGATAACCCAAACCTTACCCCCCGCCCCCCCCTCAAAAAAAAATTAGAGCAAATCCACCCCCAATCCTCGCCTGATTTTCAGTTTCCTCAGTAATAATAAGTAAATTCCTTTAATGCTCTTATCAGTCTATCTTAAATCTGCAAGTAGCTTTCATGTAAATTAATGCATGATTGTTATGGTGACTTTTGCACCCCAATTTCTGGCATTGAATGTTTGGCATTTTTTCGACAATGCAGCAAAGAGAAGCACAAGATGAGAGGTTGTCAGAAACTGTGAATGAGAGTTCGGTAGTCTATTTTTGACATGACCAATGTATTTTTTTGTAGTCCTTTCAAAATTTTACTCAAGAATCGAGAGATAGATCAAGGAAATAGATAGATGAAATTGAAAATCCCAGACTCTTGCAGACGCTGAAGAAACACTCGAGTCAGTAAACTCTGCAATTGGTCATATTTTTGAAAAAATTAACAGATGTGATCGAAGATTTTTACCTTTTTACCAATCTTGGACACTAAAAATGAACAATAAAAAAATATCAAGAACCTGAGCAAACTATAAATTAAAAATTTAATCATCGACGAAAGTGCATACAACAGGTTTTTGTAAGTTTCAGCATGTTACAACCATATCGATAATGAAATTCCTAAAATCTGCGGATCTCGGTTTGTGACAATGCAGATTTCCTGTCTTATTTTATTTCTTAAGGAGGAAACTTCTCAGTGGCAATCCTTAAAAACGGCCGTGATTTTCCTTCTCTTTGCAAAAACAATTATGGAAAACTTAAACTTAAAGGAATGATGTTGATTATTTCTTTTTTAAAAAATGAGCTAGGAGCAGAGATTTTAAAATATAGCAAAGAAGATACGGTTTAGAATTTTGACTTTCGATGTGTGCTAGACACCTGTAATTTGATTTGCTCATTCCTGAAGGTTTCACTTGCTAAAAGGATCTTTTATCCGGTAATAGGTAATTAATATCGAAAGGGCATGTTTTTTATGTTTCCAATGCATTTTCTTCAAAACCTACAGCTCTTGCTTTGAAAGACTTTTATTGAAGAAGTCTTCAATTTCTAAAATGTGTATTTTGACAAAAGGAAGGTTTTCAAGTGCAACTAGTAAAATGTATTCTGTTCGGTACCATGTATGTCTTTCCATCCTCCGAAGAACTGTCTTTTCATTTATTCTAAGGAAATGAATAAGTTGGGTATCTTAAGCAAGTATTTCTCAGAGTGTTAATCCTTCTATGTGTCAGGTATATCGTACAATGTGCTGTTGCCCTTGGAGGAGTGATCGTGTCAACTGATAACTTCCGAGATCTGCTGCAAGAGAATCCCACTTGGAGGAGCACCATTGAAAAAAGGTAATATTTTTTCAGAATCGAGGAGCTTTCCGGAAAAAGGACACATGCAAAAAATCGCGCCTGAGGAAAATGCAATTGAAGTTTCCATCAGTATTCTATGGCCACTGACCGTGACTTAGGTTCGAAATCGAGAGTCCAAGCTGCCTGCGATGCAAGTTATCATTAGTGACCGGAAAGTGAAGATGGAAACTTAAGATGCATTTTTCTCTCACGCGATTTTTTGCTTTGTACCCTTTTGCCGGAAAGTGCCTCAATTATGAATTAGTAACCATTATGTCCTGTAATGTCCTGTAGGGCTTCATGTTGAGGCAGAAGACTACCTTCTTCCATCTCTGTCATCCGCTATACAAGTAACTGTAAGGCCAGTTTCAAAAATCTCCATCCTCATGATTTTGACACTCTCGTTTGCTGTATCCTCTCCTTGCAGTGTTGCACTCACTGATACCACTTATATCCGGAAAAATGGAATAATGAGAGAGATAAAGCAGCTAAATGCTGAGCCAGATAAGGAAAAATTTTGAGGGAGTCCAGACTCCCTCTGCAAAGTCATAGAGAGTTCACAAAAAATTTCAAGGTGTGTTGTTTCGATTTCTGTCGAAAAAATAAAACATGACAAGATAGGTAGTGTCGAATGCAAGTAGGCTGATTCTGACCACATTTGCCCATTCCGATGTGGAGCTCTCTGAGCCTCAAAATATGTCTTTCAAAATTACAGTTTTTTTGGCACCTTTATACCCTCTTCTCAGGTGTCCGTATCTACAGAAAACTTTTTGCATGATTCTTGAATACTTTTCTCCTTAAGTAGATACTGGGTTTCTAAAGTCAGTATTGTGAACAAAACAAAATTTTAGGAGCCTTGGAAGTTGAAAAGAATCTGTTTTTAAAGGTAATATTGGTCGGTTAAATAAGGATGGTTAATAAGAATTAAGCAGTCTGTACATATGAAGTATATTTTTTGTTTTTTTGCTTTCAGGTTGTTAATGTTCACATTTGTTGGAGATATGCTTATTTTCCCTCAAGACCCTCTTGGAAGACGTGGCCCCAAGCTAGATGAATTTCTGATGTTTCCAAGATGAGTTGTGAGTTACATGCATAAATCATCTTAATGAAACTCTAAATCTGTTGAGTCTCTGTTGCAGTTAAAGGAAATTGTATTTCTGTTTATAACCAGTTTTATAATCATTCTTTTTTGTTATAATTGATTCTCTCATGCGTGAAGGATCTCAGCGCAAAAAAGCTTGTATGGCTTTAATGTCATAATGAGCTTAGGAGTTCAAGTTTTTATCGCTCTTGGACCCTTTGTGCATTAATTCTCCACTTATGGGGTCTTTTACTCAAATCACAAGTTTTGTATAATTTTGATCAAAAGAAAAAAAGAAAAAAATCAACCACTATGTACTTGCCTGTGATGCTCAGAATAGTATTTAGTAGAAAAGTCATAAATATATTTATTTTTCATCTCACTTTTCCTGTCACTGATTTGTTGCTCTTGTTCTTTTCTGCTCAGAAATGAATCAATCATATTTTTTTACTAATTTATACCTCCTGTTTTGTATTAAAAACTTGTTTTCAGTTATTGTTATTTTTTTAAGCTAATTGAATGTCAAAATGTAAATTTACTGTTTCAATCTGTCGTAATATTCATAATCCTCGATCCAAGGATTATACTTAAGCTAATAAATCGTAGATCACCTTTTCTCGTGAGTTTTAATTCTCTTGGAAAAATTATTACCTCAAAAGATGTGAGGAGAGGAAGAAAGTGGAAGTTTCGATAATGCAGAGGTGAGACAATTCGTCAAGAGAATGATGCACGCTGAAAACGTGCTCCCCCTTTTCCCTCGCCTGTAGGTATTTTCATCCAAAAATTCAATAGATGAGGGAAAACAGGAATGTGAATAAAGAAGAAAGGAAAGTAGTGAGAATGTCTCTAAAGTGTTTGAGTCAGATACTGATACTCAGATACTGATGGATAATCAGGACGACCTTCCTTCTACTTTTCTTCTCTTTCCAGATGTCCCAAGTACTGGAGGGACTGCATTACGCACGTTTTGGATGCTCAACATAGAGCTTGAATTCAAAATACCCCACTTTTCGTTCCTTGTAGATCTTCCTGAAATTTGAATCGTGCTTGATGTTGGACAACCCCTCACTAAATTTCAGATCTCCAAAAAATTGGGGGGGGGGGGGGGGATCTTCATACCTCAATATGGAAGGAAGGTATCAATATCTGTTCTGCCCAGAAAATTGTCTGAAATTAAATATTTTAACTTTCTGGAGGAAAATTTTACCAGTTCTTGTTTTAAAGCTATGTTTAAGTGTTTTTTCATCGTTTGAAAGAATTAAAAAAAAATTATTTCAGTTAATTCAAAATATGAATACATATTTTGATTAATACAAAATTACTGTTTTTTAAATTCTCGTTGAAGAGTGTGTGGAAATAAGTGGTTGTGCATTCTGGAGCAACGATCGGTTTGGAAGTTATGAGAGATCAAAGATGTTGTGCATAATTATCAGGCAAACTCTTGGCGGATTCTGGCGTTCTACAATGAACGAACGAACAAGAGAAGTCCCAAAAAATGAGGAAGTTTAAAAGTGTATGACTCAATTAATGCAAAACGTTGAATCCCCAAGAACATCTCCATCGGTTTTATCATAAAATTAGTATCGAGATGCACCCCTAGAAATTTAAAATTTGACAAACTAAACCCCTAAAGTTGCAGTTTTTGTCCAATATTTCATGTCTAATCTTTTCTATTGGCTCGCTTCACTGTGCGTTGCTTATCGTTTGGAGACCTCTTCTTGCTCCTCTAACCTTCCATCTCCACTGTCGTTCCAACAGCCTACAGCCCTGCCTATGTGTAGGCTTGTAGTGGGGAGTGAGTAAAAATCTTCGGACAACAACTGACGCAAGGTCTGCAAAAATTTCCCTGAACACTCTGTCAGCTTTGATTTCTCATGACTTCTAGACCGATCGTTGCCCCAGATCTCAGGACCACTTTTTTTCACACGCAATTCAGCAAAAAATTAGAAAATGTTATGTTTGCATAAATGAAAATAAGAGTATTTTGAATTAATTAGTTTAAACTATCTTTAAGTACCTTCATAAAATGAAATGCTCAATGAAACGCGTAAATGGGTTTGGAAAATCTTGACCATATTATTTAAGTAGATAATTTTCGACAATTTTTAACGCAAATTTGCTATTGATACATTTCTTTTTCGTTCATGAGAAATGAGATGTGAAAGTTTCAACTTCACCCAAGACCTATCCACACAGGTCAGTCATTGCGCATCTTTATGAAATCCACTCCCGACCCGGCCCTAACTCGACGGCACTCAATGCTACGTCACAATGGGTGCTCCCATAAGAAATACATTGGAGGCACTCAATACTACGTCACTGCCCAGTAAAGTTCCAAAACTCGTCCTCGGGAATGACTGGCCTGTGTAGATTGGTCTTGCTTCGACCCTGCTGGCGCCCCCTGCCCCCCTAAATTTTTCTGGAGGTCTGAAATCTTGTGGAAAGACATCATACATCAAGCACAATTCATAAGTCGAATTTCAAGAAAACCAAAGGAGAATAAATAATGAGGTGTTCCAAATCAAGCTCTCCGTTTTAGGAAGTGAAAGAAGGATAAAATGAGGAATTGGCAAATAAAAAAAACCCATCTAAACAATACAGAGACATATTATTTAATTAAAAAATAAAATAGAACAAGTAGGTAAAAATGAATTAAGAATTGACTATACATAAAATTTTACAGTTTGGCAGGAGGTATAAAAATCAATGAAAATTCGTGATTTTCAAGTTTTAAAAAAAGACTCTAAGGACTGAAATTATAAATACGTTAGTAGGACGGTGCATGAAATTTTAAAAGCATGTGACTTATTATCATGGATGACAAAATGGTGTTGATTCAAAGAATTTAAAAACCTACTGTTAAGTTAACAAGACGCTTATTTACTGCTTTATCCAATTTTGCTGCTGACTCCCCTAGTAGCAGCGTTATATAAAAATTACATAAAGTTAATGTAAAGAATGTATAAAGTGGTTAATTATATAAAAAAAACATAATATTTATATAAGAATGTGTTGAAGAATTATTGACACTAAAAAAACCGTAAATGTTATTTAAAAAAAAGATACAAAAAAGGAATAATTTATGTAAGCAAAAAGATATAAATTTTAAAGTTTTTTTGTATAATATTCATAATATTTTTAAATCAATATTAATTGAAACATTAGCATAAGGATTACTTAATTTGCATATAATTTTTAGATAATGAAAATAGGAAAAAAAGAAATTTATGTACGGAATTACTTTTAAATTTTTAAAAAAATTTACGTAATATTCATACACATTTTAAATTAATATTAATTGAAATTTTAGCGTAAAAATTACGCAATTTCCAAATAAATTTCATGTAAATATGACCTGAAAAAATGAAAAAATTTATCCGGGTGAAAAAATATAAAGTTTAAGAATTTTTTTATATGTTCATATGTTTTTTAGATGGATGCCAATTGAAATATTAGCAAAAAATTACGTCTTTTCCGAATAACTTTTAGGTGAATAAAACATGAAAAAAATAATTTATGACATTAACTCTTCCTATTCTTTTCCTTTTTATTTATTCATTACAAATTTTTTACCTACACAAGAAATTATGAAGAAGATGAAAATGGTAACTAGGCCTAAAATATTATCAAAATAATACGTACCTTTTCGTCGGCCTCCTATGGTGTAGTGGTTGTAGCGCTTGCTCTATGATCGGGAGGTCCTGGGTTCGATTCCCGGCCAGGCGACCCGAGTTTGATGGTCTCAAACAATTGTTGCCTGGGACTGGTTCAGTAGGGACGGAGGGGGGATGGGACTTAAAGCGTAGGATTAGCCCTTGAGGGCTATTTGAAGTAGTAAAAAAAAAAAAAAAAAAAAAAAAAAAAAAAAAAAAAAAAAAAAATTAGGTACGTATTACTTAATATTTAAGTAATTTTCATGTACTTTTTACAAAAATTTTATTTATCTATCATAACGAAATTATGACATTCACTCCTCCTGTTCTCTTCCTTTTACTTAATTATTACCTACTTTTTACGTAAAGAGGATTTAATCAAGCAGATAAAAATGGAAACTAGGCCTTAAATTTTATGTGAACATCATTTAATTTTTATTTACAGATTATTTACAACTTACTTAATGACGATTTTTTTTTTTAATAATTTTTATATAACGCTGCTACTAGGGTCCTCACTATTTTATTAATGGAGGAGCAAGTACACAATTTACACGATTTTGTTATTATTTTTGTGTGTTTACTGGACACAACTCAGAGGAAGAGTGTTGAAAAGCAATTTAATTCTGAATTCCTTTCCAGAAATTTAATCTGTGTAACATTGATTTTATACACTCTAGAGTGTGTATTCTAGACAATGATTGCATTCTTAGTTCCCAAAAAGTAATGTGGGTGATGGAAGCAAAAATTTTAATGAGCCAAAAATGGACCACCCTGAAAAGCATCTGAGCTTGTTTCAAGTATCTTCTACACGCATTACCTCTTAAAATTAAAGCAGATACAAGAAAAAACAGTCAGCAAATCTTAATTTTAATATCTGATGCTGATAAATTTGCAAGTTTCAAAATGGAAAGTAACCGAGGTGAGGAGGAGGAGACTCAACTTAACCATTCAACGCGTAGATTATCAATCAATTTTTCAGAAATTCCTTTAAAGCTATTACGATTCACTCTAGATTTTAGGTTTAGGATTAGGAAGGCGCTATGGAAGCACAGCTTTTAGCTTTCCACTTCAGGAACTCAATGAACCATTAGACAAAGTATGAATTACTTCATCACGCAACATGATTTCTCTTCAAAATCTCCTGAAAAAATCGAATTGCACAATAGAAAGTCTGAAAATCAACTCCCAAACAAGGTATACGTGTTTACAATAACATTGATTAAACTGCAAAAATACAAATGAAGTTCTTTGTACCTAACTATCATTCGACCTGTGTTAAAGATATTAGTTAATGTCTCCTTCAGGAATTGAGTTCTGAAATTTTTGTTGTGTAAATCGTTTTCTATGTAAGATCTTGAAGAGATACTTAGCATGTAATGTTTTTACCTCTTTTAGACCTTTACTTGTGGCCCATTTGCTAAATACGTACACTCGAATTTTAGTTTGTAGCTAAAAAACAGAATGCTAGACAGTAATCATGAGTAATATTTTAAATTAAAGTTGAAAATTCAAAATTTAAAATTATGACCTACGAGAGCTACATCAAACAAGCCACTCTCGAGAGAAAAGTTACAAATGGACGTTTTGAAAATCACTCAGCTTAAATTAATCGATGAGTCCGCAACCTTGCTGAACTGCTGAACTGGTACATTTGCACATAATGATGTCCCTAGAAAAGGCATTTTCACCATGTCTACTCTGGTGCCATTTCGAGCAAACTGATCTGTCTTTTTCATACCTTTTTTGAGACAAGGGCTTTGTTCCAAATTGACAAGAATGATACAAAATGACAAAATGATACAGATTTTCTGGAATTTTTTTTTAAGTTTGATAATGCTTGAAGAAAGACTTTAAAAAAGTGATAAAATCTGTTTTTTTTATGTTTTTAGAGAAAATTCTTGTTTTGAGACAGTCTAAAACACATTGAATGAATTTTTAAGTAGATATTTATGGCTCTAACTTAAATGTACTTTAAGTAAGTAAATAAAATATCTAGATTCTCCTGATTCTTGAAGAGAGCAAATCGTTTGAATTACCTAAACATTATGAGAGAGGGTTGTAGAAACTCAAGAGAGGGGTTGAAGGCCCTCTTACAGATCTATTCATAAGCCTAAAGGATTAAAATTTAGAAGCTCAATGCATAACTCAATTCATAAAATTAAAACCTTAGCAGAACAGAAAAATTTAAGGAGAAATTTCCTAGTTCAGAATTCTAACAAAATTATACATGCAGCTTGAGAACAGAGTCTTATAGAGGGTGTTCAGAGAGCAAATGACAGTTAATAAAATATATTACGAGGGTAAAGAAATCCAAGAGGAGAGAGTAAGAGGGAGAGGGGAGTAATTTTTCCAAATGAGAATTGACAACAAAGTAGGGATTCATTTTTTCCGTTTTGTTTTTTTATATGTAGATACAAATCTCTATCACATTAATTAACTAGGTACCTATCATAGTCTTAGGCCTTGTCTATATGCGAGGAGGCTTCCAGATTTAAGACAGGATAAGTCATAGCTAAGTTATAACTTATTCCATCTGCGCTCAAAAAAGAGACAAAAAACGACGCACAGCACGTTCTGCGTACTTGTCCCAGCAAAGTTCCCTGAACTATTACTTGCAAGGACAAGGTCTTACGGACCCAGACTGAAAAAAAACTGAGTATGTACAGAGAAGAAACAATTGAACCCATCTATTTCTTTGAAACAAAAAATTACTAATATGGAGAGGACAGATGCGAATTTTATAGAAATGACCTCTTTTTTAAAAAAAAATAGTGTTGGAAAAATTTGATAAGTAATGACCAGTGCGGCAATACAGATCATTTCAATTTGAATGACAGGCTTAGTTTTTGAACAGATTTAAACAATAGAGGGAATAGAATATTAGCACGCAAACAATTTAAAATATTAAGATCTTAGGACAGCTTAAAGTCAATAATGAAATTTAGCCTGACTCAGTTCAATATAAGCTAACATGGGGATATTTCCTCTTTCACTAAAATATTTAAAACCAGAAGATACATAAAATTATTAAAGAAGAGATAATATCATAATAATCGTTAAACAAGGCTAAAAACAAGGAAAGTACCACAGTAAATAAAATGGGGCTCACTAAAAAGACCTCAAACTTTCCTCACTTATTTTGCTATCTAAGCATCATTTTAGAGGGTCTATTGCCCTTCCGCTTCAGCTGTGAATAAGTTAATGAGCTGGCAAATCAGTGCGTAGAGTCTGAGTTTTTAAGTCCAGAGATTCCCATTTTATTTAGGAATATTATTGTTAGAGATGCAGAAATGCCCTTAACAGACCAATGGTAATTAGATGAAAGGAATAAAATGTGTGTTTAAAATTTCAAATTCCAAATTAGCCTTCATTGCTTACTTCTAAATTCCTGATTGTTTTGCGCTTAATTGGAGAAAATCTCAACCAAATTTTAGATCATCCGTCAGAAAAATCTTCCAATAGATAAATTATACAATGCAGTACTAAAAACAGTTAGATACTTCATCGATCACGTTTATAAAAAAAAATACATAAAGAGAGTACCAAAAGTACAATACGAAAGATGAAAAAATTTCAAGGAGATATTTCTACGCAGTATCAGAAAATGTCTGCCAGACACCAGTGTCTACCTCACAGAAATTCTAAAAGTATTATCTTCTACTTAAGAAAAAATAACATCAGGTAAGCTAAGCTATTTTGTTCTCCATTCCAGCGGAGATACATTTGGAAGCTCCTGCTGAAGAATAAATGATGGGTGAGATCTGATTACTCTAAAAAACGATCTGGGTGATTCATGATAAAATTATATTTTTTCGGAGTGGTGAAGGAGTGAACTGAAAAGTGAAATTCATAAGAAATATCTGCATCATACTTTAAACACATATTTACAATCCTTCTTCGTTTCTTAGGATTAATATCATGGTTATTCTGCTTCAAAATTACTTAATTAGAAGAAAATGAATGAATTCTCGGATGTTCTTTTTTGTTATGTTTGAAGGGGAAAGGTGGGGCAAGGAATAAGAGCAAAGGAAGACTTTCAATGGTGAAAACTACAGAAATGTGTACTTCTGTTGGCGGCATTCCGGTCATACTTCATTTTGAAAACTACTGAAAGCCCTATTTTGGCAATTCCGGCAATTTTTTTCTCAACGTAAAGAATATTCTGTAAAAATTTCAAACCATGATGTTGATTTGTTCTCCTTTTCAAATATAAATTAAGAGTGGAAATTTTCAAACACCACAACTGAGACACATTCTTGCAGTTTCAACGTCAATAAGTAGTCATTACCTACGAGAAGGATCCAGTCTGCAGGCCAATTATTGAAATTTTGTGTTTGTCGGGCAGACATGGGTTTGACGGCGCATCGTGGTTAGTCGGCTTTATCTTATGGCTGCTTTGTTGTGCCTTTGTCAGTTGGAATTAACAACAAGCTAAATGCACCTCTTGAGTTCCCTACAGCATGTTGTCTATTCCACCTGACAAAGGCATGACAAAGCAGCGATAAGACATAGCCGATCAATCACGCTCCGCCGTTTAACCTATATCCGCCAGACAAACACAAAATTTCAATAATCGGCTTGCTGACCCAGATGAATATCTGCCTTTCATTCACAGTGAATCATTAAGACCTTCTAAAAAATATGGGCATTTTGTTGGAATAAACTTGTAACAAGGAAAACTTGTAAAAACATGAACTCATTTCTGTTTAGTTTTTTGTCTCAGACTCAGTGTATTTTATCGAAATTCTGGGAAGAAAGGAGGTATAAGGTCTCCAAAAAGCCCTCCATATGGAATAAATGAACTTATATAGAGTGGACCTGAGTTGATACAACGTCCAGCAAAAATTCCATTTAATGAAAAGACAATGCAATTATTGGAGCTTAATAATTCCTGCTTTTTTTAATCAACACAATTTATCAGCTCGCAAAAATAAAAAGGCAGATTCCAGAGGAGCCCCCTTCTATCAAAGAGAGCCCAAAGATAAAACGGAGAAGCACATTTTCATAATTATTAAAATTAGACACTTGATTTAAAAGATGCCCTAGAGCTCAAAAACAGAAAAAATATGATGATTACCAAGAATATAATACAGAATTGTGAGGTTTATTTTGGACTTAAAATTACTAAAAATAAGTTGCTGAATTGAAATGAAGTCTGAGTGGAATGAGTGGATTTCAGAATAGGATGAACTAAGTTTAAATTGATCAAAACAACAACTAACTGGGATACAGGTGCAGATAATAATGGAGACCATTACATGATTTTGAACCCATTATTATCACTTACTGGACACATATCTTTGTTCCAATGTGCCTCAAGCAATCAATGTTTACAAATGTTGACAAATCGTACTATTTTGTTCATCTCTTTCTTTTTAAGTCAATTTAACCAGCTATTGATTTGACGTTAGAATATAAATTTAAATTAAATGACTTAGTTTATCACCCGAAAGAGGGAAAAAATAAACCTCTTTGCAATAAACATCAAAGAACAAGCTTGAGAAAAAAAGATGAGAGTCGCCTGCAAGTCTGTTTCCTAAGGATCTTCTACTGCAGGTGAGTCAATTCGTTTGTTCGATAAATGCCAACAACTGATTCATGAAAACAGCGAGGGACCAAAGAACAAAACAAATTTACAGTAACTAGAAATAGTAATAAATTAATGATAGATCAAGATTTAATAATTATTATTGATGAATTCATTAATAACCGATAACAAAAACACGATAATAAAAATTTGAGCTAGCTTCTAATTATTTTTTAGCAGTCAGTATCACAACCTTGACGCGAGTTCCATGGAACTCGAATTGTAGATCCGGCCGGATCAATTTACTCCTGGATGATGCAGTTTGAGTCCATTCCGGCTGAATGGCTTCCCATTACCCATTTCTGGATGAATTGATACACCTTCTACACTGAATATGGAAACCTCTGTAAACAGGTAAAATTTCATTTAAAACCAAATGCAAGTTTTCACAATGGTGTTTAGAGCAATTTTCTTCTGCCTCCTGCCAAATGCGCCTAATAATCAGTCTTTGCCACTTAAATATTGGGGGAGGGGGGGGGGGGGGGGGGCTGAGCAATTCTGGCACCTTAAAAAGTTGGCGCACCCTGTCCATTCTTTCCAACTCGTTATTTCATGTGCCATAATGCACATGCAAAAAGCTAATTTGGTTCCTAAAAACTGGGCTTTCCAGCCAAGATGGCTGAGGGAGAAGAGGGCCAAACGACGGTCCAGAATTATTGCATTTTTTAAATCTCTGGGATTTCCCTGACTTTCCAAGGCAACTCTCAAATGCAAATCTAAAGTTTCCTACACTTCCTTCAGACTTTTCTGCAAAACAGTAAAAGTAAATGTGAAAGGCAATTCCTTTCAAATCTTTGCATTCTAAAGTTGTGACGATTGTGCTTTCACCACGCCAATCAATGAGCCTCAATGTCAATTCCTACACATTTTTAGGCAATGTAGAACAAGCAGTTTAAAGTCATGCTACACTGAAATCCGCAATTCTGAAATTACTAAAGTATTCTTACCATCTGGAAGCTCATACAACTTTCTCGGCAATGACGCAAAATAACGATGCCTTAGTGCTTCTTCGGCTCCTAATCTTTTATCTGGACGTAACTGAAAAAGGAGAAAACAAAATATAAGTCAAGGATGCTTGGAACTGCAGATTTTTATCACTGGCAAAATTTTTACTAATATCAGCATCAGCAAAAGTTGTTTTTGAAATTCTCGTCTTTCCCAGATGCACAATTCATCCATCATTTATGAAGAAAAAAAGAAAAAGAGGGGTAATGTCCAAACTTATAAATTAATTAACAAACTAGCCTCTATGAGTTAGGAGATGAAGGGAGCAAGAAAGGTGATTTCACCAGGAATAAAATCTGTCTATTACAGACATGTTTTTTCTCATTTAAAATGTAATAAACTTGCTTGGGATGGTGCTATTTTAATGCTAGATGTAATGAAAAGTCAAAAGAAGGTCTTACAATCAATATTTGGTTTAATAAAGCTAGGTATCTTCTGTAGAAAATACTTCATAGAACATTGACTTTTAACTGTAATGTCTATCTGCATTTTAGAACTTTTAAAATAAGTTAGGAGGAATGATGACATTTTTGTTACATTAAAAAATGCCTACTCATATAAAAACAGATGGTAGCGATGTATTGCTGTCCTCCGTCAAATCCACAAGATTTTGCAATACTATATGTTTGCTAGGAGCCAGTCTTTATAATAAATTGCCAAAATCAGTTGAAAAAATTTTAGGACAGTGAGGCCTTTCTTAGCAGCGCCAAAAATCTATTAATTACTAAAGCCTGCTGCCCTGAAGAGGAATTTCAAAGTGTTAACTTTAACACAAATATAACCACAAATGATGAAAACCTGACTTGTGCCACAGCAATTTCTATTGATATCCAAAGTTGCACCAATTAATGCTGAATAAATAAAATGAAATAAATAAATTATTACCTGCAATAATGAAGAGGCTATATTTTCTCCATCGACAATATCATACAATCGAGTAAAAGTGAGACCCAATTTTTTTGGTGGATAGTAGTAAATATCATCATTGTAGCCTGGTAATCTTGTCACACCTTCCCACGTTTCCTCCGTTGGGGTGCCTAAAGTCTGTAACACAGAAAATATGAACTTAGAGAAACCACCATTCATAATTAATTTACCTAACAAAATAGCACAGGTTAAAATAAATACAGTAAAATTATTCTCACTGCATTGGAATGCTGTGTAAGTTACCTACCGACTAATTGAAGAAAGCTCTTCTTATTGAATTCAATTTTGATAATATTGAAAAAAGTTTTAATTTTTTTTTTGCATTGCAAATCTCATATACTTCTGATAAATTGATTCAAGGTCCTTTGAAACCAGCATTTACTAACCAAATGATGTAAAAAATGTATTGTATTGAATTTCTACTTTATTTTAATTTTTTCATCGCAATAGACTACTTGAATGATCAGTTGGAGGGCTGAATAAAAATAGATACATGGAAAGAACAGCTTGCATTGGAGACACAAGATGGGCAGGTGACAGACATTGGCGATATCTATCTTTTTTATGTTCCACATCTGCCAGTTCAGGGTTGCCTTAAACCTCGGTTTACGTACCAGTCCTAAACCAGCAGATGTGGGACGCAAAAAAGTTACGCTAGACTTGTCTTGTGTCCCAGATGCAAACTAGTTTTTCCCTGTGAGAGCGAGGAGAGATTTAATGAAAATGCGCGGTATTTTTTTCTTCACACATTCATCTGAAAATAATTGACCCTGTCTAAGAAAAAGGCTTCTCTTGAATTTTTCTGTACTTTCAAATATTTTGAAGCACACTATGAGTAATTTTAAATAGATTAATAGACGCATTAAATATTTTTTATTCAAACTGAAAAAAGGAGAGGAACGTTTTTTGAAAATGGACACAGAGCAATTACTACATCTTTGGAGTCGAGGATGATAATTACCCTAAAAATTTTATCAAGTTGATCTCGAACATCTCGGACTCCTGGAAATGTTGGTACACCAGTAACCATTTCGACAAATATACAGCCAACTCCCCACATATCTAGACTAGTTGAGTAGTCTGTTGAACCCAACAGAACATCTGGTGGCCGATACCATAATGTGACTACTTCATTACTATAAGTATGACTTGGTACTGACTTCGCTCGCGCTAGCCCTGGAAATTTTCAAGAAAAAATCAATATAAGACCAAGAAGAAATACAATACCGAAAGAAGATATGAAAATGAAATAATGAAATCAAATCTCATAAAAAATTACTTATACACAGGAAACTTAGTTTAGAGCGACAAAATTTTTCTGTTGTATGTGGAATAATTTTGCTTTGGAGTTATCCTTTTTAAAATCTGTGTACTTGTTAACTACGTTTGTACAAGTGTTTAATACAATTTGGATATTTTTGTTTCAAAATCCCACTTGAGAGTTACTTGTTGAACATTTTTGTGTTAAGTTTGTCGCGACAAGTGTATTCAAGTGAAAATGAGTTGGATACAATTCTTCTCAAGAAGCATATCATATCATTAGATTCGCATAGAAAATGACACATAAATGATAAAACCTGATTTGAATTTTTAAATGCAAACTAAAATAGATCTGCTTTTTCTGAACATTCTTTTTCCTTACACCCAGACAGCAAGATTAACTTTCAATCCAAGTTCGTATAAATGTGCAATTTACAGATGAAAATTCAACCAGCATTAAAGAGATATTGATGGAGGTCCAGAGTTTGTGAGTTCTGTCTTTTTTTAATACATATTGAATCCATATTCCTCAATTTGCATCAGGAGATACGCGATAAGAGTTCTTTTAAGTATGAACTTAGCTAATGGTTTTTTAGATTCTATCATACAAGTAGTTTGATAATTGCAGCTGGCTTTGTTGATGAATGTTTCAGTAATCAATAAGTATTTTAAAAAGGTTAGATAGAATGAAAAAATCTTCTCCTGATACAAATTTGAAGTTGAAGGCATTTAATTTTCATACATTACAACCTGAGAATCCCATTTTTAAAATTGGGGGCTTGGAGGACAAGGCGCATAAGTAAGTTTTTGAAAAATTGAGATATTAATGATTTCAAGTAAAACTAGGCTTTGTGAATAATCTGTGGAAAATTCGCTTCCAAATTCCAATTTTTAAGCATCAAAAAGTCAGTTTTAACTTTCTTTCCGCCATAAGGATCCATGTAATTTCCAATCTTCAAACACATACTTCTCAAAATAGCAAAAACTGCACTCATGCATGTTGTCCTCCGAGTCCCTCAATTTTGAAACTATTTTTCTGAATTGGAGAATTTCGTTATTAATTTTCATCTTATCCATTTAGCATAAATATTAGGAACATCATAATGACAGAATTTTTGTAGTCATTGCAGTGTATTTTTCATATTGACAAGTGCAACAAAACAGAATAAGAATAATCCTGTCTGGCAAGTGATTGCAAAAACGTTGGCACGACAAGACTGACAACAATTACGTTTTGGCAACATTTTTGCAACGTTTGCCCGAACACTTCAGTAATTACTTTCTGAGCTAGTAGGTTGTTTCTTTGCTAACGTAAATATTTATGAGTTTTTATTGTATTTCTATCATTTAGCTCAATACTTTTCGATTTAGTTCAACTGAGTATAAAAATTATTTGATTTTAATTAGCGGTAAAGAAAACCATGGCAATGAAGGATGCATTCATCATCGTGTTTCTTCCTTTTCCAGGAGTTAACTAGAGGCCCTGCGTAGAAATTGGTTTTTAAGTTTTTTTTATCAAGTTACAATCTCACGAAAAAAGTCAGAGGTTGATAGAAAGATTTTTCTATCATATGTCTAACCAAATTACTTGAATGACTTACCAAAATCAGCTAATTTTAGTTCACCGATTTCACTAATGAGTAAGTTCTGGGGTTTGACATCCCTGTGAAGCACCAATCTTCGATGACAAAATGCCAACCCTCTAAGTAATTGAAATAGGAAGAGTCTAACATTATGATGGTCCAACCCGCCACTGTGTCGCTCCATGTACTGGGATAAATCGGTGTGCTGTTTGACAAAAAATTATAATGAAATATACACAAATATTTATAAATACGATTCAAAGTTGAAAATATGTGACCACCTGTGTAAAAGGAACCTTAGTACTGGCAAACTCATAAATTAAGTTCATGAACCAATGCTTAGATGAGTATTTTAAAAACACTTGGGCAAAAAAAACACCCATGAATTTCACATAAAACCGGAGTTTTGATGATTTGAAATCTGTGGAACAGAAGTTGAAGTTTCCAGGAAAAGCTATTTAAAGTTTCAGACCATCCTTTGGCAGGGAATGTTTTTGTTAAAATTCAACTTTATGCCCTCCATAGAGAGCACAAAAGCACATAAGCACAAAAATGAATTGATCCAACAATGTAAGTGTGGCCCTTCTGAATAATTTGGCGGACACTTTGTCTAACATTTTTTTAAACTTCATTTTATTAGGTACATTTATTTAATTTTCTTTAATTTCTTGTATTATTATTGCAGTTGAAAAAAAATGCTTCAGAGAGAGAAAAAACTAATACGTACAACATATTCGAAAACAAAGGTAAGTGTTTCTCTGGTGTGAACAATATCATGTAACGTGACAATATTGGCATGTTTGAGTTCTTTGAGCAGCGATGCTTCTCGAATCGCTGTGAATGGAGCACCTTCTTCTTCTTGCAGTCTAATTTCCTTCAACGCCACAACTTGGTTGGTTAAACTGAGAAAAACAACACATTAGAGGATTAGAATAAAATAAGTGAATGAGAAGAGGAGAAAGTTTGTCTAGGTACAAAAAGTCAAACATATAAAATTGCTACTTGTGAGGAGTGGAAACTACCAGAAACTTGCTTGTTTTCTACCAAAATTAACTTCCAAGGAAGCTTAATGAAACATAAGCTCATAGCTTCTTAGCTCATCAGTCATAGCTTTAAATGTCTCCCCTCCTCCCAAGAGAAAAAAATATGGACTTGCAAAAAGGTTCAGACATCCGCTATGCTTTTTCTTATTTTAAAACTTTTTTTAACATTCAAAAACTGTTATACATCATTCCTAAAACCTATTATCATACATTATTACTATATTGTCGATGGAATTTTTTTATTATACTTCTGAAACAAAGCGAGACAGAACTTGGTTGCCACTTCCAGATGATCATTCTATGCTGGGTTAACAACATGCATTACAAACATGCCTAGATCAATGAGAAGCCATATGATCTTATCAGTTTTGATTCTCATTTTTTATTTCATTTGATTTGTTTTCGTTTTTTTCGTTTTGTAAGTTTTCTCTCCTCTTGACCAGAACTGCACACTCTCTAACACGGTGCATTTAATCAAATGATGCTATGAGAGGGGGGGAGGGAGGTGTCAACCCCCCCTCCTTTATTACCAATTTTTCAAATTGATCGGTCCCAAAAATTTGAAACCGATGCTTAGTGCTTCAACCCCTTTCATATCCACACATGACAGGCCATCCATAAATGGATTAAAATTTGCAATAAGGAACCACTAGCTATCTCTCGCTCCTTTCATAAAAAGCACATATCTGCATACAGAAACCAATGGCACGTATGTTTTTTCTAAAATGGCCCAAAAATAGTGGCTCCTTATTGCAAAATGTAATCCAAATAATGTCACTTGGTTTTTTGGCGTGCAAAGGGAGTATTTTGCAAACCCCCAGAAACCCCACTTTTCACAGAGATGCCAATTGTCCTGATGCTATTGATAAATTCAGCGTATCAAATTATGGGTACGTATCAATTTCCATGAGATTCGAGGCATTGTTGTT
The DNA here is from genome assembly GCF_918797505.1 of Bemisia tabaci. Lineage (NCBI taxonomy): Eukaryota > Metazoa > Arthropoda > Insecta > Hemiptera > Aleyrodidae > Bemisia > Bemisia tabaci. Next base: position 31,646,653 of record NC_092793.1, read on the forward strand.
GCCAAAATGCAGAAAAAACTAATTATTTCCTTTAGGTCCAGTTACACGATCAAATTGAGCCATCAAATTGGGCCTCTCATTGGTCGCATCCTCACCTCAGATCTTTTTCCACCAATCAGAGCTTCAGTTTGATGGCTCAATTTGATCGTGTAGCTGAACCTCAAAACTTCGAGGGGAGGAGGGGGGGGGGGGTGGCGGCAGCTGTGGTTCCGTTAAAAAGCACTTTTGGAAAAAATTTAAAGAGGAAAAAAGTCTTATTCTGACCGATAGAACCGGCTCCTCCAGTCTGGCGGTTTGGCCTCGGATCGCCCTGTATACCGAGTCGAGGGGGGTTGGTGAGTAATTTTGGTGAGTAAGTTATTTTCTGTGATTCGCTGCTCGTTAGCGGAGTGAATGTGGAAATTTAAAGAGCCTCGCATGAGTCTTGAAGTGGGGACGTGCCCCCGGCTCCTCGCGCCCCGACACCAACACCGACACCGAGACCGACGGGCTCATTTTCGCGGCGAACTGGGTCAGCTCGGTCTTGGCGGTGCATACAAACGCCTTAATCTCGGGACCTCGCAATTATTTTACAGCTCGCGCCTCGCCACGTCGCACACTGGCCCGAGTCAATGGGAGAGGTCGGACACACTTTGGAAACTTTAATTGCTTAAAACTCAGTTTATATAACATTTTGAGGTTCTAAGAGTGGTTCCATTGGTTTCCTCGCGAAATTGTCTTCTGAAAACACCCCTTGATATTCAAAATGTGACGAAAACAACATTAACATTTGCAGTTTTAGTTGAAAATTTCATGTCCGAACTCTCAAATCGACTCGATCCACTGTGCGGCGCCCTCGTGCAAAAATTCGAGCATCACTCGTTCACTCCCCCATCGCCATTTCCAAAATCGAATTTTCCCCAAAATTCCACGGACTATTTATACAACTTTAACAGGGCGCCCACTAAAATTTAATTTTGGATTTTCCTGATATTTTAGACGATATTTCCTGATTTTTTGCGAAATAAATTGACCGTTGTTTTATTGGAAAAATCAACATTTTTGATAAATTGAATCAAATTTTTCACAAATGATTGAAGCGCTCATGATTTCCTGACCCCTGAACGATTTTCCTAACGTTTCCCTGATTTTCTCCGCTTTTTACTGACAGTAGACACCCTCTTGAAGTGCCGCGAAAGAGGCAATCCTTTGCTTTTCTCAGCTTGAGTTCCAACCCCTCTCATTCCTCACTGAACAACCAGCTCTGGGCAACCATCGTCAAACTCGGGTCGCTTGGTCGGCGATCGAACCAGAGACTTACTGGCCGCAGAACCAGCGCCAGCCCACCTCAACCACTACACCACAGGAAGCCGGTTTCAGCATGAATGAACCGAGTGTTTCCGTAAAAACAGCACACAGGTCCTACTTATAAAATACGAGGGTTGTCGGAGAGAAGTAAGGGCGCAGGAATTGACGTCATTTCTGACGAACAAAATATCCTAAAGTCTATGATATTCCATGAGAGAACTGTGCTTACTTTTTTCTTTTGCAAAATGTTACCCTTATCCGTTACATAAATCGTGCTCTAAGTACGTGAAATTTTGACGAGAAAACATATTTCGTAATGCTTAATTTGCACTTTTCCTAGTGGTGCATCGTTCGTTAAACTTTGAAAAAAAAATCTTGTTCTGCTTTGATTATTATTTCCGCTGAGATTCACAATTTTTCACTACATCAACACAATTAATGAATAAAACCTACGGAAATAAATTTGAAAATACAATATGATAAGTTACTTACTTGCTGTAGCCTTTGAAGACGGTAGCGTAAGAGCCTTCGCCTAGTTGTTCTAGTTTTAGGTAAGCCTCCGATTTCCCGAAAGGAGAATCGCCCTGCAACACAAAAATAAAAATTATATTTCAATTTACAGGAATAGAAAATTCATTTTAGGACCTTCCATTATCCGAAATTTGTCACTCCCTTTCCCTTTGCCTTGTCCTACACCAGTCAAGCAGGATGAATAGAAATGGGTCTGCTTCACACAAGCTATACAGGCAACTACTATACATACAACAAGTCTAAGGGAACATTGCACGGAAACCACGCTGAGAACATCAGACCAGTATAAAATCCCCTTAAAATCGCACGATTTGCTTTTAGTCCGTCGCGCATGCTTATATTTCCCTCGTCTGCGGGCACTATTTTCTTAAAATCGTCGGGAAATTTCAATCTATTTGTGTTGAATAAAACGATATGAAAACTCAGTAGTAAAGAAACATGCTTTGAATTCAAACAGACTCTTTTTTTTCTTCTTGAATACAGGTTACCAGCTGGCACACTCGTGAGTGCGTATGGTTAATAGTGACCTTAGTTGGGTTTGGTTAGGTTACGCAACTAAACTAACTCCCAGGCGGAGCGGAAAGTATCAGTCGGATTTGAAGGCGCTTGAAGCCGTGGTCGCGCTTCTGAGGTTCTCCATTAATGAAATCTTTACTATGTTGATACGAATTATTGCAATTTGAGAAATTAACACGCTGATTGTTGAAGAAATAAAGATGAAAAGCTTATGTGAGAATTATGCATATTGTGACACAATAAAAGTACATTTTCTTGCAATACTATCATTAGTATTACGAGTATTGCTATGAGCTCTATAATCCTCTGAATATTCATTTTTTGTCACGATTCATTGTACCGTTCTACGAGCCGATTTTCATGATTTTTGCGGCTGTGGATAGGTTTTTCGATCAGCCCGCTCTAGTCAGATTTTGGATATGACCCAGGTTTTCTTTTACATTCCGAGTTAAAGGTGTGATTCTCCCATTTTAAAAATGTATACGTTTATTTTTGTTTAATGTTCTGAGGATTTACCAGGTCGATTTTCATGATTTTTGCGGTTGTAGACAGGGATAGTCCCTACATAAACTCGCTCTATTTAGATCAACTTAAAGGGGTTCCGCAGAGCGGGCCTTGGACAGCGCGAAGCGTCCTTTGGGGATCGGACAGCACAGCGGCCGCAGGCGTTGCCTCCTAGTTATTACGAATGATAATCCACGTTACTTGGAAAATGTCTCTCTCTATAAACTATGAAGGTGCTTTAGGAAAAAACAGGTGAAGGCGGAGAAGGATGTGGAAGAGACTCACCCCAAAAGCGGAGAATCGTTTGGTCCGCCGTTGATGGGCCTGCTGGTCTTTGGAGGTAAGGAACACTTCGGATTTAGGTCTAGGAGGTTTCTTGGGCCGGAGAATGACTCGGGTCTCCTCGCAGATGTCCTCGTCGAGCAGTTTCGAATCTGACGAGACGGAGAGCTGGCGCTTGACCCCTTCGTGCCGGCGCTCGCTGTTGTGATCGCCGAGCCCGTTCGTCCATCCTGTTAACAGAAAACACACACATCTTTCAGAAAATTTATTTTAGATCCCTTTTTCCAGGATCATGTTGCAGGGTGTCAAGTTTTTTTTTTTTTTTTTCATTTTGGGAGATCCTAATTTTTGACTGCTAAATCCTGATTTCATAATGTCTCTAAATCCTGATCAAATCCTGATTTTTTGCGGAGAAAAATTAAAATTTCTGCATAAGCGTATGCGAATGCATCCAATCCGATGGCCGACTTTTCTCAAATCCTGATTTTACAACCGATTTTTCCTAAAATCCTAATGAAATCGGGATTAAATTCTGATTGACCTCAAATCCTGACAGAATCGGGAAAATCGAATTGTGGTGCTAGACACCCTGTGTTGCGACTTTGACAGCATCCATAAGCATATTTTCGCTCTTGATCGGTCGAGCATACGGAAAGATTTGAGGTTAGGCTTTCGAAATTGATGCTGGTTGGATGCCATCATCAATATCAGGGACCAAATTTTGTCGGCTCTTTCACACGGAGGTGCAACATCCATCAATGAGTCCAACCCGCACCGCACCGGCCAATCAGAAGCGATAAGCCGAACTTAAGTGCAGTCGAAACTTGTCCTAGGTATATTTAACTACGGTGACAAGACCAACAAATTTCGGCCCCAGGTCATTCCTAAATTCTACTTTTTTTTGGAATTACTTTTGACTCCAACGTTTACTAGAATTCCACTTGTTATCTGTCTGATGAGTCCCGATTTGATCCTGAAAAATTATGATCGCGTTTTTGAATGATACTGTACAATACCTCTGGTGTGAAATAGTTGCTTCAAGCGCCGTGGTACGCTGCGGCGCGGCGCGGCGGCGGGCAGCCAGCGCAAAACGCGCATTGGCGCCTACAAACCTAACATGGATACTTCACGCATTGCGCAATGCGTGAAGTATCCCTGTTAGGTTTGTAGGCGCCAGTGCGCCGCCCGCTTTGTGTTAGGCTCTAATATTTAATCTCGTGTAGTCAGCGTTTTTCAACTCATGACTTTGAAATGTTTGCACACTCTGTATGGATTATTCTCATTTTAATTGATGAAAAGAAATATGTAGTAAAGGAAAATATAATGTGCGTTTTGTAAATATTAAAGTGATTCCGTACAAACTTAAGGATTTACAAAGCACACAATTTCTTATAACCTTTTATAGCCGATGGCGAAAAAGCGACAGCCAGCTAGGTGATAAAGTGTAAAGCTCGGCGATAGGAACTATAGCCCGGCAGTATAATTTTTTATCGCTTCGTGTAGCCCGGCCGTATGATTTTTTCCACTTTCTACAGCCAGCTATATGATTTTCTATCGCCTTCTTCAGTCGGCTATAAGAACTCCTATGGTATTTTGAAACGCAGCTCCTATCGCCAATTTTTACCAGGGTGGGCTGAAGAAATGAGACTTGCGGAGAGTCTCTATTTATCTCCGATTTCGACGGGGATTATCCGGTAATTCGATTGCGTGACGGGGGCTGAAAAAAACTCCGACTGTAAATTAGCGCGGTCCGAGGCCGGAGTGCCAATCGCTTGACAACATGGCGGTGTCGAAACGGCGAATAAATCATGAGCCGAAACGAAGGCGGCGGCGGAGGCGGAGGCGGCTGAGTTATCGCGGCGTTCCCGGCCGTGGAAGCAGGAAATGAAAAAAGGGCGGGCGAAAAGTCGACGCACTCCGGCTTCCGCTTTCCCTACCTTTTCATCAAACTTATTAGAATCAATTTCATTCACTGACAACTGAAATTATTCACTCATTCATTCAATCAGCTCGCGGGATTTATCTTTCCACGACCTCTCCGCCTCGTCCCTGCCTACCAGCTGGAAGGAAAGCCGAGTTAGCGTTGTGACGGGTATTTGGCGCGTGCGATGGGGGGGGAGTTGGGGAGGGGGTGGAGAAACTCAGCTTGAGGGGGGTCCGTTCCTTGGACTAATCCGTTCTTGAGTACCTATTCATTTTCCCTCGTTTCCCTCGTTTTTCACCGCCCAACGCAACGTGTCTTCGAGCCCAAGTTGATTCATCCCTTCTTCCTGTGCCTAAGACGTCGCTCCTTCAACGAAAGGGAGTATCCAATACCACCTACCCATACCTTCCAGCGCAGAAAGAAGTTAGGAATCGGTGGTAAAAACCAAAATACATGACATCTTAATGGGACTGCTGAAACGAGTGAATGTTCGAAATGAAAATTTCGTGCAAAAATTTCCACACAACTTTAATTTAAGGCGCGCATTTGAAAATAAAGAACTTAAATGCATAAAATTGCGTAAAAGAGTAACAAAACTTCACTTAGCTGGAAGCTGACCCAGGTGAGAAAGTCTGACTTTAATTATGACTAGGACGCCTGATTTACTTTTTTCCACGATACTCTCATTTGAGACAATCAATTACTATAAAAAACACTCATCTCTACACAGAATGAGTATTTCCAAAAAAATTACGTGCATCTTAACATTGGAAGAAAAACCGTTATTTTTACCGGGGATACCTAACCTCCTAGTTTTTTTTTTTTTTTTTTTTTTTTTTTTTTTTTTTTTTTTTTTTTTTTTTTTTTTTTTATTGAGAGTTTAGTGGCTTCTATTCCTTTCGGAATCTACAGCCATCAGGCACGATTTATTGTCCGAAGACATCAGGGAGTTTGGTAGACATCCATGCTCGGGCTTACAAATTTTCACGGATTAAGGCCGAGCGAATTCTGCTTACAGATCCACTCATCAGTTCCATGAAAATTTGTCGCCACCACCGGGATTCGAACCCGGGACCTATGGACCTAGAGTCAGACGCGCTAACCACTAGGCCAACCTGGCCGACAACCTCCTAGTTTATTTTTTGGCGGTGAAAGGTATGGGTAGGCGGTAACTTTAAAGTCTTCACTTAGAAATCTTATCTTGGCATTTTTCTACAAGGTTTCCTCACGAATATTTTGGGAATATTTTGCGCGGCAACCGGGGCGGACGAAGTTGAGGAGGACGAGAGCTTGGCGGGAAAGCCGTAAAGGATTTATGGTGTTTCCAGGTCACCGCGTCGCGGAGCCCAATAAAGCACCCCTGGATGAAACGAATAAAACACGGGAGCGAAACACGGGAGCCGGGAGCACGGAACATAATATCGGCGTGTATCATACGATACGTGTGCATAACATCGCACGTAAACCTGAATTCGCGATGACACACTGAGCAACGAGTGTGACACTTCCCCGGGCCGCGGCCGGCGGATGTGCAAACACGCGGAATAAAAACCCAGCTGGGTACTTCCGAGCCGTCATCCCTCCCAGATGAGTCCGGCCCAGATCCGATTGGATCGGGAGGCCACATTTCGAAATGGACGTATTTCTGCAAAACGGAACTATGTGCATTAAGACTTGAGCCCTGAGACTTGTAAGAATATACGCATAACAAGGCTCACGTCATAAAGCGCATAGTTCCTTTTGGCAGAAATACGTCCAAATGAAACATACGTCCGTGCGTCTCGGTGTCGGTCGAGTATTTGCGCTCGTCCTTCCGCCGACTTGAAAACGTTCTCGTGACGTCATAGTGCAAAAGCCCCAACGGCGCACAGAGGACCAAGTCAATAAGAGAAATCAGACAAAATCTAGAAACTTTGAAAGCTTGTATTTTCAAAAATATGAAACAGAGAAGTTTACGAGTAATTTTGTTGGGTTTTTCGTAAAATTTTCTTTCAGAAATGCCCCTTGAAATGGACTTTATGACTATATAAACATCAAAATTTAAAATTTTAGTCAAAAAATTTATGTCTGACCTCTTCTATTAACTCGATCCACTGTGCGGTGCACGGTGGATCCAATCGATAAGGAAAGTTTTCCTGGTGCAGAAAAATGTTTGTGGAATGAGAGGAAATAGACCACTGGGCTAGGGAGAATATGGACATGTCTGTAATTTGCCCGGGCATCTCCAACTCCAGAATTTCCGAAAAGTTCAAAAATAAAAATGATTTTTTAAGGGCGGTCTAGAAATACTGAGAAACTGCAGAAATTCCACAGAAGGTCCGGTATTTTTTCCTTCATACCACGCATGTTTTTTAATAAAGCATGGAAAGTATGCAATCCCTGCAAGTCGATCCTTGGGGTAGAATTCGCCAGCAAGATCGCGATTGTGCAATCAGTTAAACTTCAAGCCGCCAATGAAATTTTACGGCTATACGTGATTTTTGTCGCAATTCGAGCGAGAATTTCAAATTCTCAAAATTTCGTCAAATGGAGGTTCTGAGAAAGTACTGCATTTTTCAGTCGAGGAAGTGCTGAACTTCTTGGGAATGTACTGAAGATGTATCGATTTTTGGCCTGCCTGTTTTAATAGACACCCAGGGCTAATTTTGGAGGCTAGTTCAGGATTTCCCAGTTTTTTCAGATCCTGGGCATCATGCACAAAGGACAGCGATAAATTTATACCTCTCCTTCCCTCGGCTCACCCTAGAATATTACCCCGGCGCTTGGTGAGGAACTGCGGTTGGCAACAATGACTCGAGAGCGCGTTTTGAGGGTAGCTTGGCCGAGTGATTAAGGACTGCAAATGAACCGATTCATATTTAATTACTCACCACTTGGAGTTTCGCGTTCCGGGCTCACGACGAGTTCGATACTTCATTGAGGAAACCGAGCGACAAATTGAAAGGAAATTTCCCTCCGTCTCAATGGAGGGGTGCGCCGGCTAGGGGGGATAATGGACGACCCCCTCTCCTCCCCCCGCCAGTCACCGTCATTTCTGTTTGCATACAAAAACGGTAACTTTGACGACGAGCTCCTCTCTTCGAGTGGAATTTCGGGGCTTTCAAAGCTACGTTAGAGGACTCAGAGAAAATGTTCGGATTTGGTTCAGGACCCATTAAACCGATTCTCAGAAATCCCAGTTCGGATTCATTGAAATTTCGGGAACGCTCGGACCCGTTTGGGAGGATGAAAGATTCACGGTGGAGATCGATGAGAAAATATTTGGGAGATCGTTATCAAAAGACCAGTAGAGTTGGGGACATAGTTCACCGAAAATTTAGCTGAGCACCATGAATCGAAGTTTCTCCAAGAAGTGCATTTTCTTTCACTTACTCAGTTTTTCGGCCGAGAATAAACTCGGCGTTCTTAGAGTGCTTCCGTTAATTTGAAAAGTCGTGATTACCTTTGAAAGTTTAGCGAACTCCGTCGGAGCTTTCGGCGGGGACGAAATCGCAATTTAATGCGGGGAGCGGGCCAAATCAAACAGTTCATAAAAACGCGACGCAAGATACTTGAGGCTGAGAGGGGTTATCAGAAGTTTGAATCTAAATCGGGGAAATGACGTTTGAAGTTTCGAGTTACCCGGCGACGGGCTACGGGAGCCAGTGGCGTGGCGCGCTTTGCGAATATCGATAAATATATCGAATAATCTGCCATTTAAATCTATGAAAAAGAATCGATTATCAAGGTGTTCGCAACGAACACATTGATAATCGATTCTTTACTACAGCTTCAAATGGAGAAATATCGACAATCGATCCTTCACGCCACGCCACTGACGGGAGCACCTCCTTTAACGGTGGATATTTTACCGGGAAAAGTCTGCCTCAACTTCCGACCAACTTATCGAAAGGCGGGAAACTTTTCGGCCCACCAAAGGAAAGAATTGCTTCATTGGCGCATAATTAAATCCACTCGGCTACCGAAATTGCTTTCTGCAACACTTAAATCGAATCTCTAATTTATGGAGAAAAAGCTCCCGCCTCGTAGCCATTTATTTCATTCATCGTTAGGTAGACGGTAACTTTACGCTCAAATGCTTTATCCCCCATTTTCTTTTACTCCAACGATTTATCTATTTTGTAACAAAACCTGTACTTCAATTGTAGAGGTGTGAACGGCCAAAGTTGCAAAAGAGCCTCAATAAAATAAACAAACTCTACTATACTATTGCAACATTGATGTGCGAGCGTCATATTTTTTTTACCGTCGCAAAATGTGATTGAAATGGCGGAGACATTAGAAAAACATATAGAGATAATAATAATTGAATCAATTGACACAATTATATTTTTGGTATTCATTACACTAATACTAACAACTACCACTTACGCCGGGAGTTTTGGAGAGGATAATATCCGTACATAATAAAATCGCGTCGCTAACGCCATTTTTGTGACATCTAGAGGCAGATAGATCACCTTTGGCGAACGACGCCCATTTCTCCGTCCGCATAGCCGCCCTTAAAATATCAAATTCGGAGGTCTTCTACTGCGGCAACTCGTGTTCATTAATCATGAGCGTCTCGAGGCTTTGAATCGGCTAAACTTTCCATTTAAACGGCTCTGTTCTGCCGTGAAAAAGTAATGGAGGAAACAAACGAAACGAAATGCTGAGCTTTTACGTGTCGTTTGTCTGGGGAGGAAATGTAAAGAAGACAGAAACACGGTGTCGGGTGGCGAGTCCCCGCTGGACTTAAGGGAATATCCGAGCCACGAGCAGACGTGCGGTCATAAATTTCAAGCGCGGCTGTTAAAAAAAGCCCGGCTTTACCGACCGGTCTTCATTAAAAAGCGAAGCAGAAGGGAGGAACCTGCCAGAGCCCTCTGCGTTGCCAGCTACACCACAAACGGGGATTTTGTCGAATCCCTTTATGGAGAGAGTTGCGAGACAACGCGGCTTATGGATATCACAAACGGGAATAAAGATTACACAAATCGGACGTTTTTTATAATCTTTGATCAACCTATTCCCGACTTCCTGTCTCAGTTCCCTCTCTCATTCAATTTTTTCCTTACCATACTCCCTATTTCCCGGTTCATTCCAGTTTATAATCTTTGCAATTGGTAAAAATGTAATCTTTATTCCTTTTTGTGACACTGTAAAGGCCTAAAAAACGGAAGCCAATCAGAAATGAATTCGAATTGTCTTTACTCTCAGTATAAAGGGACTCTAGGATATCTGAGAGGAAGGATTGTGCTGCATTGCACGGTACGAAGCTTCCACCCTCCCCCTTCCCCCGCCGGAGGACAACGTCTTTCTCTACCCTTGGGGAGAAAGGGGGAAGGGGATGTCTTTGAATCCTTGAAACAACTGATAAAAATCCAGGACTGGTGCGGACCTCGCACTATTCCATCATTCTTTTAAAACTAAGTTTTTTCCTTGGCCTCGATATTCTTTTTTTTACGAAAGGGTGCGCTTCGAGAACATAGGCGGATCCAAGGGGAGGCGTACGTCCCCCACCCCACCCCCTCCCCGCGTTTGCTCGAAAAAAAAGGAAGAAAAATGGAAGAAAGAAAGAAGGAAGGAAAGAAGGAACGAAGAAGGGAGTAGGCTTACATTTGGTACTCAAATTGACTCAAACTGCATGTAAGATACTTTAAAAATTCGAAAAATTTCTGGAGAGGGGGAGCCTCTCGGACCCCCTTTACGCCCCCTCCCTTTCGAAGTGTCTGGATCTGCCTACGTTCGGAAATACGCGCATCTAAGTACTGCCCGAAAGACTTTTGTTTGTATCACAACAGACGGTCTCTAAAGGGGTTGAAAATCTTGAAAGACGGGGGAACGGGGGGTTACGGTTCCCCCGACAGTACAGGCCCCCCCACCATCAAAACAAAATTTTCGGAGCCGAAAACATATCAGATATATTCCCTAGGATCGATTTAACAGTGACGTAAAGTATTGAGAAAAGTGCCTTCCGTGCGTAAAGGACGGCCTCTCACCTCTCACACAATGGTGCGGTTTTGGGGCGTCTACCTGCGTAGAAGGCGAGTTTGTACATATGACAACAGCGCGAAAGTTCAAAGCCTCAGGTGACTTGTAAATCGTTTTCCGCTATGGTTTTACTATCGACAAGCCCCCGAATATTATCAATAGTCAGCGGCTCCCCTCGCCCTCGAAGCAACCCCTTCGACAGGGAATCCGGCTCGCGGCGCGGCGTAAGGGTGGCGCGGTGCGACGTAAGGGTGGCGCGGTGCGGCATAAGGGTGGCCGTAAAAGCCAGCGTCTTGGCGGCCTCTGCGCTTCTTAAGATCTCTTTCACTGCGTATCATTGTATCCGCACTTTATCGTTATTTTTTGTCGTAGGGTCGGGCCGGCTCTTCCTTTTTACTTCCTCCCTTGTGGTTCCCCCGACGGTCAGTAATAATTCCACAAAATGAGCTTTTGTGGCTGCTCTTTGTCGTGGTTTTTTAAACCTGCATGAATCTTTACCTTCGCTTTCCTCTCTTTCCTTCTTCGTCGTGGAAACTTCGTCCGAACTCGCCATCAGGTTCCACCAGCAGAAACCGTGTGCTTGCTTCGAATACTCAACTACATGCTGACTGAATAACATTTCTGGCAACAGGAATGGACAACCTGAATGATACACCATACACATATCGACGGTGAAAGTACCAGACCACGTATCTCGGTTTGCGACGTCGCAGACTTCCTGTCATACTTTATTTTTTAAATGAAAAACTACTTAACGTCCAGTCTTAAAAATTTCTGTGATTTTTCCTCTTCATGCGGAGAAAATTCTGTGAAAATTTCAAGGAATGATATTGATTTGGTCTATATCAAAAAAATAAAATGTGAGCGTAGATTTTTAAACACCGCAAACGAGATACGTGGTTTGGTAGTTTCACCGTCGATATGTATCGCCTTTTTGTATCGTATTTCTCCAGGCGTGTACATTATGATCATACTCATGAAGTCGGTCTCATGTAAGGCAGTGCCTACCGCGCTTGCCTTGCGTTTAAAAGGTTGCGTAAAATATTTTTTTTTTTTAATTTTTGAATTTTCTTATTTTTCCTAATATTTTGACCGAAATTTCCTTATTTATAACTTGGATAAATCAACACTCATTTGATTTTACAAACCAACGTACTTAATAAGTTCGAATCAAGTTTGTCATTTTTTCAAGCCATGAACTGCATGACGTTGCAAATGTTTGGCGCAATTGGAATTTCCGGATCCACGAAAAATTTCCGAGTTTTCCTGGTGACATTGAATTTCCTAATATTTTCAGATTTTCCTATCATTACTGAGGGTAGACACCCGGCAAATGCAAAAGGCCACTCTGGATATTTTCAGCAAAGTATGCCGGGGGTTATAAATGTTTATATTTGCGTCCTTCTGAAAAAACTGGAGTCATGTGTACATTTTGTGTGGATTTCGAACAATACTGGTGGCACCAGAGGTTGTGTTATCATCTCATGCGACGAACACAATGAAATAGAAATACAGAGAGAAAATCTACATTCTCCGCGAAATTGCGCGGAATATAGGTTGGATGGATTGCCAAAGCAGGGAGCTCGTAGAAACTCTATTATTGCGCAGATTCGAACGTGAGGGGATGATAGATCAAGTTAACTATTCTCCGAGGGGCGGATCAGGAGTTGATGGGTCTGCATCCCTCATTCGATCCCGTCTTGATTTTGCATCATTTCGAAGAATGGGGAAATCCCTTCCCACTGCCGGCGCCGGCGGTGACGAAGCTCGGGGATGCAAGGGATCACTCGAATCCCAGCGCTGAGCTTGTCACGAGGAGAGCTCTGGCCGGGGACAGACAACGGGACTAGGAGTCCCTCTTGCCCAGCTCTCAATTTTCTCCAGTTCATGACAATCACTCTGCTGGATAAAGAACGTACTTAGCTGTACATGTGAAATGCCACTGGCGCACAGTGGATCACTGGAAAAAAAACATTGGATCTAGAGTCCAGACTCTTAAAAACATCGACAAGAAAAAATACTCTTGATTCAATCAGATTTAAGCTTAAATCAAGAACCAAGCCTCTTAATTTGAGCGGATTTTCTTTTGATTCAAGCTTAAATCTGATTGAATCAAGAGTCCTTTTTCTTGTCAATGTTTTCAAGAGTCTGGACTCTAGATCCAATGTGTTTTAGCGGCTCTGGTGCTTGCACTAGAGCTGCTATTCCGGACGGTCCCAGCTGGGGAGTATCAATGCAGCATGTTACATTGTAGAGACCGCGCGTTGGTTGATGGGAATCGGCGCCATTTTCGGCTATGTTCCTTGTCATGACTTTATTTTATTGCATACTGTTTTATTGTTAGTCAATGCTATGTTGTGTATTGTATTTTTGGAATCATGGTGATACAGTCAATAATTCAAAACTTGTTTGTGCTTTTATCTCGTGATGGAAAAAATGTACTTTACGTTCAAAATTTGAAAATTTGAATTTTAAAGTTTTCGCGGTTAAGGAAGCTTTAACCACTGGGTTGGAGCTTCCTAGTTAATTACTCGATATCAGCTGATAGCAAACAAAGGTTACCAGGGAAACCGTAAACGTCTAACAACTATCGTGGCCATTGGGGCGATTATTGAAATGATATCGACTGTATGTCGCCGCTTACGACAGGACATAGCCCTATCTTAACTGTGTAATATATCGCAATTCGATATTGTTTTGATTTTTAAAAGGAGCAATTCATTCATACAGTTCCGATTAGTTTTGGCGAACGGGCCCTTAACCTACGGCACTCGCTCATGGGAATTTTTTAACTTGTCCTGGACGGACTCGTCTGTAGCGCCTCGTTCTTCGTTGTGTGTGTGATTTCGTGAAGAAGTTTCTATGGCAATTTGCTTTTATTTGTGAGCTGTTTTTTCCATTCCGGGAACATATTTATTGAAAACGGCGACTTTTTCAACAGTCCTATTTTTATCTACAACATCTAAGTGGCCCTTCATAATCATTTAATTTTGGCCCCTGGCCAGAAAAAGGTTCGGAAATTGCAGTGATTTTGCCGAAAATGCTGAAGTAAGTAAATTTGGGCATTTTTTTTCCTTCTTCAAACTCTGTGGAGAAGCACTTCTCCTCCAGTACATCTATTTTTTTACTTATCTCTCGCAAGGTACATTTACAGAAGGTGTGTTCCAGTATTAACAGTTCAGATTCGTGGTTTTTTTATTATAACGCTTATTTCGGAAAGCAATTATTACATTGTTCAATTCTACTGACTTTCAACACTCGATTATACTCCCGGCAAATTCTGCAGCAGCGTTTCAAATGTTGACTCTAATGCTTCCAACAGCCATCCGATGTCTAAGGGTTTATTCCTAGATTTAGGGATTTTCCGGAATTTCCAGGGATTTAGGGATTTTTCAGGAAATCTAGGGATTTTTTTTTGATGAGGTAAAGTTACCAAAAATCAACTTTTTAACCTCAATTCTAGCTTCGACAATCGAAAACATTTTTTCATCTATATTTTGTAGGCCTTTTTGGCAACACTATTTTCCCCGCAAATAAGCCGGAAATTAAAACGATTGCGTCCTTCGATGTACTTGACATTCAACTGCATTCAACCTGTTAATAATAAGAAATCAACTAATATTCTTTCATTTTATTGGTCTGGATTAGCACTGCTTTCAGAGAGCGCCAAAATTCAAACGAGCCAATCAGATTTAAATATTGCAAATCGCTACATCGAATGACATCATGATTCTTCATAAAAAATGGCGCTTTTTGCAAAATCTAGGGATTTTTTAAGTATATTTGAGCAAATCTGGGGATTTAGGGATTTTTAGCGAAATCTAGGCATTTTTTTTCTTCCCCGCTAGGGATTTAATATCGGAAGACTGGCTTCCAGTATCGTAGCGTTGATCGTCGCTGATGTCGAAATGGAACCTAATGCCGGACTTACTGTAACACCTCCATTCCTCAATTCCGGTGAGGAATACGTCTCTACCCTTAACTCAATATAAATATACAAATTGATAAGTGAGTGCTTTAGTCTCCTGAAAACAGAATTGCGAAACTTAAAATTGGAGAAAAATGATGAGTAAATGAAAAAATGGAACCAATTGATGGGATATGTCGCATGCCATTCTGACACAAAATATGGCGTCTATCGAATCACCTTAACTAAATAAAATAACCAAATTTTCAACTCTCAAACTATCAACTATCAACTATCAAATTTCAAACTATCAAAATTTCCAACAATGACAAAAATGATTGTAATATACCTATAATGTAATGAAATATACACGCTCTAATCATTTAATTTGTATTACCTTTATGTTATGTACCTACATGTTATACTATTTTTATAATAAATTTTGCCAACATGCTTTTCAATTCAGTCTACAACATTTCATTCCGACGTGGCAATAATGATTTATAATGCCCCTAATCCATTAAAATGAATTACAATAGTAATGCCGCATTATAATGTCGTATTATACATCGCAACGATTCATGTCCTACTGATTATTGATTATTGTAAGATGAATTCTGTTTTCTCTGATTGTATGTTTCATACGTGCGAAGCAAGTACGGGTCACTAGAAACGTGGTTCGTACGGGTGGCTGATGAAATTGATCTTCGAATACCTTTTGATGAGCTAGGGAAATGGAACCATCTGCATCTCATGGACAATAAATAGTTGCCGTAATTAAGGTCATCCCGTGATTAAGGTGCCGTGATTTAAGTCATAAATTCTTCATCTAATTCTTGATTCATCTCCAAAATGTCTGCTAAAGCTTTCATGCGCTTCTCCTTGTATGCATGAATGAGCAAATTGGGTATCGAACAAGCGGACACTTTTTGAAAATTCAGATGATTCTGGACAATATCGTACAGAAGTCCACGAGCTGCAGATAGAACCATTACCTCTAGCTCATCAAAAGTTATTCGAAGATCATTCAACAACCTCTTTGACAAGTTGCAAAAACTTTTCGTTAACAATAGTGTCACACGGTACTAGGAATATTTACTATTTAACGAACCTTATATTTCCCTGACTCAGTCCTAAATTATAGAAGTATGCGTTACTTTTCCAGCAATCCAAAAAAACAATTATACAAAAAACCAATACCTACACTTTCAGATATAAAAATGCAAATTTTTTGCAGCCTCGCTAAACGACTTATCAACCAGAGATTTTTTAGGAAGCGGACCTCCAAAGAGCTTTCAAAATTAAAAGTATACAACAAGTGATAATGCCATGTATTCGCCATATCAAAGCCCAATACACATTTATACACCGGCTACGTAAATCTGCTAAGTTACAAAACATGAATCGACAGTTGTCGGATTGTACATCAATGACAAAATGTGTCTAGGCCCTCATTCTTGACTACAACTACTGCCCCCAGAGCCGCTCTCCGACGCCAATGCGTTGGAGCTTCCTGCTTGTTTTTTTTCCAGTGATCGAGACAACATGGAGAGGTCGGACGAAATTTGAAAACTTTAAAAGCTCATAACTCCGTCTATACAAAATTTTGAGGTTCTAAAAGTGGCTCCATTGGTTTCCTCGTCAAATTTTCCTTTGGATGCACCCCTTAAAATTCAAAATGTGACGAAATAAACATAAAAATTTGCAGTTTTAGTCAAAAATTTCATGTCCGACCTCTCTGATTGACTCGATCCACTGTGTGGCGTTGCTCTTTGCTTTTCCGTCGGTGTCAGAGCAAAATGGAAAATTTACTGGTGTCTGAAATTTGAAACGGTGAAACACACGTTTGCACTGGTTCCTCGACGTAAAAGACGGACGAACAGAGAAAATTTCAAGGGAAAATATGTATGCATCATACCCGGTGGATGACGTTATAAGACCAGTTTTTCGAAGAGTAATATCTCGGTTGTACTTATAGAAAGTTAAATATTGGTGTTTGGACGGACTTTGCTTTCCCTGAGCAAGTTCAAACCATGAAAACTCGATTTTGTGACAAGCGCAGCTGACCTATTGACAGCGAAGGGTTAATTTTCCGTTTAATCGAGCCTTTAATTTTTAGAACAGAAATGATGGAACTATCATATATGACTTCATTGCCGTTAAATTTTTTAAATTCAGGATTGAGACTTAGGAAAAATTATTTAATTACAATCGTTTGCCAATTTAATTGCTGACCGGTTCGGAAAATCGATTCACATTTCGAATAGATGCTGTTATTTTGATTCGTTCGTCGTTTCCCAGCCGATAGAACGTACCTCCATTCCGAGGTTGTAAAATTGACACAAAGAATTCAATTATCTTACCAGAATGTGCCGGCGTAATTTTTGTCCAAATTTTTTCTGATTTTTGCATGATCTCGGGGGAAATATCAGTGACATTTTCAGCAAGAAATGCCCAAGGCTCTCCTGGTAAAAATACAATTTGCGAGGGGTAATTTGGCAATATTAATATGTAGTTACGTTCTTTTAGAGACGGAAACGACGATTTGTGCCTAACAACCGATGTTTTGAAAAACTGGCTCTCCTGGTAAAAATACACTTTGCGAGGGGAAATTTGGCAATATTAATGTGTAGTTACGTTCTTTTGTAAGGGAAACGACGATTTGTGCCAAACAACCGATGTCTTGAAAAACTGGTTTGGAATCGGCGACCTGACAGAGAAACTCGGCAACAGGAGCCCAAGAGCTCGCACGGATTCGTTCGGGACGTGCAATCGCTCAACTGCATGAGCGCCACCGCACAAGTCGCTCAAATTAGAAAACAGTTTGGAAAATCTATTTTATTTTTCCATTTGATTTCCCGCAGGACCTCCCACGCCCCTCTCCCCCTCCCCCGCGCGCATTGTGTGGCGGGGCTTTATTGTCTCAACGGTGCCAGGTCTGACTCTGACGCTTACGGCCTCCCCGGTCCTCGACAGAAGGACCCTCCGTCCGATTAGCCACGATCAGAGTCATAAAAAACGCTTAAATCCATCAGTGGCGAAGCGACAGGAAGCGTGAATGATTGATTATCGATATTTCCTCATTTGAAACTGTGATCAAGAATCGATTATTAAGGTGTTCGTTGCGAACACCATGTTTATCGATCCTTTCCCATAGGTTTAAATGGCAGATCAATCGATGTATCGCAAAGCACGGCACGCCACTGAGATCCATTGCCGCACCTTTCAAAAAATCCGCTCTTGATTGATATCTTTCCAAGAAAAATCAAGGAGCGCTTTCGTTTTACATGTGCATACACCGTCCTGTGTAGGATGAAGGGAAATCAGCGGGCTGATTATTGAAATTGATGGACAAAGCTATAGGCAAAGAGGATCTGGGGAAGATGGAGCGAGCCTATTGGTTAAGACGGGTGCTTGTTGTCGACTATAGGGAAAAGTGATGGACTAAAAATGAGGTCTCTCGTGGGTTCCCGTTGGTAAGTCCATTCTATTAACTTACCTCTATTGTTTTTGCAACCACCCAATTCCACTAGAAAGATCGCTCCATTTTACCTTTCTCTTTTATGCCTATCGCTTTGTCTATCAGTTTCAACAATCAGCCCCCTGGGGAAGTTCCAAGAGATTATATTCGTTAGTTTTCCTTCGAACGAATGAAATACGACAAAAATGTTGCTTTCAGTTGGGTCTGACGATCTTATTTCCTGGTGGAAAAGACAACATGCGATAGGGAACCCAGCGCGAGTAGACTTTTCGCCGCCTTGACGGTGCGATGTCGTGTCCAATTGTCCATAAGTTTGAGGTCTCGACCACGCATCAATCATCTGTCAAGTTACCCTTAATTCCCCAACATTTGCAGCCATCTCCTCTGCCGCATCCCACGAAAAAACCGAGCGGGCCTACCAGTGGCGTGGCGTGACTATATCCGGTAGGCGTTCGGTAGGAGTGTTAACTTTAGGGGGGGGGGGGGGGTCAGAAAGGTTCACTCCCCTTCCTTAAAGGGGGGTTCGGGGGGCCTCCCCCGGAAACTTTTTAAAAAATGAAGCCGCAAGAACACGATTTTAACCCTTTCTGGTGAAAATTGTGCCGGTAAATTGTCATTGAAATTTTGTTCTTTTTACCGATCGTTTTCCTGTAATTTATTTTGTTAAATGATAACGTATTTTCGCAACACGCACCTGCAGAGAGAGGTGGGAGAGGGAGACTGGGAAACTGGGAGATGCGGCCCGCAGGCGCAGGGGGGGAAGCGGAGGGCGAATCGCGGCATAGAGGAAATTCGGCGGTTCGCAAACCCCTGCGGACCACTGCTATAGGAAACAGCTGGACTGATGAGCGGCTCTCCTCTCTCGTTCTTTTCCCCTCCCTTTTCTCTCTGCTGTGTTCCCTCCGCGAGCGCGGTCCGCACTCGTCTCCGAACCCAATGCTCACGCTCCGCTCTGCGCCGCGCGCCGGTGCCTCTCCTCTCTCGTGTACCCTTTGCCCCTTCATCATTGCACCCAGGTTCTCTCTCCTCACCGTACGCAGATCATCCAGGTTCGGTAGCCGGTGCGGACCACGCGTCACAGGATTTTCTCTCTCCGCCGCGCCACATGCCGCTGTCGGAAGCCAAGCGCCCGATACTTATTTGCGATCTACTATTCTGTATTCTGTATTGCTTCCCACATTCTTAGCCATAATTTATTAATTGTTTCAAAATATTTTAGGGTGTTCGGCGAACACTGCGAACCTATGGACGCCACGCACTGGCCTACCCAGACAGGAAAGCAACTTCGTTTTTGGAGCCTGCGTCGTTCAGAGCATCGGAAAACACGCTGAACGCCTGCTTTCAATCTTTGGGGATGCGAATCTTTCAGCACGTTGGTTCGGTTTTTGCCGACCCGTAGACATGAAGGCGAAATTGCGAAAAGTGAAAAATTAAGATTTGAGGTTAGGTTTTAGGTTTAAATTTGACTTGCGTTGGCCATTATTCGCTGTCGATTGATGAACGACTATTTCAGGATGGATTATGATTAATTCCTAGTTTTGAGTCCCGTAAACTGCCCGTCATCGCTGTGACCTCTCATGAGAAATTTCGTGACTCAGCTTTTAATTAATGCATACAGTATGGGTATATTATGATGTATCGAAGTCTCGTAAATAATGCTACGTAAAGATCATGTTTTTCAGTTTATTGAGGTTTGACGACTTTATTTTTCATGTGAAACTAACTCGCGGGAAATTCACCCAAAATACTCGTATTTCCCGGGTGGGCTCCGGTTGCGTGGACCGACACTGACGGGTCATGACATCGCGCAATGTTGTCGTGCTAAGGAAGAACGCCGTATGGACAGCCGAGAGTTGCCAAATTTCCATTGATAAAATAATTTATTTTTTAGGAAAGTTATGAATATTTTCACCTGAAATTTTCAGGAACTTCAGATGAAATTGCGAACAACATTATCTGAAAAATTTGAAGGAAAATTACCATATGTTTACCAGGAAATTCGTGTTTTATCAAAGGAAATTTGGCAACGCCTGAAGGTTCATACGGCGTTTTTCTAGCACGGTAGAAAGCCCGTCGGTCGCAATTAATTCGGATCCCAGGTACGTCAGTTTTTTTCTCTTTTTCTCCACTTTTTTACGCCCCCCCCCCCCCCCCCCGGCTGCGATCGGATTAACGCTCGTCTCTGTGTCGGCGATCCCTCGTCGTTAACAAGAAAAAATGACCAACGACCCCGTCATTCGGGGGTATAACTCGACTATCGATGATTAAT
Source organism: Bemisia tabaci (assembly GCF_918797505.1). Lineage (NCBI taxonomy): Eukaryota > Metazoa > Arthropoda > Insecta > Hemiptera > Aleyrodidae > Bemisia > Bemisia tabaci. The sequence continues at coordinate 31,667,327 of NC_092793.1, forward strand.
CGGGCACAACGAAGGACATTTTTTTCGGGGAGTGGGGGGTTTGATAATAATTAAGCATCGAAAACATTAACGATAGGTAAAAACATGAGGGATGAGAAACCTGACATGACTCAAAATAACAATACTGAACGATACATATTCAAAATCAAATTCTCGATAATTTGTAACGAGTTGGATGCACAGCCTTGGAAAATTCTATGAAATGTCATCGATCTATCGGACTGATCAGAGTACCAATCTCAGCCGGGATGTAAGAGATTCTTACGATCGTCTCTCCCTGTGCCGCAGAATGGATCGAGTCAATTAGAGAGGTCAGACATGAAATTTTTGACTAAAACTGCAAATTTTGATGTTCATTTCATCCAATTACTCGTACAAAAAACGATGGGTACTTCCAGAGGGCAATTTCACGAGAAAACCGTTGTAACCACTCTTAGAATCTCAAAGTTTTGTTTGAACGGAGTTATAAGGGTTTAAAGTTTCCAAGCTTTATCCGACCTCTCCTATTGACTCGATTCACCGTACGCCGATGTCAGACCTTATTGAAACGATTAACATTTTATATGTACAAGTGGCTGGAGCAAAATACAATACCAATCTCCCACTCCCATAGAGTTCCCCGACTTCCTCACCAACGGCCGGCGGTCGACCTAAATTTAAAGCCGCTGAAAACTCAGTGAACTCGGGAGGAATCAGGGTCGGATCGGGGTGGCGGGTGTAACTCACCGCTGATTGCAAATTCATGACTGCGGCTTGCCCCGGAGAAAACATCAAATATTCACACGCTCTTGCCTCCAGCAGCCTGCCATGCTATTGAAATTGATTTCAGGTAATGCACATTGCACAATGCACATTGCACAAAGCACATGATACTCCCGCCGCGAATGCAACGACGGATCTGCAAGGGATTATAAAATAACATCCGACTCACGATTCACGAGGTTCTTCACGAAAGAACATAACCATATTTCAATTTTGCCCGATTTACCCTCACAAATTGCATTTTTACCGGCAGAATCTTAGGCATTTCTCTGTGAGAATTTCACTGACTTTTTCCCTGATCTCATACGAAAATCAGACAAATTTTGAAAACAAATTTCACAGGTATTCTCTTGTAAAAAATTGAACTGTATGAGCCAATTTTACAACCTTATAATAGGGTTACGTTCCTGCGTCTGGGATACGACGAATTATTGTACCGATAATATTTCTTTCCTCAAAGGAAAATAAACGTGACCGTTCACGAGGTAAATTCGGTGATACCGAAGTCGGGGGTACCGAAGGGGTACGATTACCTTCACTTGGACAAAATAAAAAACAAAGAGGACTGGATAAAAAAAGCTCCCTCAAGTCACGCGTCACTTGGGGTTAAAAAAAAAACCTCTCCTGAAAGAACCAGCGTGTCTCGCAATCAATGTTACGACGGTAAAAATAGAGTACAAGTTAAATATGGTTTCGATTCTTCCCAAATGATTGAAAAACGTGTATTTTCGGATTTCGGTCTCTCATTTGGGAGTTGCTTCAGTCGTTCCCGTTTTCGGACCTCGGCCTTCCGTTTTAAATCCAGATTAACCCCGATTCAAGGGAATTCCTCGATTAATGTCACGGTCGTTCTCATTGGTGTCCGATGGAAATATTATTTTGCCTCCAGGTGAATTGGAATCTCGGACAAAGTCTCATGTTGTTTGTCTTTTGATACGGTGAAGATAACGATAAAAATTAGAGTTTTTGCACTACAAGGCAAGCTACTCAAAAATGAACCATCTCGTCATTCTTCAGCCGCCGTTTGCGTCCCAACGGACCAGTAAATAGCATTGACGAGGCGTGAATGAACGAGTATCGATACTTCCCCGTTTGAAACCGTGGTAAAGAATAAAAATGGTAACCAATTAGAGCGTGAATATCGGCACACGCCTAAATCGGTTTAGATTTTTTCGATATTTGAAGAAAGATACTAATTATGAGGAAATGCACTCAGCGTTAATATGAATAGAAATAAGTTGTGAAGAAAGCGCAGAATTATTTCACTTACAGTCGGGAGACATAGAAAGGATTCGGACGGTGAGACAGATAAAAGGCAACCCGGAAATGGGAAGAGTGGGCAAGGCGTGACACTCCTCGGCCGAGAAGTGACTTATTCCGGATGAGGGTGTGACATGGAGGCCGCAAGAGGTCACCGCACCGAGAAAAATTCATTTGTTTGCACACCTTCTGACCTACATTTTAATCCGTTCCTCAGTCCTGCAACCACCACTGCTCCACCCTCCAGTGCTGCCAGACGATCGAAAACTAATGGGGAATATTTGATAGAATGAAGCTATTTCATTTTAAAATCATGAGAGGTTTTAATCCTTTTTCAGGATTCTGCACCCTTGAATGAGCATCGAGTTAGGGAGTAAATATTAGGAAAGTATAGTTAATTAGTAAATATTTAAATCTAAATTATATATTTAATAATATTATATCATTAATAATTATATAAATTATTTCCATAAATTTTTATATATATTTACAGTATAATCACTGTCCTCCTATTGTGGGGAGGGAAGGACAGTGCCTATACTATATTAAAGTACCCTTTCTAGGGGTTGCCCTATGTAATAAGGATGTCAAAAATTTAGGCTATTTTTTTAACACTCCCATGCGGTAAGCCTTCCTGATTCTACTGAAGCTACTGCATAAATTTTGGAGTTGTGAAGTTGAATTTTAAGTTGCAACTTTGCACCTCCGCTTTCCTTGATCGTGAATATTGAGTTTTCATCATCAATCATGAGGTTGGCGCATTCTATAAAAACCATAACTCTCCGCTTATTTCCCAATTTCCTCTCCTCTCTCCTCTCTTTTGTCTTATTTTCCTCATTTTTTTTCTTGTGCAAATTTTCAAAATCCGCAAATGCGAAGCAACCGATCGAGAAAGAAACGGCTGCATTAGCAGTAATTTATGCGCTGTAGCCTGGGGCGATGGAAGCTCTTCATTCGGGACCCCATTTTCCTCTTATTCCGCGATTATTCAAGACGTAATTCCGAGCATAATATTACAAAAATAAGTCGCATGAATAATTGAAAATGGAGAAAACCGTGATTTCCAAGCTCGGTGCTTTCGAATCGAACAGACGGGTGTTACCTCCCTCGCTGAGTTTTGCAAGTCAATGCAGGTTGGAGCCGCCGATTTTTGAATGGCTTCTCGCCTTTTTTTAATTTTTTCGGTGCGCCGAGACTTCCGCACCCTGAAAAGACGGTTGTTGACTCGCAGCTGGAGAAATATACTTCCGTCAGCCTTTTAGGGAGTTTTCAAGTGTCGCTTGACGTATTTTTTTGGGTGCCGAGTATTCCCCTCTTTCTTAAAAGTCAACCATCAGAACAGTATTGCATTGCTTGCACAGCCGATTTAGTTCTGCTCAAATATTCAGATTACTGAGGGACTTTTGAAGTTTATATGTACTCGCCTTACTACATCTCTTAGTATATATCTTACAAAAAGATTTAATACATCCTAAAACAAGAATCAGACATCAAATTTGAAAAAAAGAGAAGAAAAATGAGGTATCAACACAGCCGAAGATTTCACACCTCGCGTCATGGCGCCTTCAATTTTTCAGCTGCAACACGGACATCCATCGAGCACGAATAGTTGTATCTCTGCGCCGTCATTAACGCGCGTCATTTCCTTTGCTCTTTTTCCATTTTGGACTTGTATTGCTTGCTTTCGCTTGTCTCATTTGTAAGGGCTGAGTGAGCAACACAGCCAAAGATAGGAAACACGTAATCGGGCCTCGTTTTCTAGTCTCCAGACTCTGAGCGACACCTCATTGACAGCATAGAACGGAGCATTGCGAGTTCACGCCTCGAGCCATCGCGCCTTCAATTTTGCAGCTGCAACACGGACATCCATCAAGCACGAATAGTTGTATCTCTGCGCCGTCATTAATGCGCGTCATTTCCTTGGTTCTCTTTCAATTTTGCGCTTGTATTTCTTGTTTTCGCTAGTCGCATTTGTAAGGGCTGAGTGAGCAACACAGCCAAAGATAGGGAACACGTAATCGGGCCTCATTTTTATTAACTAGCCTCCAGAATCTGAGGAGCATTGCGGATTTCACGCCTCGCGCCATCGCGCCTTCAATTATGCAGCTGCAACACGGACATCCATCAAGCTCAAATAGTTGTATCTCTGCGCCGTCATCAACGCGTCCTTCCCCTTGCTCTATTTCCATGCTGTATTGTTTCCGTTTGTCTTCTTTTTATAGAGGGTGCTTGCAACGGACTACGTGAGCGACTCAACCGAAGATAGGAGGAATTAGCGTGATTTATTCTCGAAAAAAGAAGAGAGAAATATGCCTTCAGAAAGTGCGGTGCGACCAACCGACAACGTGCAGGGCTGGTCGGAGGATTTCCCCTTTCAGAATTATTAATGATGTCTGGTGCGGATGGGTAAGACCAAAAACCTGGTGCCCTGGTTTCAGGGTGCGTGTCAACGGTTAATTTGAGCCTAGGAAAACGCAGCACCTTCCGCCCTCGCAAGTACTGGTCAGAGACGGCTGAACTATCGATCTCCAGATTCGCTGTCACTAGCGCACGTCTGAGATAAAAAAAATGGATTGATGAACGCTTCCTTCACTTTAACGACACGAAAGATTTTACCATCTTCAAACAATTTTATTTTCTCTATCTATAATGTAATTTCTGATGGAGTCAGGCAAACGGGCTCGTTAAGGTACGTAAAAGTTAAAAAGAATTAATGACTATACCAAAGTATTTGGGTTTCCAGGTTATCCCGAATAGTAAGACCTGTCATGCATGAAATCAACCTCGGAAGGAAGGCTTCAGCGATGTTTAATGGAAGCCTCTTATATCGGCGAATTTCGAAACAGAACAAGAGTAGAATTTTCTACATTGTATAGAGAGAAGTATTTTAACGTGTGGATGTGAAGTTTAACAGCTCAGGAAACGGATACAGTATGAATATAAGAGGCGACGGAGATGGATTTCAGAAGGAGGTATCAGCAAGAATACCTGGAAAGGATCGAGTTCGTTGTGATAGAAAACGCCAGATTATGTAAGGTGAAAATGCTATCGTCACGGGAAAAAAGACCACGGGGTTATTGGATGCTATGGGCATTTCCAAATAATTAAGGTAAATTAGACTAGTAACCCAAATATTGAGGACTACCTCAACTCAAGTTGCGGTACTACCACAATTAATTGGAAATGTGCGTATCATCCAATAAATTGGGGTAGTACCAGAATTTTAGGGGATAACCTCTAACATTAGTTTTCCATGGTATTTGACGTCATCACCAAACACCGGATCTGGTATGGTCATATTCATAAGATGACGAAGGAGAAACTGCCAAAAAAAATGCTTAATAGGGCTCTGGGCTTTGGTTGTTATTGGAATATTAATAAGAAGTGAGCAAAATTGCAAAAGTCGTGTAATGTATTGCAATTGCAGAACTGGAGAAGGTAGGAGAGACGATATTTTATCATGTACCGCCCACATGAGGCTTGGACCGCGAAGGATGGACATTTGCGGTTCCTGTTTTCTATCAGACTCCACCAATTAAAATCAAACATTAAATACGATTCCTCGAATATACGACCGACGTAACTGTGCAAATAAAAAAGGGGATGACCTATTAATTTTCCTTTTGAAGTGGTTCAGCCACTCGGCTTGGGAGGGAAAACCACCTTCGTGCAAGATTCGCATCGGGAAAAATTCTGCGAGTGTTGCGCGGTATTTATTGACTCCATAAAACGTATTTACTGCGGGTCAAATGTAAAATACTTATCTCGTGCAAATGTACGCTCTCGAAAATGCACTTATTCTACTTCCGGGTCGAATGGTGCCGGTTTCATGCGAAATTCTCGCAATGCGCTTTCCAGGCTTCCTCGTGGCGATTTTCGAAAGCGATTCTTCGACCGCGAACAAACGGGGGAAGCAAGAAAAAGAAAAAATGGGTTGTTGAGATTAAAAGAATAAATGGTGGAAAATAGCATGAGTACACAGTACGACACAACCTTTCTCGAATAAGAGCAAAGATTCAGTACGTAGCTTGATGGTAAAGCTTTATACAAATGAGCCGAAATCAGTCCACACATCTAGAGTTTGTGTCCTAATTTTACCAAAGATAATAATCCGTTGAACAAAAATGGTAAAAACCTTATCTCGGTACGACATTTACATGTGTCAATGACACATTGCGTCATTTGTTTCACCACTATTTATTTGAGTTCATTCCGTTTTTTTTTTGTTTGTTTGTTTGTTTGTTTGTTTGTTTTTTTTTTTTTTTTTTTTTTTTTTTTTTTTTTTTTTTTTTTTTTGCGAACGGAGGTCTTAGTTCACGGGTTTTAATTCAGACAAAAACTGGTAACTTCTCGATTTTAAGTAGATTAGGCATTTCAGAGTTTTGTTGACGTTTCAAATCTTCATTAAGAAACATTTTTAGAACATGTAGATCGGATTTTAGGATTGGAGTTTGAAGGTCCATTCAGGGTTAGTTTTACATCCGATGGTTACTATTATTAGAGGTCAAAATAGAGAAATGAAATCTTCCTTAGTGTGTAGGAACCACTCACTTTTACCAATAGGATCCCTCCACAATCCTTAATTCCTTTCCTTATCATCATTTTCCTTGGTCTATCGCGCTTTTTCTATCAATTTCAAAAATCAGCCCGCTTTGTCTATAAATTTCAATAATCAGCCCGCTGGTGTTCCAAGTAGTGACCGAATATGTAGATAGAATGAGTAAATTTCCTTTTTCATGGAGCATAATACCAGGAGCTCTTGGCAACTGAAACATGCAGATTTTCCTTTTGCGTTGTTCTGGGGTTTATCGTCCCCACCCCGCTGAAAGGCCTCCCCGGCAAAGTTTCATAGCTCATCGGGCAAAGCAGGGGCTATTACGCTTATTTCAACCATCGATTGGGGGTCGAGTAAATCACGCGGAAAATTATTGCCCGTTATGATCGCTTTAATAGCCATCGCTAAGCCGTTACCGTTTAATCGTGTTTATCCACAACGTGCATCTGAGTCTCGATATATATAAAAAAACGGGTATACTACAGTGCTGAGAAAGAATACCATGCGAGCTTTTACAAGGTCTTATAGATGTTGCTGGAATTGGATGGATAAAAAACGATTTTTTAGGGAATCTTGCAAATATTATTCTTCCAGTTTTTCAGAGAACTTAGTCCACAACTTACATAGAGAAAAAAAGGAGGTGCTTGCATTTCGGACATCTTGGATTTTCTTGTTGACGAAGGTCATCGAGATCATTTTTATACTTTTATCTCTATTGTTGAAACAAACCGAGCAACCCGACAGCTGCAGCAGTAGGCACGAAATCAATCAAACTTTGTGTTATTGGAACAATAAGTGTTGAGGGTATACTTACGAGTTGGAAAAGTTGAGCAAATTAGCATACTTATCAGTGCGAACTTACCTGGAACAAACATAAAAGAAGAACTATTAAAATCGAGAATAAAAATTGAGTTTCATGAAGTAAAATAGAAAAACGTAATCCAAAGCTGTGCACAAATCTTTAATGCAATGCTACTGAGGGTGCATAGTTTTATATCGTGTGACTGGGGGCTTCACAGGTTCACACATTTGCGATTTTAGCCAATAAATGAAATTGTGAAGGCAAGAACCTGAGTCCCATGATCCAACCAACAATAAGCTCATCAATCAAACAAGGTCGCTGCCGTTTTGGCTATTCACCCACCAATCAGAGCGCACCGCTATCAAATTGACTCAGTTTGATAAAGCATCGTGTTCTCATTGGTCGTAGGCTTAGAAATGCAGGCTTTTGGCGCCTACCGTCAGAACCAATCAGAGCCCCAAAAATCTAATCTTGTTAGATTGATTGGCTCAGTTTGATCTTGTTACCCAAGCTCTCCGAGCACAGTCGGGATCGTTGTCAAAGCAGTCAGGTGAGCGGTGAAAAGAATCCCACAAGACAAGGCGCAGCGCTTTAAACGCCTTGATTCGCGCCTTTGCATGAGTTGCCTCCTCCCGTCGGTGAAAGGCCATTTAAACGGCGGAAAAAGGATAAAAAAATCCTTCCAGACTTGGGCTCAACGGCGAGATTGATTTTAAAGTCCCGGTAATTTGTGACATGCTTAGCTTCTCCCTGCCAATCCCTCGAATGTATAGAATTCAAAATATCACTGGTCTCGGCTTAACGACCGCGTTAGAATCCCTTTTTCCTCGCGTCACAAAGGTCCCTATCCTTTCCGTCCTGTTCCTTACCTCGATATTTTTCTCGGATCTTTCCTTATCTTTTTGTGCCTCACACTTCGGCGCTCTGCCCCATCGACTGTTATGACGCTGAGTTTCCCTCGCAGGGAATTGAATGCTTTCCTCGAAAAGAAAAAAACGGAGAAATCCAACAAAACTCCCTCGCTCCTTTTTTTGACAGGACTTTTACGCAAGGAAAACCGAATCTGACAATCTTCGTAAGGAGGGGCGTGTCTCGCGGAGTTTAAATACGTCGGGTGCATGAGCTCATGAGCTTCATCGCATGATCGCATCGTAAGTTTGATCAGATCAAATCGAACGGAGGAATCATGAATTGAGCTTTTCCACGTCCAAGAGATGGAAGTAACGTGCTCACCAATTCTGCCATGCTAGGGAAAAACGCCGTATGAGCATTCGAATGTTGTCAAATTTCCTCTCAGAAAATATTTTTCCTTGAAATTTTCAGATATTTTAGACTGAATTGCGAACAAAATTTTCTGAAAATTTTAAGGAAAAATATTCACGAGCTCCTTGGTAAAATCGCATTTTACTGAAGGAGCAATGACCATGCCTGAATGCTCTTACAGCGTTCAGCCTTAGGATGACGGAATTGAACCCTATGCCAGCGAGAGGAAATAGTTCCAGTTTACGTAGGTAACGCATTTTCTGCGTTTTATTTTTTTTATTATTATTATTTTTTTTATAAAAATATAAAAATATAAAAAAATAAAAAAAAAAACATTTCCTCTCGTACACGAATTAAAATGTCCGTGTTTACGGTAACTTTGGATTATTTTTGATTTGATTAGACCAACTAACACAAAAAAAAAATTCTTGAGATATTATTTTGACTCAAAGCGTTGTTTCTTGCCAACAAAATTTATTTCGTTTTTAATTGAAGAAACATTGTTTTGCTATCGTTTGAGAAGAAATGTCGGTGAAAAGGACTTGGTCGATCAACTAAATGTTTTATTAAATCGACCGAAGTCGTAGGTTACTCTGAGACATGTGGGGATGAAGAAAGTGTTCCGTAACGTACACTTCTTGTTTCTTTCGATCACTTAGAACATACGACTTGCGAGTGGCTAGCGCATCTGACTGTCGCCGATGTGATTCTGGTTTGATTCTGGTGGCTTGCGCCTGATTTACAACGAGGTTGCAAAATTTCGACTTAAAGATATTAATCAATGTCACCTGAAGAAAAACTAGCCAAATAATATAAACCTCACGTTTAGCATACTTGGTGTTTTACTTATTCCCCAAAATGTCGGTTACTTCTTTTAACTGTGCACTAATCCATTTAGTGATTCTTTTAACTTTAACTCTTGGGTCCATCGTAAAGATGTCTCGCTTAAACGCTCTTTCAAAGACGTTCAAATAATCCAAACCTACCTCGGTGCTGCGGTTTGTAAGTCGACAATGACCTCGCGGGAAATGAATGAGCGGTGCAAACCAAATGAGAGCGGGGGCGAAGGGATGAAGATTTACCTGACATCAGGTCGTCCTACGAGAGAGTGGTTGTGGTTCTAAGTACTTAGACGGTGGATGGAGCGAGGACATGAAGATTAGGTTAATGTTCTGAGACGACACCACTCGCCGCGCTACTCTACGAGTGCCGACACTCCCTCATTAAGCGTGCTTTGCAAAGCAATAAGTTTGCTCCAAGTCCCCGCATGCCACGGGTCTGGCTAAGTGCCGGCTAACTTTTCATAGGTCTTTGGGGTTTGGATTTTCTAATCGTACAACCCCTTGTAAGACTTATAATTTTTCCATTTTCCGATTCTCTGATTGTATTTGCTTTTCCCTGATATAACTTCAAAATTGTCGAATTCCCTGACTTTCCTCGGCTTTCTAACAAAAATAACTTTCTTCCTTTTGATGAGGGAAAACCGTGCTCGAGTGAGATTGTTCCCTCTGAATTGAGATTTTCAGTTAACTGAATTGTAACGCACGTTGGCTGCACTACCAAATTTCTGTTCAAACAAAACTTCCGTTTACATTTATTTCCTCTGCATGTGATTAGTGATTACGCTGTCTTCTGCTACACGCTGCTTGCCAAGTTCCATGACTATTCCCAGGTTGCCGTCAATCTCCTAACTTTCCCTGACCATCCAAGTTCTCCATAGAGGGAAATATATGGAAAATATCTTCTATATGGTATGAAATTCTCCAAAACTCAGCCTCCATTCGACTTGATTCGAACCAAATTCTTTCGCTAGACGGATAGACTCTTTTTAGAAGAACCAACGAACATATGACGGTTTGGTTAACGCTATCCAAATACCCGCCCGTTTTGAACGTAAAAAGAAATAATCTCATCCGCGGAAATGAGCTTTGGGGTAGCGCGCGGAAATCGCAAGCCGATCAAAGGGCAGGAGGGGGACGTAGGAAGGCGGAGGGGGAGGGGGGGGGCTAGCAAGCCGCGAGCCAAGCTGGCTGAGCAAACAAGGCGGTGTTCCCACACGCCGACAAGTCGGCTCTAATTTCCATCCGCAGACGAGTTCCGGGTCCAGGCCAGGGGTAGCGGCTAGTGGGGGTGGTCGGTGCCCTTTCATCCTCGTGTCCGTTCCGACGCTCCCCCTAAAGGGGGGGGGGCGTCGGCTCATCGGCGGCGGGGACTGAAAATGACCGGCGCCGGTTGCAGGGACCGACGCCGACGCCACCGGCCAACTCCTCCTCTAAGTTTTCACCCGCGTCCAAAAACTTCGCCCGGCGACGGACGAGATCCTCTCGCGGTCCGGCGGGTCGATTGTTATTGTTGTGTCAAACTGCTTCTAGAGTATCTTCATAGGGATAGTATGACTACTGCACTGGTTCTAACGGAGATTCTCAGGATCAAAACAAATAGGTCAGTTGCACTGGTCACAGAATCGTGTTTGGATGCTTGGTTCTTGCAAATTAGCTAAAAATATTAGGATCTATCCAAACAGAAACTTTCTACGTTCAATATTATCGATAAATCGCGTTTTGAAAAATTCAGTTTATGACGTCATCCACCGGTTTTCCGGGCACCCTTGGTTTCTTCCACCCTCTTTCCATCCGAGTTTCATCCGACTGATGGAAGCAAGGTGGAAGAAACCAACGGTTTCACTACCGCGGAGGATGACGTCATGAACCCAATTAACTTTTCAAAGCACAATATCTCGGTTAATATTCAACGTAGGTCTGCTGTTTAGCTGGTTTAGACGGATCTTCTTATTTTTAGCTAACCTACAAGAATCAAGCATCAAAACACGATTCTGTGACCAACGCATCAGGCCCGTTTTTGAGTGGGATGGTTGGTTTTCTTAGAAAAAGTTGCAATAGGAGATGAGATTTTGAAATACCGCAGTGTAAATGTAAATACTTCCCTTGAATCCATCCATATCAGCCGATGAAAATCTCCGAGCACCTCCAACGTAAAAATCGGTTCGAAAGCAGGGTTTCCTTGGCGTTGCATTCGATGCGATTTTCTGCAGATTAGGGCGTATTCCGGGGAATAATCTATTGCCATCTTCCCGGGATGATTCGCACGGGGTGGCGCTTGCGAAGATCGGATACAACCCCCGCCCCCATCCTCGTTTCCATTCTCTCTCCCACCCGCTTTGTTTTCGAGCGAATCCGACCCGACTTTTGACAACTTTTTCTCGATCCGTTTTTCGCTAACCTCATCTCCGGTCCCCGGTCCGCGTTTGTGTTTTCATCCCAGCGAGCGCGCTCTCTGTTTATCTTCCCTCTCATCGGGGCCGGCCAACTTTTTTCCTAGTTCTATTTACCTTCCAAGGTTTTTCCGATCTGAAAGCCAGACACGGCCAAAAAGTCGCCCTCGGAATAAGCGCTCGCGTGCAGTAGCGTGGCGTGCTTTGCGATACATCGATTGATCTGCATTTAAACCTGTGGAAAAGGATCGATGAACAGGGTGTTTGCAATGAACACCTTAATGATCGATTCTTTAGCATAGTTTCATAGGGGGGAATATCGAGAATCGATCATTCACGCCTCGCCACTTCTCGCGTTTCGTCTAAATTTGATGTTTCGGCCATGTCAAAAGCCTTGGTCGTACGGCACAAATATTTTTGTTAAAATGTCAAGGTCAATATGATATAAACCCATATGTAAGTCAAATGACTGGTCTTAAAATACGATTGACGACTCCCATTTTCAGGATGAGAAATTGGCAAATCCTTAGACTGGGTAAGTAGCACCCATTTTTTTAAATTCTGAGATTACGGAGTGAAACAAGTCTCTGGAAACTTTTTAGGATTTTTCAACCCAAAATTTAAAAAAAAACCCGTTTTGAAAATGCCAAAATACCGGTATTTTAAGCGGAAAATGATGACGTAGCCAGGCAGGGGGGGGGGGCGGTGGCATTGGATGATTGGCTGAAGTCATCTTCATACATTGTATTTCTGCGTCAACTCAACTGTCAGCTCTTAGGTCGGATATCTATTGGTTTTTCCTCCTCCTAAATATGAATTTTCGATCTTTCGATGGACTTTTTGGTTTTTCCACGAAATTTTACGAGAGACGCGTTATTCTACAACCCTGCAATATTTCTGCCGTCTCATTCTGCGCCTGAGGTGAGTCATCAATTTTTAACGATTTTATGACTTTTCTCCTAGTCTTATGCGGTAATGGCTGAATAAACAAGGCTTAAGCTCTGGTCAAAGGGAGAGAAAGAGGAAGAATATAAGTTCATCCCACTCTGGAGAGCGACGGATGACGTCGTTATAGCGCAAAACTCGATCCGAGAAAAGCTCCCTCCATGGCTCCATTGCTTCGGTATCTATCTCCAGAAAAGTCGAAATGGTTTCAACAGCGACCAAGCGTTGTCCTCTCAGTTCATAACATGAGAGTTCCACCCCCGAGAGGGCTCACCGAGGGTTTTCCACAGATTATTTGTGAGCGGAGCACCGAGTGGCGGGGCATAACTGGGTCACATGCTGGAGAACTGCAAGGGTGGTCACATAAATAGTTAAACGATGCATTATGGAGCGTGACATCTTTATTGCCCGGTGACGGTGAGCAGCCCCATTGAACCCAATTTCCGCGTCCAGGCGAGCTACCTCCCACCCCCCATCCAATCTTCAACTACGGTCCACTGTTGCTCGACTTACATGCATCGTCTACATGCATGAGGCGTTTTTCGGTAAAAGGCCATACAGCGACTTATGCCCATTTCGATGTAACCTACTATCTAGAAAATTAAAGTTGGTTGGTTGAGGCATTTTTCGAAACAAGATCAGTTTATATGTGTTGAAAGTAAAATGAGAGCATGTAAACAAGTAGACGCGTTAACTACATTAAGCGAAAAAAAACCGTTTTCCAACTAGACATACAGATTCTTACTCTATATTTGCCTTTTCTCATCAAGTTCAGGCGCTAGATGCTTGAAACTGTAACGCATAACGCTTAAATTCAAAACCTTGAGCCATGTTTTTTTTTCCTTTTGATGGAAAGCTTTCGAGGTATACATTTCGGTCCCTCACAACCCGATTTTAAGGACGGTATTATCTCATCCGGTGGAATATTCCCACGAAAAATGGATAGGGTATGCTTCAAAATGATTAAAAAAAAAAAAAAAAAGTTTTTTTTTATGGAGGAGCATGTACTAAAACTAGTGTAACGTATGCTAGGAACTTTCTCGTGAGATTATAGATTGTAATCGGGATATTGGAAAAAAATTGGAGAAAAAAAAATATTGACAGCAACATTTTTCATGATTATTAATTCTCTTGGGAGGGAAACTAGCACGTGAAGAGACAACATATTTCAGACTATCTTGTTACTCGGAGGAAAACAATGCAATCGGTCGACCTCGGTGGAGAAGAGCGAACAAGTTGCTCTTTCGCCACGAGTGTTCCTTTTTCAGGTGAAGAGCAATCAATACGTTATAACAACCACCACGCTCCCCGGACCTCACGCTACGCACATCTTGGCCGAAAAGCGAGAACTTGTGCGGAAACTTGTTGTGACAAGATTCGCAAGGTTCTACTCGCGATTGCCGGCTAATCGGAAACATCCCGACTGATGGCGCGTGGAATGGGAGCTTCATAGGAAATATGACAACTTTATTCGCTCTAGAATTCCCCAGTGGTAATGATTTATTCCCGATTCAAGCTCCGGGGACGAAAGATCGGGGGCTGGTAGGGGGGAGGAGGGTCTTAATAAGTTTTCGATTGTAATAAAACTTTATGACAAGTCAATCGAGAGAGATTCGATGGGATTCGGTCCGTTCCTTTTTGCAGAATTGGATGATTAAGTAGTAGTTGAAGTAGTTTTGGTAGCTGTCATACTGCGCAATTTTGACGGTCAAAATTAAACAACGCGACTTGACAAACGAGAAATTCGCTTGATGAAGAAATGCAAGAAAAATCGGGGTAACAGAACTTAGTGTAAGACTCTTCGTCCTCCTCTCCTTTCTTTTCTTCTATAACTATCGTAAGTAATTAAAATGTCTCACATAGTTATATTTTTTTCCAAACTAACTTGGATTTTTGAGGCTTTCAAGAATTCACGGTCACGTTTACTCCTATTCCCGGTTTTTTACGTGCTTAGCAACCCCTTCAAAATTCGCAATTTTTCGATTGAAATAAAAAAAATGTCTAAAATTTTTTGACCGGCAACTTTTTCAAAACTCCCTTAGTTTCCGCAAGCGTTCTCAAACTTCTGCAAGTTGACACTTGCTTCCTCCTGGGTTTTCCATGGTTGCTGACTTTTGTCGCATCTTCATAAAAAATATAAAACAAGCAGGAAGCTCCAACGCATTGGCGTCGGAGAGCGGCTCTGGGGGCAGTAGTTGTAGTCAAGAATGAGGGCCTAGACACATTTTGTCATTGATGTACAATCCGACAACTGTCGATTCATGTTTTGTAACTTAGCAGATTTACGTAGCCGGTGTATAAATGTGTATTGGGCTTTGATATGGCGAATACATGGCATTATCACTTGTTGTATACTTTTAATTTTGAAAGCTCTTTGGAGGTCCGCTTCCTAAAAAATCTCTGGTTGATAAGTCGTTTAGCGAGGCTGCAAAAAATTTGCATTTTTATATCTGAAAGTGTAGGTAGGTATTGGTTTTTGTATAATTGTTTTTTTGGATTGCTGGAAAAGTAACGCATACTTCTATAATTTAGGACTGAGTCAGGGAAATATAAGGTTCGTTAAATAGTAAATATTCCTAGTACCGTGTGACACTATTGTTAACGAAAAGTTTTTGCAACTTGTCAAAGAGGTTGTTGAATGATCTTCGAATAACTTTTGATGAGCTAGAGGTAATGGTTCTATCTGCAGCTCGTGGACTTCTGTACGATATTGTCCAGAATCATCTAAATTTTCAAAAAGTGTCCGCTTGTTCGATACCCAATTTGCTCATTCATGCATACGAGGAGAAGCGCATGAAAGCTTTAGCAGACATTTTGGAGATGAATCAAGAATTAGATGAAGAATTTATGACTTAAATCACGGCACCTTAATCACGGGATGACCTCAATTACGGCAACTATTTATTGTCCATGAGATGCAGATGGTTCCATTTCCCTAGCTCATCAAAAGGTATTCGAAGATCAATTTCATCAGCCACCCGTACGAACCACGTTTCTAGTGACCCGTACTTGCTTCGCACGTATGAAACATACAATCAGAGAAAACAGAATTCATCTTACAATAATCAATAATCAGTAGGACATGAATCGTTGCGATGTATAATACGACATTATAATGCGGCATTACTATTGTAATTCATTTTAATGTTTAGGGGCATTATAAATCATTATTGCCACGTCGGAATGAAATGTTGTAGACTGAATTGAAAAGCATGTTGGCAAAATTTATTATAAAAATAGTATAACATGTACTAGGTACATAACATAAAGGTAATACAAATTAAATGATTAGAGCGTGTATATTTCATTACATTATAGGTATATTACAATCATTTTTGTCATTGTTGGAAATTTTGATAGTTTGAATTTTGATAGTTGATAGTTGAAAATTTGGTTATTTTATTTAGTTAAGGTGATTCGATAGACGCCATATTTTGTGTCAGAATGGCATGCGACATATCCCATCAATTGGTTCCATTTTTTCATTTACTCATCATTTTTCTCCAATTTTAAGTTTCGCAATTCTGTTTTCAGGAGACTAAAGCACTCACTTATCAATTTGTATATTTATATTGAGTTAAGGGTAGAGACGTATTCCTCACCGGAATTGAGGAATGGAGGTGTTACAGTAAGTCCGGCATTAGGTTCCATTTCGACATCAGCGACGATCAACGCTACGATACTGGAAGCCAGTCTTCCGATATTAAATCCCTAGCGGGGAAGAAAAAAAATGCCTAGATTTCGCTAAAAATCCCTAAATCCCCAGATCTGCTCAAATATACTTAAAAAATCCCTAGATTTTGCAAAAAGCGCCATTTTTTTATGAAGAATCATGATGTCATTCGTTCGTTATAGGTCTATCAAAGCGTTTCGTGAGATTTCAAAACTCCGATGATTCCGTTTCGTTATCATTTCCTAGGTTTTCTGGGTCGTCAGCAACTCGACACACTTACAACCGATCAAATGATCCGCTCTTGTTTGTTTCAAACGATGACCATCGATTACGGACAGCAAAACTTGGAAAAAGGAGGGAATAGCAAAATTCGCGACTACCCCCCCCCCCCTTATCCGCTAGCACGTTGGCGGGAAAAAAGCTCCATGAATCGTGCCACGGTTCATCGACATCGAAAAGCGACGCGGTGATACACGGCGGAATCATTGAAATTCTGCCAGCTAATCGCGGCGTTGCCGCGACATCCCTCGGTTCCTGCGGTTTTGAGGGGATGGGATTTGGGGGTATATTCCGGGGAGAAGGACAACATCGCGGGTAACTATATTTGCGAAGCTACTGGCGGGTTCTCCGGTTTCGATTGTGATGAATTGGCTCCAGCGGCGGCGGCGGAGCTGGCGTCAAATTTTCTTTTCTCTTTTCGACACCCCCCTGCCCCCCCCCCGTCTGGGGCAGAATAAATCGCATCGACCCCCTCCCCTCATTCTCGCGATCTGCCGATTGTTTCAGCGCACCGTGACCTGGAGCCCTGTCCGACGCATTCGACCGCGCTGCCAGGTTCATGCTGTTTCAGAAATAAAGATGTTTTCCCCTTCTTTTTTTCTTCTATTGGATTAGCATCAAAGTATACATTCTGAACAGAATTTCAGAATATTGGCGGAGAATTGTATTCTCAGACCGTCGATCAAAGAATAGACCGTCCTCAGGAAAAAAGGACCTTAGGTTACGAAAACTCAAAACTCAAACTCAAAACTCAAAAAAACTCATTTATACCAAGTCATAAATAAGTTGAAAAAGTATACCGAAACACGCATGCTGTTGAATAAGGTTTAATGACTTGGATGCATTTCGGGCTTAGCCCATCTTTAGCAAGCACTACAGCAAGCATAACAGCACGCGAGGTGCGTTTTTCCAGTTATAAATAAGTGTTTAAGAAATGTCTCGTCACACTGAATAATATAACTCCGGCCGTGGAAGCCGTACTTACGGGCTGTATAGACATACTGCGTCCGCGTTCCGGGCTCAGAGGCTGACAGTTCCAGGCGTCGCAGCCGGAGCGGTCGAAGCTATGACTCCAGCACCCGGAACTTTCGGTTTCTGACCCCAGAATAGACAAAGAAGACAACAGAGATTTGGAGGGATCCTATTGGTGGAAGCGGGTAGTTGCAATGGACGAAGGAGGTATGTAATGGACTAACCAGCGGCAACCGACAAGAGACCCTTTAGTTAGTCTATCATTTCCCCCTTAGTCTGTAAGAACCACTAGTTTCAACCAATGGGATCGCTGCATCCTCCCTATGTTTTCTTTGTCTATCGTTTTGTATATCAGTTTCAATAATCAGCCTGCAGTGGGAATTCTCCTTGGAAAAGGATCCGAGTTTGTTAGACTGAGCGATAAAGGAAAATCAAACAAGGGTCGAAACTGACTTTAGAAACGTGCGGAACATAGAAAGGCGCTAGGGGCGACAATTGTGGAGCGTAAGTGAGCTCCGGTCACGCACTACTCAGACAAGGAGGCTCCAGCAATACGCCGCACAGTGGATCGAGTCAGTTAGAGAGGTTGGACATAAAATTTTTGACAAAAACTGCTAATTTTGATGTTTGTTTCATCACATCTTAAAGTTAAAGGGGTGCTTCTGAAAACAAATTTCAGGAGGGAACCAATGGAAACACTTTTAAAACCTCAAAGTTTTGTAAGAACGGAGTTATGAGCTTTCAAAGTTTCCACATCTTGTCCGACCTCTTCCATGGACTCGATCCGCTGTGCGCCGGGCGCCACTAAGCGCCACTAGGCGCCAACGGGAACCTAGCCAGAGGCGCCACACCTTTTTCGTGCCCCCGATAAAATAAAGCATTCTCGTTGCTCTCCTATCCATGCTCGTGAGTCACCTGCAATGATTTTCTGTCACCGTTCGCCCGTTCGCGCGGATTTTTGTGTTTCCGCCCGGTCGTGATAAGAAACGAACTAAAATCAATGCGCGACGTTGCCAAACAGCGGGTCGTATGCATGGTTCACAATCGTTCCTTGATTTTTCTGCTGATGACAGCAAAAATCAGCGATATTTTGGAAAGAAATTGTGAAGCCATATTCTTGTAACAACTTGAATGGAGTCAGAGCAACCGGTAAATGAAGATATCCTCTATAGGGTTGCCACAGAATTTGGAAAACTAAATTCCCTGACATTTCCCTGATTTTCCTGACACATTTTATTGAAATTTCCTGACAATTGAACAAATGACAGATTGTTAAAAAGACTTATTTAGAAATAATTTTCAGGCAAAATTTGTTTTACGAAGCGTCAAACCCACTCGCGAAAGCAAATTAGGGTGATTTGACGATTTCTCCCTGAAATTTTGGTTATTTTCCTTGATATTTCCCGGTTTCCTCTGACTTTCAGAAATTTCCTGACATTTCCCGATTTTCCCGGTATTCCCTGACTGCGGCGACCCTGCTTCTATTGTCTAGGAAACGACGATAAAGCTTTTACTGTTTGCAAAGCCAAAGCGAGTTTCCAAAATATATGCGCGGTGTCTTCATCTCTGAATGATAAAAGCAATTCGCTATTTAGAGTACCTATATTGAGAGAGTATGGCCACTGGCCCCATGAAGAGGCTTAGGACCCAAAAATGGCGGTGATTTGTTTTGGTTTTTGTGGATGGGAGGGGGGTCATTGCCAACTTTTGACGGTTACCACCAACCGTACTTGCTGCCAACCTTACTACATTCTCGATAATTTTTCTCAAAAATTGCACACGATTAGCCTTAAAAATATGTATATAAGTCGCAATAGTGCATTTGGGTAAATTTCTCGTTACGATAAGCAAAGAAAACTACATTTTGAGTCATTTTGCATTACATTAATTTATGGCGTCCGCCATTTTTGGGTCCTAAGGGTTCCATTCCGCCTAAGATGGCTGAGCCAATCAGAGGTGGTAACACCAGTGGCAATACTATCTCAATATAGGTACTCAATCGCTATTAATAGCGAAGGATTAAAAAACGAAAAGGAGGATTAAAAAACGGAAAAATCCTGAAAAATATGTTGTTGGGATGCAGAGCTTTGGCTCGGTGAAAGAGCTTCATCCGAGACTGCAGAGCGAGCGAGAGAACGAAATTTCAACTCGGGAAGTCGTTGCCCGCCGAAACCGATGAATTTCAGAATATTTTGCGGAGAAAAGTTTGGCTCTTTTTACTCCTTATTCTCTGTACGTGAGGTAACTCCACGGCGGCAGCAATTCCCGAAGTTCGACGCTGCGCTGGTTCGCTGTCTAGCAGCGCGCGGGAGTGCCGAAGTAATTTTAAAGTTTTCGAGCTAATGGCGAATCCTGATTTTGTTACGGTCTCCGCAGAAAAGGTCAAAAGGTCGACCGAACTGCATCCGTTATAACCCGAAAAGCAAATTATTGAGAGAGCAAACTGAGCTGAAAAGAAACGAGGTCCAACAGATCTGAACTTTCATTCTTCGGTTTCTTCGTGTTCTCTCCGTATAGAAAAGTCAACCAAAGGGATGCTTCTCGGCTTCGTGCTGGGCTAAATTACATCAGAGTTTTGTCATAGTCTAATTGGACTGAAGTAGGGGCCAAGTCATATTTTGGTGGGAGATGAGTCCGAATTATATTCGAGCTTCAACCGTCGTGCATTTTCTCCTCTTGAAAATGCAAATTCGGGAGAATGAAATTTTAGGCGTAAAATGGACCACTAGGCAAGGTACGAAGTTAAGCATTCTGATGCATGTTTCAAAACCAAAATTTAACGTAGAACACGATTTATGCTACGAAAATTACTGAAATTCACTCCTAACCAAGATATTTAATGTTCCTTGACGCGTGGATTCAAACCTCCCACTCATGAAAACACAATGGTCTACGTAGTCAGATCAGATCGCAAGCTAAACGTTATCGTGGCAGTCTCTGCGATAAGAAAATATGACAATTTTAATCTTGACACTTTGGCTCAGCTATGTAGCAAATTGTTCACACTTTGAACCATAAAGAGTGGGAGGCTTCTCAATCCCAGTGGGAAATGAACAATGTTCGATTGAGAAGCTTGCTTAAACCGTTGTAGTGCGCGATTTGACTCACGTAGAATATTGTGTTTCTTGCAACCGGGCAATTAAAAATTCCCGTAACCAATGTAAATTTAAAACGTTAATATCTTAGTTAGGAGTTCATTTCAGTGATTTTTAATGCAAGAATAGTGTTTTACGTGAAATTCTGGTTAAGAATCATGTATTAGAATGCTTAAATTCGTACCTTGTTTAACGATCCATTCAATCTAAAAAAGCAAACATACAGAACTTTTCTAACTTTTCTCAGAGAAAATATTTTATCGGAGGAAACGAGGCAACGTTGGGGTGCTCATACGGCGTCGAAACACAACATGGACCTTCTAAGCCCCATTTTTCGATGCCGTGATTACCCTTACGCAAGTTCGATTAATCGCGCTAGACACGGTGCGGTCGGCATCAACTCATATCAGCGCCTGCAAGACTGCAGGAATACTTCATGCATTGCACCAAACGGTGCGGTCGGCGTCGAACGCATGTTAGCGCCTACTGCATGAATACTTCTCGCGTTGTCTAGTACTCCATTACGGGCTAAAACGCACCTTTAACGTATTCTTTCTAAAAAACATTTTCCTATTACTTCTCCTTCCTTTGGCTAAGGCATAGGTCCTGATTGCAGGCACGTGTTAAAAGGATAAAACTGATAAAAATAAATTGATAGCTAATTGAACACAAACACACACACACGAGATTAAAAATAAATTTTAATGGGAGGACATTCTGCAATGAAATTGCAGCGTTAGCAATGTCGAGATTCTAAATGCCCTTTGCCCTTAAATTGAGTCTTCAAAGGTTCGTGCTTTTTTCATAAGCAAATCCTACCAACGAGATCCTTCAAATGGACATATTTCTGCCAAACGGAACTATGTGCATTAAAACATAAGCCCTGAGACCCATTAGAATATATGCATAATAGAGCTCACGTCATAATGCACATAGTTCCGTTTGACAGAAATACTACCAAATATGTGATACATTATTGCCACTCGAGGATGAAAGGAATCTGAAAATTGTACAGGTATCATGTGGCAGCGATACTGCACAAATTGGCTCCGGTAGCCTGGTTTGTCGTTCTTCTTTTTTCCCAAAGGCGAAAAGCAAAAGCCGTCTCTTGAATCAACAGCAATCGCATCTCCACGACGCGACACGGCGTTTGTCCTGTAATTTGCTGCAATTCTTTCCCGCACCGAGTGTTCCCTGACACTCGGGCTTCGAGAGGCTGAAGCCACGGTTCCACAGAGTGTGAGCGACGCGAAGCAGCAGAGGTAGACGACCACATGCAAGGACTTTTCAGTTGCCTATTTCCACTGATCAAGCGATTTGTACCGCCAGCATCTGTCAACTACGTTGTCGTGCTGAGAAAAAATGCCGTATGAACATCACAGAGTTGCCAAATTTCCCTGCATGAAATATAAATTTTAGGGGAAATTTCTGCATATTTTTCTTTAGATTTTTCAAAATCTTTTAATCGCAATCGGATCAAAATCATCTAAAATTTTCAAGAGAAAATATTCATGACTTTCCTGAAAAATAAACATTTTATTCGAGGAAATTTGGCGACTCTCGAATGTTCATACGGCGTTTTTCCTAAGCACGGCAGTATGGCAGCTTTAAAATCGCTCTGCACTCAATCGCGCGGTTCGCTTCGCATAGCGCGCTGTCTGTGGAGCCGCGGCTTAGGAGCACGGGAAGTCCCAAGATGCGTCTCCTCTTTCGATGAGACTTTTCGAGAGCCAAGGAAGTGCCATCGCAAGCTCACGAGTTATTTCTAGTTATTAACTTTTCAGATTTGCTTTCAAGACAACGGAGTGAGGATAAATAAACACTTCTCCGCAGAAGCGATTTCGACTGCTTGGATCCTATCTGTAGTGTTCACTCAATTGTTTTTAACAATAAATATTCAGATGAGTTCATTTTCTTTTTATTTTAAGAAAGTAGGAGAGAGAGGAGGGAAAGTAGAGGAAACTTATTACGCAATTACTCCAACAACGGCTCCAGAAATGAATTATCTGCAGACAGAACCTGACAAAAATCAATTTCCCGACTTTTCCAGCTTTTTTCAGTATTAACTCAAGGAAAATGAGAGAGCAGAGATTTTTAGCAATAATTTGATGCTCTATAGATTTTGCGTGAAGATATGAGACATTGAGAATATGGCTGCGTAATTTTTTTGAGCACGAGTGCTTCATGAAATTAATGCCACCCTGTATACATAAAAGTAAAAGGCAGCGATTGATCCTAGACAATTCGAAAGCGACTCGCATATACAGCGTGGGAAAATCGCAGACACTGAAGAAGTACGGCAAATTTTACCAGAAGTATGGTAAATTCTATCATGAATCTATTTGATTTTTGACACAGTGATAGTAGAGTAGCTATGAATTATATCCTGGATTGCCTCATTAAAATCTATCAAATGCGAGAGGTCTTTGTACCAAGAGAATTGAATGCATCGAGTAAGGAAACAGGATGTTGATAGATTTTCTTAAGTTATCTCCTTTAAAAAATAAAAAAAAAAACTTTTCAAGCTGCGTTCTGTATAAATTTAAAAATACGTAAAAGAGCCAATTAAAATGAAAAATAAGTGTAACTGAGAGGGAGGATCTGTAAACGATTCGATTCTGAGCATTGAAAGGAAAAATTAATTCCTTTGAGCTTTGAAGGTATAGAAGTTTCGGCGAAAAAGCAATGTTGTAAATGAATGAAATATAAAATCGAAATATTGAAATCGAATAATTATTGCAGAATATTGGGGGAAAATGAGACTCTATGGCTTCATTTATTTGTACGATGAAAAGAAACCTTTGTGTCAAGCCAACCTTACTATTTTTGTTAAATTCTCCATTAAATGTTACTAAGCTACGTCTGAGATAATTGGAAAAGAATAGCTATTCTCTTGAGCTTGAATTTTTAGTTCTAAAATTCTGCAGTAAAAAAACCATGTGTCTTCGTCAGACACTTTTTTCACATAGAGTTCACCTTCGAGATTTTATCATTTCAGTTCCCTAACGGGAATTTCTTTAATTTAAAAGAGGCAGACAAGGAGAAACTAACTGTGATCAAAATTCTTGAAAATGAGCTTTTGACAGAAATATCACTTGGACACATTATCACGGGAGCTGTTCACAATAGAGACACGGTAAACGCATCTCTCGAGATTCCAAAATATTTTGCTGAGAGTCAAAATTTAAATTAAGAAATTTGTCTTGTTCAAATTCTAATTTCTTCTACTAACAAATTTCTTAGGGCACAAACACAAAGGGATGGATAGGACGAAGAAAAATTCTAAAATAATGTTTTCCGAGAACAGCAGTTATAATTTAGCAGAAAAATAAATAACATTTACAGGCTTGAAAATAAATAATGGAGAATCAGTCTTGTGAAAACTGGGGGTGAATCATTACCGGAAACGCAAATGCAAAGAGTTAAGAAAGATTCAGCTGATGTTTACCGAGTCGTCAAAATGGATAATCGATCTTAATAATCGATTTATTCGATTGACGATCAAAAATTTCTTTTTAAGGGGGCAAAATGCCAATACTTGAAAATGAATTTTCAAAAATCCTTGATTTTAGAGAAGGAAGAGAAAAGCCTCATACAAAATGCCTTTCGATTAATTTGCCGGTGGGTTATCGATTGATCAAATAAATCGATTTTATCGAAAAAACAATGAAAAGATTCGATTATTTATCGATTTTTAGCATTTTTATTTAGCACGTCTAGCTGAATCTTTCATTTCCAAGCACGCCGGAGCCAAGACGCGACGCGAGTTCAGAAGTACTCAGCACGGCGAAGAATGCGCACCAGGGGTCCGGGGACGTTTGTGTAGGAGTAGATGGGAGCGGTGACGGGTTCCACATCCTTGTACTGGAAGCTGGAGACGGTACCTTTGAACTGAGCCGGCTTGGCGGGTTCAGCGTTGTACTGGGCCGGAGCCGGTTTGGCGTTGTACTGAGCCGCCTTCTGAGCGACCTCCGGCTGGGGCTGAGCGGCGGTGAAGTACTCGACCTTCTGGAGGCGTCCCTCTGGAGACAGGATGTAGTACTGGCCGCTCTGAGCTTCTTCCGCGGGTGCGGCTTTGGGGGTGGTGGACGGGACACTTTCCACTTGGGCCTTGACGTTAGCGGACTCCACGGGAGCGGGCACGACGGGGATGAAGGGGAGCTGGGGCTGAGGGGGCGCCGTGTAGGCGGCCGACTTGAGGGGGAGCAAGACGAGCTGGGCGGCCGGGTTGTAGCCGGTCGGTTCGGGCTTGTCGGCGGCGGCTATCGCGACCAGGGCGAAGACGGCGAAAGCGAACATTTTGGGTTAGGTCGGACACTGGACACTGGGCACTAGACACTTGAAAGGATGAGCACTGAATGATGGTCTGTTGGGTGGACGGCAGGGTATATATGGCTGGAGTTTAGGATGGCCTTTGGAGGCGCCACGTAGGGCTACGTGCCTGACATTGGCCAGAGCGACACGGCCGAAACTCCGTGCGCGGCCCGGAGATGACCTACGCCAACATGCGATGATGGGTCTTTGGGTCCGACATGAGCAACGATAGCGCAGGCGTAGGCACAGTGTAGGATATTCTCGGCTGAAGAGACTTCTAACAATGAGAGACTGGTAGGAAATCATGCCCCTCGCAAGTTAGTGATTTGAAGTCATAAGTTATTCCATCACCACGGTTGTTCGAGTCAGGCAAAACGTCCTACGAGATATGGGAAAATTGAGCATATGCAATGACTTTATCACAGGTTTGGTTACATCTACATCCTTAGGCGCAAAGGATGCCCACAAATTCCCGGTGTTCTGATTCTGATTCAAACTTATAACAAAAAACATGGATAGTTCGAAAAAACGCCATAAAAGCTGCGTTGTCGCTAGTCTTGGAAACGATTCAGGCCAAAAGCTTGTGAGAATGAAAATTATGGGTTTAAATTTTTGCGCGTTAAAATTGAGGTGCTTGTTCAGAAAATGGCTCCTGCTTGCAATAAGTGCAGTGGCGTTCACACATTTTCGAGACTTTGCAAACTGATGGGGCGGAAAATGGTCTAAAAATTACTTCCGGGAATTATCATTATTTCCGCGTAACGAGTACGACTGATGAGACGTAGTTTTACATCGGTTTGGCGGCTGTTTATGACCACCAACCTTTCACCAGCCTTATAATCACCACCCTTTTCACAGAGGGATATCTCTGTTTATAATTGACTCGTAGACCGAAAGTTTGGGCGGATCTCATTACAATATTTGGTAAACTACAGTTTTTAACCATCAAACCACGACTCTGCTACTATAGCAACCGAGTCATTATGTGCCCTCATCCGAGTTTTACGCATTTTAATGTTTGCTTAGTATAGTTTTACAAGCCTTTGTTTTGTTTTACTCGTATTAATTATGTACTCAACAATCTCGTTGAGCCGAACTGCAGGACTGTTTTGCCGTGCTAAAGAAGAAGGCCGTATGAGCCTTTAGACGTTGCCAAATTTCCTTTGATAATATATGAATTTTCAGGGAAGTCCGTGAATATTTTTCCTCCAATTTTACAGGGAATTTCATTCACAGTCAGATCTACATTATCTGAAAATTTCGAGAGGAAATATTCATAACCCTCTTCAAAATTTCAAATTTTACCGGAGGAAATTCGACAACTCTCGAATGTTCATACGGGGTTCTTTCCTTAGCGCGGCAGTGTTGGGAGTGAGTTATTGCAGCACTCATGCCGTTGGTCGCGCACTCCGCAATCCTTTAGACAATTAAGTTTACATCGTTGTTCATGTTGTCCCTGCGATGATTGTTATTATTATTATTAGTGTTCGTTTGTTGCCCCTAGTGCTGGGTCCGGGGAAATTACAACTGACTTCCAATTTCATTTATACCATTTTATTCCATTCGTTACAAGTTCCCCGGAACGGCCCTCGTTTCAGACCCGGGGGGGGGGGGGGTGAAAAAACCTCCCCCTAAGTGGCGGAATTTACGGCGATTTGAATGAGATCGGTTAAAATAATAATCCAATAACCGCGCTCCCAGCGACCTCCCCCGCGGAACAAAGGGGCACGGGGCAACATTCGAGGGTGGTTTCGGGGGGCGAAGTAATGAGGGACGATAAATAAAATGCTGGGAGGAATATTTGTCAGCAGAGATTAGGAGTTCAGCGGTGGAAGATTAATTTTATTGCTCCGGCCTGGCAGTAATGATGGCGCCTTTGTATGCGAGATCCCTCGGTTCTCATCTGTTGGGTCCGCCGGACCTAAAATCTTCGGCTCAGCCGATGCAGCCCTCGATCCAATCGACGTATTTCCATCAAACGGAACTATGTGCATTATGACGTGAGTCCTGTTATGAATGTATTCTTATTGGTCTCAGGGCTCATGTCTTAATGCACAAAGTTCCGTTTGACAGAAATCTGTCCCGATAATCCACGTCATTATTAAATGCAGCCGTTGGATGAGCTTGCCAATCTGTTATTCGCATCAAAAATAGACCTATTGATTCGAGAGAGCGTGGTGTACACTGTATGGAGAACCCTGCAATAAAGGCTTCCCGTATCAGAAAAAATGTTTCACTCGAATCAAACGAAACCTCCATTGAAAATTTTTTATGAAGACCCGCCTGGACTAAAACAGGCTGGCCAAAAATCCGTACTTTTACAGTACTTTTTCTGTACATTCTAAAAACGTGCAGTACCTCCCCAACAGAAAAATTCAGTACTCTTTCAGTACCTCCCTTTGGCGAAATTCGAAAAATTTCAATAATTTGAATTTCGTGCTCAATTTGCGACAAAAATAACAAAAAATGGAACGAATACCGGACCTTCTTGCGGAATTTCCGCACTTTTTCAGTACTTCCGGACGGCCCTTAAAAAATCAGTAACATTTCCGGACTTGTGGCACCCCGTGAACGCAGGATATTTTTTGATCTACTTCCAAATTTGAAGGCGTAATAGATAGCGCGCATCCACACGCTGCTTCCTCTAAATTTTCATTCAGCCACCGATTAACAACAGAGGCGCCACCGGCGAAACCGATCGTCGATTTAATTTCCCTGCGAATTCTTACCAGAAAACATCGAATCCGCTCGGAATCCATCAGCGGTGAGAGACGTGACTTTCCAGGGATGTGAACGGCGTTTTTCAACCATGAAAGCAGCAGCCGGCGAACAAATAGACTCATATTTTGCATCATTCCTGACAGATTCGGTCACGATAGCGATAGCAGAGCTTCCGTAATCGCCGCGCGTTTCTTTTCGTTTTCCCTTTTTTTCCCTCCTATTTTCGTCCTGTCCCTCCTCCCCGCCTTCCCGCCCCTGTGTCGTAAGCTGCTCTCTTCCACCCCAATGCGGCCGTCACAGCGCCATTTGTCTTGCTTTCAATCCGGCTTCCCCCTCTCGAAAGGTATTTTCATATAAACAAGAGGTCTTAAGTTTTTACTTCAATTGAATCACTTCGTTACTGGAAATGCTCTAACAGATTTTTCCTTTCAATTTTTAAAGCGTCTCCCGTTCCCGCCCGCCCGCCCGTCGCGGCGCGACGGTCGCATCTTTTGTTGGGCTCCGATTTATTTTTAATTTATTTCCTCGCCGTGTTTGTTTTACCGCTCAGACTTTCGCTATTGGTTTCGCTCGCGTAAAAAGCCAATTTCTCCTTGGACTCCTCGTCGAAAAACTTGCAGAGAATGCACGTCTTGGCTTACGGGACGAAATGGACCACTAGACAAAGTACGAAATTGAGGACTACAATGTATGGTTCTTGATCAACATTTTATACGAAATACGATGGAAACATTTCAACTTTCCAGATTCAACTCCTAAGTTGGAAGTCATGCTTTTTATCTACGTGCAGCCGCACAAAAAGACTTGAATCTACTCGAGTAAAATCGAGTACTGAACTGATGTTCGTATATTTTATGATGGAGTAATGGAAGAATTTTCCTGTGGACTAATTTTTTTAATAAGATTAAAGATATTTGGACGTATTTCTGCCAAAAGGAACTATGTGCATTACAACGTGAGCCCTGGTATGCATATATTCCTATGGGTCGCGGGGCTCACGTCTTAATGCACATAGTTTCGTTTGGCAGAAATACGTCCATTTAGCATGAAAAGAGGAAAGAAATGTGCACGAAACCAAGCTCTCGTTATTTGCCTTAAAGTTGATTTCACTGCCTAAGTTGGCCTACGTTGATTCAGGCTTTTTCACGAGCAAGAAGTTTGAATTATTTGAAGTTTTCGACCTGTTTCAAGTTTTCTGCAAAACCAGTAAGCTGATAAGCTGTAGTAAGCTGTAACCAGTAAACCAGATAAGCTGTAGTTTTCGATTCCTTTGTTTGTCTATACACAGTAAAAATTTCCGTGTTTGATTAAGTTACTTCGAGTTACTTTTTTTCGGTCAGATCAGCCTGCAAGACTTCGGTCAGATTAACCAAAGTACTGTTTTGCGGCGTCTCCGTCTTTTTAACATCTTCGTAAAGTTGATGGCGTTTTTTTTTATTATTTTAAAGCCATTCTCTGTCGCAATAACGCATTCCGATGTAAAAAGTTCAGATTACTAACTCAGAGGAGGCATTTAAGTGATCCGTCTTCCTACTCGTCGTACGAAGTAATTTTTCCCCGGAAAGTTTTCACTAGACTTGATGTTTCATTTGCTTAGGGAGCAGAACTCAGCTCGCGCAAGTTCCCTTCTCGCCGGGGCTTTCGTTAAATTCTTCTCAACTATTTCACTTGCAAGCGTTGGAAACTTCCCCGTCAAAAAATATTCATTTTCCTGCTCTTGAGCGTGACCGTTTCTTCAGAATCGAACCAACACCCCGCGCCCGCCCGCTGGTGCTTTTTCCAGATTAAGTTATCGGCCGGCAGTAATTGGACAGTGAACGTTCCCTCGCGCAAAAAGTTTAATGTTACGGAAGCACAAACGAAACGAAGTTACCGGATCAAGCATGTTTTCTTCGTGTATTTGTGGATAACGAACTCGGATGACAATCCAACTTCTTCGAAACTTCTTCCTCCTTTTTTTTTGCTGCGTTATCTTTGTTATCTTTCCTCTGCATTTTTTCACTAAACAGTGAGGTGTATTTTGTCTGATTAAAGGGGGTAGAAAACTTCAAAAAACTTTAAAATTTTGATGTGTTCAGTATCATCGGCGAGGGGAGAAGGACGATGCCAAGTTTTGAGTTTTTTGCGTCTGGTTTCGTGAGAATAAAAATTAGTTTCTTGTAACGACGATGGGCTTGATTCTGCTAAGGTATTAGATTTCAAAAATATCTTCCTTTTAAATATCACAAAAGTAAAAAGTATTCACGAAAAGAGTTAAATCTCTTCCAAAGGGCAGGGGAAGAGGAAAATCAGGCAAAAAAGGATTGGAAAATTGCATGAGAAAATCATTTTGTGTCACGTAAACGTGCTAATGGAGCCAAGCGAACACTTTTCGTAATACAGAACGTCGGAAATAGATAAAAGAGATATCTCGCTTAGTGACGCCATAGGGTGATACTTCTCATTCTAATAGCAGGTTTGATCTCTCTGCTGTATGATTTCAGTTCAATAGTCATCAAATTTTAAACTCAAAGATGCCATTGTGCTCCGATATCCGGGGATGATGATAAAAATTCATTAATTTTTAGGACTTAGATAAGTTTCTACTTCCTGTATGAGCGGCTCCACACAACTGCCGTGCAAGGTTTTTCATTGCAATCTGGTCATGCATAAGAGAATTTTACTTAGGTGTTTTTATTTTTCTGTTGTATGGGAGTAATATTTGAACAAGTTTCATAGTAACAAACTCCTTGAAACCTGCACTCGTAGAAAAAGTCATCATGCCTCATTACAGCCTAAGTGGCCAGTTTATACGAGAGCATCCTCTGCATATAAAGCACTTCCATGAATTATTACTGCCGGTGCTGGACGGGATGTTGTCAGAGTGGGTCAAAAATTATTACAACACAAGGGCTCTACCCAGCTCTTAAGATTCATTACTAAAATTGATGAGGGGAGAACCAAAAAAAAGTTACGCGCACTATTTCTGTAATTTTTGATTATATTGTCAAAATTGAAATTCCTCACGTTTGAGGGATCATAGAATTCATAGACTGATAAATGATTTATTAAATTAATCTGCACCATAAATACTCAACTCAGAATACGGGGCTGAGGTTCACAGCGTGAAGCACACGACTTTCCTTGACTTTTCAGGTTTTCCAGACCGCCAGAAACACTCAGCTATGTTCTGATATTTATTCATTTTCTTTTTCTTTTCCTACTGCCTTCTTGGCTTGTATATTCCGTTAGGTCCTACACCCAGCTACGAACTCTATGTAATATCCTTTGAAATTAGAGGAGAGGCTCATCCAATCGAGTGGCTTTTTTCAATTTTCAAGAATTACGGTGTTCTATTGTTTATACATTAAAACAATAGAACATGGATGTATCGATAGGTCGAATTAAGCATGAAAGACGTAACCACTAAATCAGTCAGCATTCAGTCCTCATGAATCCATGGCGAAGTGTCAACATGGCAGCATAGCCATCGGCGTCTCCAATCGATGTTTTTGGAAAGTAGCCCGGCCCATGTGACCGTGTCCTCTACCCAGTTACACGGGGCTTCTCGCGTCATTTGCAGGCACCCTCCCGCATTTAAATGACCGCTTAGCCGTCGTCGCTATCATAACCGCTTCGTCCATATCGCTCATAATTCGCGGCCCTCGTCTTTTGAAGTTCAATCTGGAGTGACTGCACACACGGCCTCCAAAGGGAACTGTCATTCCGCGAGACAGACGGCCAGAGAATCGGCCCCCGCGCAACTCGACGGAGCTCAGGTGACTGGGAGATCCCGAACGCAAGTATTTCCGTTAAATTTCAAAATTGTTGAAACGTGCCGGCAAAGAAAAAAGGGATGGGGGAGCTAGAGAGAGACAGAAAGACCCAACGAATCAGGCTACGAAGAGAAAAATTCCTCTACGAATGAGAAAATTTAAAAAATGCACTTGGTCCACTAGAAGACTTTCCTTGCCTGCCCATGCAGCAAATTTCGATTAGAGGAATAGACCGGGTTTGTTAATTGTCTCCTCACAGGAATTTTTATGACTCGCTTTCCTATTACTGGTTTAAACGTTCGAAGTAACCGGACGGTTGGAACTTTTAATAGCTCTTCTATTTCCTACTTCCAAATTTCCTTTTACCGTGATCAGACTTTGGGATAGCCTGAGTATTGTTGATATTTCAGTTTTTCCTGTACAGTAAGTCAGGTAAATATCGCGGCAACGACAAATTTCTTCTTGACGTTCCGGGAAACCTGTCAACGAAGCTATTTATTCCTGTTAAATCTATAACTTAATTTTTCTCAATGTGCTGTAATAGGTGACCACTGACTTAATCCTCGAAGGTGACTTCGAATGAAATATGTATCAAAACTAGAACGTTGTTTTATTTGAAATTTTCGGGCGTTTTTGCGTAAAATAGCTGTAAAATATTCCTTCATTCAGTTATGGAACCAGTATCTAAGTTTTGAGTTTTCTGGATACCCTCTCCCCCGACGGTATTACAGTTTTTATACACGAGTACCTAACGTAACATGGAATGATTTGATTTTGAAGTACTTTTGACACTTTCTGGAAAAACTCAGCTTTTAAAAGATAAAATTCACTTAATGTCAAAAACAGAGTCGTTTCCCATGACTGTTGTAGATCAAACTTCCATTGTAAAAGAATCGTGACATGCACTTGCCGCTCTTTCACAGGCTGCAATTTATTGTTCACATTTTTACTGCTGTTCTGATTTTGATTCACTTACGCGCTTACTTTATTTACAGCTCACGAGTTATTGTGGAGCGTTTTACCTCTACCGTTTTACGACCGAATATTATCGTTATTCAACTTTACGATGTTTTCTCGCACCCTTGTAAGTATCGTGAGGAAGTCAATAAAACGCCGTGCACCAGGCAGCAAGTACCTAAAGCGCAGACACAAGACAAGAAGTGTGCTCAAGTGTTTTAATCCAGTAAAAATAACGCAAAAACTAAACAAATCGTAACTACCACCTTTCATCCTGTTAGTGCCTACAATTTAAAAATGATAGAACAAAATAAAATAACAACTTAATTTGGGGAAATAAGGCTGCAAGAGAGAAACCAATTAAAAGAGAATTCGGAACGTTTCGAGATGGTCATGATTTCATTATCAACCGGAAAAAAAATAAAATAAAATAAAATTTAATAAAATTGAATTTCAGTTTTCCAGTTGATAGTGAAATTGTGACTATTTCAAAACGTTCCGGGTTTCTCTTTTGATTTTTTCCCTTTATGCAGCCTTTCCCCAAATTAAGTTGTCATTTTATTATGTATTTTTGGCTGATAAAGTTGTTCTTCAAATGATAGAACGCTCCTCACCAGCGGACTGATTATTGAAATTGATGGACAAAGAGTACACAGGGAAAATTAAGCAATCCTATAGGTTGAAATGGGTTGTTCCTTTGTACTAAAGGGAGAAAATGATGGACTCAATATATGGTCTCTCTAGGGTTGCCGTTCGTTGGTCTATACCTACATCCCTTATCTATTGTACCCACCCGCTCCCACCAAAAGGGCCATTCAATATTCTTTGTCTATAAATTTATCTATCAATTTTAATAATCGGCCTGCAGAGTTGACTTTTCGTGTCGATCGCTCATTTGGACGTATCGACGCTGAAAGGAACCGAGTAAAAATGAATTTAATTAAAACTAATTTCGTACAAAAGATTTGCAATCTTATATTATCATTTCCTTATGATTTAATGCGTTTGTGTGTAGTTCCTTTGAGAACGAATACTTCTATATGAAGTACGAGAGGCCGCTTTGTTTCGAACAAGTGCGGGAGGGAATGCAAAAGGTTCCGTGGACGACGAAGTAATTACGCGACAAGATGATAAGTCACTGAAGATGGTCTTGATTACAGAATTAATAACTGAAGCCGCTTTGTTCCGGGTGTAATGAGATTAATCCCGACTGCTTTCCTCTTTCGGTTCTTTGCTGCCTCCTTATCAAAAATTCGTCGCGAGTCCGTGTCAGGGTCTCGCGAGAGCCCTCGGGAGTTGCAACTTCGGTCGGATAGCAATAAAAATCTGCACACAAAGCGAGGAGTACCGGGTAGTTGACCGAGTTTTCTCGGCTAATCTTGGTTTCATTGGGTTCTTTCCGATGGCTCTCCAACAACAAAGGATTACTACTAATTACTTCTTTCATTTTGAGGTAATAATTTTCATGCTTGTTGAGATCGGGAAGCATAGCGAATGGGTCAGTTGCACTGGTCACAGAATATTGTGTATTGTTTTAATGGGTCAGTTGCGCTGAAAATTGATTCCTTTTCATAAGTTTGAATGGAGAGAAACCTATATTTCCTCTCCAACAAGGAGGTTTTCCAATTAAAAGTGGCCTTTACAGAAAGCTTAGGTCATTCCAATTCTGAGGATTTAGGTTACTTACCAAATCTATTGAGATCCTTGTCGGTGGGAATGCTGCCATTTGGTTCAAGCCTGTCTAGGAATTCATCTGAGTATCCGACATTATACGGCAGATGGTTGGGAGCATCGATAAAACCGTTTTCTGTGCCGACCGGTATTCGATTGTTGAACCTAAAATCGGTCGATTCTTCTTTCGATATAGCTGCAACAGAAAAAAAACCTTACATTAAAACAAGCTGTACAGAATAAAAGCTCTCAATGTAATTTTCCACAGTTCTGGGGACGTAACACACAGGAACGAACCAATAGAAGCAGTCGGACAATATCTGGAAACTTCAAAAGCTAATATTATCGAAAATATGAAACAAAGAAGTTTAGGAGTTGTTCCATTTGATTTTCCGTACAATTTATTTTCAAAAACACTCTTTAAAATTGAATTTAATTGTGACGAAATAAACATCAAAATTTGAAATTTTAGTCAGAAATGTCAGGTCCGACCTCTCCTACTTGCTCGTTCCACTGTGCGCAAGTGTCCTTAAAGTATCGTGAGCCTTTCAAGCAGAGTCGGTTGAAACTAGCATACAATAAAAATCAACACCGTTTTATTGAAGTTCTCTTCTATAAAGTTATATAATGTTAATACTGACACTATTACAAAATTTCGTACGATTGTAAAAAGTAAATCGCACAAATAATTTTACGTAATTTTATGGCTTGTTCCGAAAAAAAAAGACAAAAAAAACCAGCGCGCTCAAGTCAAAGAAAAGTAAGTACAACGACGAGAACGGGCCAGAGCGACACGATGATGGACGCAGCCGAGGTTCCGAGTTAGGTTCGAACCCAACTACAATCGGCAAGGCGCTATGGAGTTTCGAGGGCAGCAACTATTCGAACTTCAACGTAATGCTCGGTTGCGGCTAATTTTTTGAAGGCGTTTTGACAGAGTCGCCAGTGAGCGCGCTGCGGCCGCTGCGCCAAGCGCCAAGCACCGGCTCTCAATAGGCCTGTCCTGAGCGGTGCTGCTAGACAAAATAGTTTTTTAATCACAATTTCACGCGGAACACGGTAGACACGATAATGTCTAAAATTAACTTATTAAACGAAAATTATACGTTCGTGGTTAGGAAATTAGCCGATTTAACTTTGCCACTAGCAAAGGAAAAAACATTTACGCGAGTGTAATTTGACCAGCGAGTCCTGCAACAGGACATAATGAGTGTCTAAAGAAACAAATGATCTGTTCGTAATTTTTCTGGCTTAAGATAATTTTATAAAAGAGCACATATGCTGTTTCTTCCCACCGCAATCATTATAGAGTTTTAATTCGGACCATCACCCGATTCACGTATTAAGAAACTCTCACTTATTTTCTGACCTAATGTGCTCAAAAATTATCGGGAAGATCGAATCGCTAAAAACCTTCTTAAATCGTAAATCATGCTAAAAATATTCGAGCGCGTGAATTTATGCTGAATTTGGTTCTTGAATTGTGGAACGCATGAAAAGTTAATTTCGCACCGACGAGTTGCATTTGAAACTTCAGATGCTTCCGTCATGTTCATTGTAAAATATCGAAGCGGAAACTTGTATTGTAAAGCTCAACTTGCAACCCTGACCGGTGGTCCATTTTGCCGCGCTAAAGAGAAACGTCGTCAAAAAGTTCGAACTTTGCCAAACTTCCAGCAGTGAAATTATTATTTTTAAGGAAAGTTACAAATACCTTTCTTTGAAATTTTCGGTCGGACTGAAAAAAATTGCAACTAAGATTGTCTATAAATTTGAGAGAAAAAATTCACAATTTTCCCCAAAAAACTGGCATTTTATGGGTAGAAGTTTGGCAATGTCCGAGTGTCTATGCGGCGTTTTTCCTCAGGACTGCAGCATTGGGGAAGGTGAACTGCGCGCAGCCTGTGAAGTTGTAATTAAATACGCGTGGCTAGACTGGTCGTTGGGTACGAGCCGGTGAACGAATTGTTGGAAATACTCAGATAAACTAATTAGAGGGAGTGAGGCGATGTCCCTAACTTTGAAACTCCTAACAAACCTAAACAATGTGTTATGACTCGCTGTTCGGGCTTAATGTTACGAGTAGAGCATCGATCCTAACCTCCAAACGAGTCGGGGATATTGTACCATTTTCGACAGATTCTCGTCTAAAAATCGATTAAAATCCGCCGACTTGGCAATGTTGCGTCGGCAACAAACTCTGACGTCCATTAGTCCAGGCAATAGAGCTCAAAATAGGAGGTTTGAGGGAAAGTTTAGTCGAACTAGCAATTATGGGCTAACTTTATGTTTTTTGGGTCGTAGAATCCGAATTTCGACTTGCCTGACAGATCCGACCCTCCCCCCGGCCGCCATTTTGAAAAAACGACTAAAATTTACGGTTTTTCCCCATTTTTCGCTCATAACTTTTTTTCTGTTCAAAATATCGAAAATCCCGCCACTTCTGTCCAAAGACGATTAAATTTGCAAGAGATTGGTATATACATATGTACACTTAACGTGAAAATCGCGAGAATGGGAGCGCGAAGAAGGCAGCGGGAGATATCGATCTTGCGCCATTAGATACTTAACACCCTGCATCCCTGCAACCCTTTACGTGTCAGTCATATTAAACAAGCAGTTATTTCAATGTATTATTTTATTAATCCCATTACATAAATGACTGATTACGGATTTAGACAAAATCAAAAATATTTTCAAAATGTGGACATGTTTGATAAGTAAGTGAGTTAGTCCAATCGTGGGCGTTTGGCAGCTCGGTGCATCGAAGTTCTAACTTTTGGTGACGGACAGGTGGATGAGCCTGGTTCCCGTCCATAGACATCACGGCCGGCGTTGATCTCCGACTCTAACACAGTATCCAGAATATGAAGCTAGAAGTCAGACGAAAAAAAAAAGAAAAAGAAAGGAAAGGAAAGAAAAGAAAAGGGAAGGAAAGAAAAGGGGGGAAAAAAGGAACCTAAATTGAAGGAAGATTAAAATTTTTGCATTACTAATCCCAAATAGAAAAAGCATTCTGGTTTACTGTATCAAGCAGTCTGGTGTTCATATATGGTGTGTATTTCTGATAATCCTGCAAGTGCAAAACGAGTTGTCCAGGGGCGTGCGGTTGCAGGAAAGGTGGGCTTAAATGCTCAGCATTGTGCATCAACTGCAGTGATACATGCGAAAACATGCCTGAAATTGCTTTAGCGGACTCTGAGGAAGAGGATGATGTTGAAGCTTATGACTTTTTCGACGAGCCAAGTACAGAAGAAGATTTTGAAGCTGTCATGACTGAAGTTCAAGACCTTCCAGAAAGCCCACACCCAGAAATAAACAATGAACCTAAAGGTTTGTTATTTCTTTTACACTGCTCGCTTGTTATCAAAAACTTCTTGCATAGAAAAAATACCATGACAAGCTTTATTAAACAATCAGGTGTTCGTTAGTGACATGTATTCCTGATAATCATTACCAGAAATTTCGGTAAGGATTATCAGAAATACACACCATGTATGAACACCAGACTGCTAGATACAGGAAACCAGAATGCTTTTTCTATTTGGGATTAGTGATGCGAAAATTTTAATCTTCCATCAGTTTAGGTTCCTTTTTTTCCCCTTTTCTTTTCTTTCCTTTCCTTTTCTTTTTTTTTTCGTCTGACTTCTAGCTTCATATTCTGGATACTGTGTTAGAGTCGGAGATCAACGCCGGCCGTGATGTCTATGGAGGAGAACCAGGCCCATCCACCTGTCCGTCACCAAAAGTTAGAACTTCGTTGCACCGAGCTACCAAACGCCCACGATTGGACTAACTACCAATCAAACATATCCACATTTTGAAAATATTTTTGATTTTGTCTAAATCCGTAACCAGTCATTTATGTAATGGGATTAATAAAATAATATATTGAAATAACTGCTTGTTTAATATGACTTACACGTAAAGGGTTGCAGGGATAAAGGGTGTAACGTACGAGGGTCATCCAAACTGTAAGGTTCCCTACCTTGTATCTTCCGAGCGAAACGAGACAAATCAAATCGGTAAAAAAGCACATATTAGGCATACTCTAAGCTTTAAAACAAGCTCAAGTGTTTGAAAATCGGTCAAAGGATTCGCGAGTAAACTTAATTTTACAGAGACAACCTCCTATCGCCGCGTGCCCACCTCCGAGGTCAGGATGCGCGGAGAGTCGATTATTGAAGACTCGGGTTATCGCCTCTATACATCACATCAACAAGGAATTTTAAAGTTTTCATTGAGTAGGCCTTACCTTACTTTTTGACGTAGTCTCCACATCTTTTTTTGACATTTCTGGTATTATTACAGCATCTTCTTGATGCCCTCCGCGTATAGGAGCTTTCGCCTTGACTCTGAAACCAGTCATTGACAGCTATCTGTACCTCTGAATCAGTTGAAAATCGCTTCCATTGTGGAAGTTTTTCCGCTCGGGAACAAATGAAAGTCACATGAAGCTAAAGTAAGAGAGTTTGAAGGATTGGGGGAAAATTTCCCTACGCAAAGCAACTGATTTGGAAGTGCAGATCGCTGTCAATGACTGGTTTTGGAGTCAAGGCGAAAGCTTCTACGCGGAAGGCATCAAGAAGCTGCTGTAATGATACCAGAAATGTCAAAAAAGATGTGGAGACTACGTCAAAAAGTAAGGTAAGGCCTACTAAATGAAAACTTTAAAATTCCTTGTTGATGTGATGTATAGAGGCGATAACCCGAGTCTTCAATAATCGACTCTCCGCGCATCCTGACCCCGGAGGTGGGCACGCGGCGATAGGAGGTTGTCTCTGTAAAATTAAGTTTACTCGCGAATCCTTTGACCGATTTTCAAACACTTGAGCTTGTTTTAAAGCTTAGAGTATGCCTAATATGTGCTTTTTTACCGATTTGATTTATCTCTTTCCGCTCGGAAGATACAAGGTAGGAAACCTTACTTTTTGGATGACCCTCGTATCTAATGGCGCAAGATCGATATCTCCCGCTGCCTTCGTCGCGCTCCCATTCTCGCGATTTTCACGTTAAGTGTACATATGTATATACCAATCTCTTGCAAATTTAATCGTCTTTCGACAGAAGTGGCGGGATTTTCGATATTTTGAACAGAAAAAAAGTTATGAGCGAAAAATGGGGAAAAACCGTAAATTTTAGTCGTTTTTTTCAAAATGGCGGCCGGGGGGAGGGTCGGATCTGTCAGGCAAGTCGAAATTCGGATTCTACGACCCAAAAAACATAAAGTTAGCCCATAATTGCTAGTTCGACTAAACTTTCCCTATTTAATTTACATGATTCCGCTAGTTGCGTGTGTTGCTTTGCGATGAATCGATTGATTTGCCATTTAAACGTAGGGAAAAGGATCGATTAGGAGGTTCTCGCAACAAGAATCTTCATAATCGATTCTTCAGCATACCTTCATATATGAAAATATCGAAAACCGATAATTCATGCTTCGCCACTCAGTTCCATTTATGCGAAAGTCAAGTCCTCGTAAGTTCAGCCAGGCGTTCAATTTCCTGAAATTTTCAGCGTGGAACTTGAGATTCGCGAACATTTTTAAGCGCTCCAAACGAGAATTCCAGAGACTCATTCTTCCGTTTTCCTCCGCTTCGTAAGTAAAAGGGGGAAGAGGGGTTGTGAAGTGCATTAATACTTCCATTCCAACAGCTTGAAATATTGTGTCGTGAGGGTACTGAATAATTAGATCCTATCTTACTCCTCAATGTAAAATCATAAGAATAACGCGAGACGCATAGTGGGTTGGACCGTGTACGTGGCAGAGGATGATGGCGTAACTACTACACAGTGTTTAGTTTATAAATATAGGTTAAAATACATGGGTACTTTTTATAGTTACCTCATTTGGACTGCATTTTGAACGAAGGAATTACAAATGCTAGCCCATCCGTAAAAGCACTCATTTGCGAAGGGAAACTAGTGCCACATACGTTGTTTTTAAATTGAGCCAGATATTGTAGTTCCAAATTGCAAAATGCAGTCAATTTGGTGGGCAGCAATGCAGTTTGAATTTTATGGGACCAGATTGAGCAGGATATATTAATTCGGACGATTTTCTGAAATGCATTTTCTTAAATTTTAATTGATAAATCCACATTATATTCTCGTAAAGTGTACAAATTAAAATCCGCCTTTAAATGTAAACCTTAAAATTTTTGCTCCAGTTTTTATTTTGACACTTAAATACTAACTAAAATTTTTGGACATATTTAACAGTTTAGCCGAGAAAAAGTGAAAAATTGAGGGGAGCGTGCGAGAAGTACGCAGAAAAGAAGAAGAAGAAGAAGAAGGAGAAGAGAAATGCGTGGTCATTGCTGACCATAACGACGTTTAAAGATTCAGCGAGAAGAATCACGGGAAACTGGCCGGAAGAAAAATACTTCTGGGAAGAACAAAAGGGGGTGAAGTTGGTGAGGACCGGGTTGATGTTAATCAAAAACGCTACGCGGCCCGGGCCGAGACCGAGACCTGAGCTGGAGAACCGAGGAGAAGGAAGATCACAATAAAAACACTGAATAAAATACACGTTCACGATTGCGGAATAGCATTACGAGCCAAATAAAAAATTGAATAATACAATTTTTATGATCGGGGAAACTGCCGACTTGCCAACTTGCACCTGAAAACTTTCACCGGCCTCAGCGAGATAATGACCGTTGACTTTGTTTTAAGAAAAGTCACGTGACCCATATTAAAGGGACATGCGGTTTCTCTTTTGCAAGTTCAAGCTCAAAATTATCAATGTATTTCGTGCTCTACATAAAATGTCTACCAGGAAGGAATGCAGTGCTGATTGTTCGTTTAAATATGAAATATTCTACGTGCAAGTCGTCCGTCATTCTTGAAAAAATTAAGGCGAGTCGTAACATACTATTTAAGTAACTAAAAAGATATTTTCAAATTAGTCGATCGATTTAAGTGAGTAATATCAACTTTTGAAGTATTAAAAGTATAATTTTATTAAATTGATATAGATTCAAGTTAGAAATAACATTAATTTGTCAACTTAAAATTAAAATTTATGAACTGAATTTAAATTTCCAAGAAAAAAATTCGACTCTCGTATAAGTAATAGGACGGTAGAATGGTGCTGGGTTTACACAAGTATTCCAGCGCATCTGCCAGAGCTGAACGCTCTTCACCTCAGTATTACACTGATACTCATTATATTGCTAAACTTTTTGAATTTAATAGAATTTTTATACTTTCATTTCCCCGCAGAATAAAGTAGCCCAGCAATATTCTACCATCCTGTTTTCGAAAAAGAAACTTATTGTTACACTAATTGCACTGATATTAATTACACTGATAAAATAATTTCAAGAAGATATAATTGAGATATGTTTCAGATATTATGATATTTTAGATATTTCTGAGATATATTTAATATTTTTTTTTTGTTTCGACATATTTCTATCTTACTTGACTTTCATATCCACTTGATCCATTATAACGATGTTAGGTTTTCCAAGTTTCTCTGGTGGTCGAATGGCTATTTTTTTGAGGGACTTGGCGGCAATGGAGGGAGGTGGTGGTGATTTGTCGACCACGGAGCAGATAAATAACCGAGTTCTAAGTAAATATCTCGGCGCGTAAATGGTAAGACCCTTCTTTTACGCCGCCTCCCTCCCGCCTCCCCCGACTGGATCCCCGGCTGTCTCTCATGGGGCCGTGGGCTCCAACCAGCATCGCTGACGGAATGGCCAACGCGAACGGCCACGTGAAAAACATCCATAAAATATTTTCCCGCCCGTGATTCATTTCCGGCCAACTTCTGCGGCCGCCGATTGGTCGGCACCTGGTCAACAAACTCAGTGCTGCCATACCGACAAATATCCGGGCAGTGGGCTGGATCTGAAACTATTGTAAGGGAGCGCTCATAAAATAAGTAACGCTAATTTTTGGATTTTTCCACCACCCCCACCCCTTCGTAACGTTTTTGTGACGTAGGTCCCTATCTGCTATTTCTTGGACAAGCGACATGTAATCCTGATGTGATAATGATCCAAAAAAATTCGGACTAAATGATTGGCGAGTCGAAGAAAACACTACTTTAAACTATACTTCCATGATCAAAATGCGACGAAAGTAAGGGAGCGTTCATAAATTACGTAACGCACTTTTCCGGTACTTTTCCGGCATTTTTTACTCCTCCTTCCCTCTTGTAACACCGCAATCACACGTTGAATGTGGGAGCTGAATGTGGCTTGAATGTGGGAGCTGAATGTGACTTGAATGTGGAAGTCATCGGCCCGATGCCTGAATTTTGCGCGTGACGCGCAAAATTCAGCAACGATTCTCAGCAACCATCGGACCAATTTTGAATTTGTCTAAACTATTCGAGTAGATTTAATACACATCTGGATGAAAATAACTCGAATTTGCTAAATTTCAGCCGTTCGGCGATGACTGTTGACCTCCACATTCAGCTGCTAGATTCAGCGTCTGATTGCGGCATCACACTTTCACTCTTGTCTCTATCCTTTAACACGTAAATGGAAAATGGCGTAACACTCTTCTCGACCCGCCCCCTCCCCTGGAGCGTTACGTTATTTAAGTACAGCCCCTGAGAAATGGATGTATTGCAATTTCGGTATATTTTAGGGTGGAAGATTTTTCCTGTGTAATGACTTCTCCCACACAAGATTAACGGTGCCGTGTATCAGAATAGGAAGGCAAAGTGTGTGGAATCAAGCTGTAGCTTTTGCATAACGCATAAGAAGGTAAGTCGAGTGTCTGATTAAGCCTATACAATGATTGTGGTTTTCCCGCAAGCGTGGGATTGGAATTTAAAGTTTATAATGTTAACTGGGATCGTCTGTTTTTTACGTATGATTTAGTTTTGGAAGTTTCCGATTCGTTAAATGTGTTCTGCGTGAAATTTTTAAAAGAACAAACGTGCTGTGGTGCTTAATTTCTTACCCCACCTGGTCCATTCTTACAATGTCTAGTGATCCATTACTTGGAGGGTAATTGGAGGGAAATCAAAGTGGATATAGAATGGCGATGAAAAGCCCCGCCGACCGCGGCGTAAAGGACACTCCGACGCAGGATTCCGTCGTTTAGAACTTACAGCAAGTGAGCATTTAAAAGCGCGTTCGGGATTAAAGGGAAGTTGCGAAGTGGAAAAAAGAACGCTCGGCCGAAGCAGCTTAACTCGGTAAAATGTGAGCGTGGAACGAGAGGATCATGAAATAACAACCGACATCGACGCGACCAAATCCACCGTTTTACTCCCATTTTCCGTGTTGACGAAGAACGCCTCAACTTCGTTCGGATGTTGCCAAATTTCTCCTACAGGATGACAACACTGGAAACAACGGTCACTTCGATCCAGAGTCTAGATTTTTAAATAAATTGACAAGAAAAGATACTCTCGATTCAATCGGATTTTTGCTGGAATCAAAAGTAATAAGTCCGCTTAAATTATGGGACTTAGCTCTCGATTCAAGCAAAAATCCGATTGAATTAACAGTATTTTTCCCTATCAATTTTTTTAAGAATCTGTACTCTGGATACAAAAGAGACTTCTTTTCTGGTAAAGGTTTATTGGATTTTAAA
Source organism: Bemisia tabaci (assembly GCF_918797505.1). NCBI lineage: Eukaryota > Metazoa > Arthropoda > Insecta > Hemiptera > Aleyrodidae > Bemisia > Bemisia tabaci. The sequence goes on from NC_092793.1 coordinate 31,711,150, forward strand.
ATTCTCTAATTTTTTTTCAGTTCTATTTAGTTTTTTTAAAACTTTTCTCTCTAAACAATTGTAAGAAAAACAACCAGAGAATATCAAAATTAAGGGTTTTCCGGTAGCTTTGGCAATTCCTCAAAATTTGAGGTATTCAAAGACTTGTTAATTCGAAAGAAATCAATATTTTACGAAACCTGTGAAGAGAAGCATTCACATGTAATCTTAAAAGTAAGTATTTACGTATACAAAATTTGGCAACATTTGAAAGTTCATAGGACGTTCTTGCTTAAAACGGAGGTTAAGCCTCATCAAGCGCGTAAATGCGTGCGAAAGTCCAGGCTATCAAAGCTCCGCTGAAAAGAAATCCCCGAGTGAACACACGATTATCGAGATTAACTGGACGGCATCGAGTGGAACGGATTAATCTTCGAGGGTGGACTTTGAAAAAAAGCGTGCGGTCCGCTCGAATTCTTCGGGAGATACGCGTTTCTTCCGGTCTTTCTCGTGGACGCATCTCTTCCGCTTAGTAATGTCCCACTGGAAGTAAAGGCTGCTTTTCCGAATGCAGAACTATGGCAATTATGAGAATGCACAAAGCGCTGTTGCAAACTTTTACTCGAGCTGAAGACAGGAATTTCAGGGCTCGTTATATTTTCAAAAATCTATATTCCCTGAATTTCCATGAGTATACTTCTGAATTTTTTTTTTTTTTTTTTTTTTTTTTTTTTTTTTTTTTTTTTTTTCATTTTGGTGAGGAAATGCAGAATTCAGAGTGGGTGCAGAATTCATAGTGGGTGCAGATTTCAGAGTGAATTCAAACTTCAAAAGGAGACAAATTCTTCAATTTTTGCTTCTCGTTCCCGTCCTTTTAAAATTAAATTAAATTTTAATTAAAATTAAATTAAATTACATTTTTTATAAATTAGACGTATTTACGCTTGAAGGAAATCTATGAAAATGAGTCCAGGCAAAAGGAATCATTCGCATTAGATTTTCAGAAGATTTACATGCTTTCCATTCACTTCAATGCATTTGCACATAGTTCCTCTTGGCGTTACTGCGACCAATTCCTCGTGTTTTCAGAGCCGTACCTCTAATATCCTCTGTTTTTCAAGAGATTATCCGCCAAACTTAATTTAATGTGCTTTCCCATGTATTTTCTGAATTTTTCTGTGTTCGTACTAGATTAAAAGATAAAGCATCTAGCATAGTAACTTATTAAATAGCCAAAACTTGAAATGTTCGCCTTTCTTTCCCGCCATTTGATAAAGATTCGTGATCGTGATTTCGAGGGCTTTCCTCTGACAATTTTTTCCCCCTTTTTTTATTTTTCTTTTTAATTATTATTGTTTATTTTTCATAACACACAGCTGCAAAAGAAACTAATAAACTAACACTCCCAAAATCGAGGCGTCTTTATACCTCCTGGGGAGGGGCGCGCAAACAAAAAGGGTCAAAGTAAAATGGTGATAGAGGGACTGAGAGGGGGTTCTCTGACTCTACGTGTTTCTTGGATACATTTCTCCTGTGTTCCACAGATTCTTGGCAAAATTGAATTCCCAGAGTTCCCACGATCGATGAGAGCCCTCCGCAAGGATGTGATAGGTCTCCAAAAGGCAACGTCTAAGCACACCATCGGCGCAGCTTGGTTGGGGTAAATATTGCTCCCCAGCAGTCTCGCTTCGGCCCCAAAGGGTCGATTTTCCCGCCACTGAGCGGGTAAAATAGGTATGTCTTCGTAATTAATTAGAATGAGTGCCTCGGGATTTGAGGTATTATCTGGGTAATCACCCTCCCCCCCCCCGCGCTCCCTCCTGACGGGACTTCTATTTTCAGCTCAATCGGCTACTTCCTCTTTTTTTACGAAAAAATTGAAGCGACCTAAAAAACCGTTGCGTTGTTGATACGCATCATGAGGCTTTAAATTCTTGAGATAATAGTGCCGACATACTCAAAATTGAGATACTCACACAACTGCTTAGAGTTGTGAATATTTTGGACAAAATATTTTGGTTCCAAAGAATATTGATCGAAATGAGATTTATGTGGATTTGTGGTTTACAATCCAAAAATATATTTTGGAGACAATGTTCGAGATCATGCTCGGATATCGGATCATACGACTGAAAAAATTTTCAGATCCGCTCATATCTTATTCTTTATTGGAACACTTAATGATTGTCCATCGAGTACACACGTTTTTAATTTCAGCCCAATTTGGAGGAACAGCTATCCTGAATATTATGCCTCTGTAAACTCCTTCGTTCCATTGGTTGGTCACAAAAAACCAATTTCTATCACCATTTCTACAACAGGCGTTGAATACGCGTTATTACAAGTGAAATATGGAGACACTTGTTCCGATTAGGTAAATCGCTTTCATTTTAATTGGAGCTGAGAGAACTGAGCGATGTTTTTTTTCTCAGTAAGCTCTTGTTTTGTGCGATCCGTTATAATACTCCATCTATACCGACTGCCTGAAAAGTAAACTTCGCCACTTGAAACTTAATTCTCCACTCAGCGTCACAGCACGGCGTAGCTGACTTTTGACTTCATTCAGCTGAGATTGTTCATGTCCGCGCTATTGAATTCCAATTATGTTTAATCGCATTCGCTCCCGCACTTTGAAGATCCCTTTGAAAGATGCAAGCGTACCTGCGAAAGTTTAAGCAAGTTTTGTTTTCGCACATTTTCACTTCCACGTCCCGGGAAGGACACAAGTTTCCTCGCTGATTACTCATGGTAAAATGATTGCTTTGAAAAAGAACTTTTTAATTGCCGATGACTCCTTTCGTACAGCGCGCTTGGAGTCTCTTTGACTTAGTTCAATATTGTTCCCGAACATTTTTTTTCAAACGGAGCGGTCATTAAAGTTTTGAGTTCTGATCGTATTGCACGCGATGAGGCATTGATGAAGACAGCCATTAAAAAAGTAGTTCAAAAGAAGAAACTAAGGTTATTAACCATCCATATTCAGGTTTTCTTTCCCCAGTGTAGAGTGCCTTCACACCTAAAGTTGCACATTCTCGGATCCTGGATGTCACCAACGGATAAGAATATTGTAGTAACGTTTTTAATAATATGTTGTGTGGTTATTCCCGGATTTCTTTCTTCACTCCGTTGGTATTCCCTACTAGGGGGCTACGCCCCCTGGCCGCTACGCGGCCCAACCCCTGAAGGCGCCCCGCGCCATCAATGGGCCGCTTTGCGGCCCTATTTTTACCCTCCTATCAGTGTTAGTTTTATTTTTCCCCTAAAAAAATACGATATGAGGTATACTTTAATTTTAAACTTTACTTAAAATTACTTTAAAATCAAAAGGACGCGTTTCGGAATGACTGCTTGATGAAATATTGCAGTAAAACAATGAACAATGATAGTCAGGTAATAGTTAAAATAACATGAGTCGGGAATCGACCCACATTGTGATCAAAACGGACGCATGTGACGTCAAAGATTTCATTAGTGGTTATTAACTGACCGCACAATCACGATCTTGTAGGCAAATACCACTCTCGGAATCAACGCGCAGGGGATTGCATACTTCCCAGGCGTGGTATGAAGAAAGAATTTCGGACCTTCGTGCAGAATTTCCACACTTGTTCAGTACTTCCGGACCGCCCTTAAAAAACAGTACTCTCTGGAAATAGTTGACACCTTAAGTTCCTAACAACGAGTATAAAGGGACTCTGAACTCCAACAACATAGAAATTGGGTCCAATAACTCCTCTATTATTTTCGTGGCGGCAACTCAGGATCCTAGGGCGATGATGACTTGTTTGGAGCTGTCGACTGTTGAGTGTTGACTCGTCGCCGTTCAAATTATTTGTCAACTTAATTTCTCCGCTCGGCGGGAGTCGCGGCTCGGAGGTTAAGACTCAAGTCGGGGTCCGAGGGGGGCCGGGGGAGGAGAAGGGGGACCAATTTCAGCCGTTCCCGGAGTCAAGAGCGCTCCCGGCCCGAGCCGTTTACAGAACAACTTGCACCTTCCAGACAAACCAAACAGCCTATGTCGATACTGCGTCGTATAATTTTTGGTTGGGCGCCTCCCGACGCCCTCAGGGCCATCGCCTCGCCAACCCCCTAATCGACCTCCGAGCTCGTTGTCAAATGAGCAAGGCTCACATCGAGAATTTTGCGGAAATATTGGGGAAATTCCGCGAAAATCCGGAGCTCCATGGACGAAATTCGTTTCACTTTGAGACGAGCTTTCATCAATGATAGCTGCAAAAATAGTCTGCTTTAATCGATACGCTGTTAAAAATCTCGGAAAATATTCGGTGTACTTCTTACTCAGGAGTCTGTAGAGCACCTAAAGAATCCTACACTGGAAAAAAAAAACACATTGGATCTAGAGTCCAGACTCTTGAAAACATCGACAAGAAAAAATACTCTTCATTCAATCGGATTTTTGCTTAAATTAAGAACCAAGCCTCTTAATTTGAGCGGATTTCCTTTTGATTTAAGCAAAAATCTGATAGAATCAAGAGTATTTTTTCTTGTCAATGTTTTCAAAAGTCTGGACTCTAGATCCAATGTGTTTTTTTTTCCAGTGTAGTGTTATAAATGCGAAGTGAGATTCGTTCCGTAACAGCGTTCGACACTCTATAAAACACTCGATAAAAAAGTAGATTCCGCGACACAACATATTCACATCAGTCGGGTTTTTGGGGCGCTAGACGTGGATTGAGATATACATCGAGTTTCACTCTCAGATTTTTAACGGTGGAGAATTTAAAAATATAAAAATATATTGATTTGAAATTGAATGATTGAGGTGTCCGGGCGAGGATGTCAATGTATGGTATGTTTATTGTGAGCAAATGCATTTCAGACATACGGTATATTTCTATCATAATGACCCTTCCTAGATAGAGTCCTTTTACCTCCATTTGCATTAAAATGTTTTGATTCCGAACAAAGAAGACAAAAGTCCGACTTTACAAGAACGATTTACGACCGCTAGGCATATAAAAATCGATACATCTCCGACGGTAATTTTTAAAATGCCACTTGCCTACTTTCCCGGATCACTCAACATTTCTTACCGATTTCAGGGCCAAGAAATACCCTGACATACACCTGTCTTTTCGAGACGGGACTTGACAACTGCGTGGCGGAATGGTAACACCCTTAGATTACTCGGAGATAATTAACGCCGGTGTGAAGCTCCAGGGTTGACGAACACCACTTTTTGTCCGCTTTGCTGAGTCGACGAATTTAACAGCTGATTAGTGCTTCGGCCCCTGCCCTAACCTCGGCCCGGTCTCAAAATTAATGAAGATCCTGGCCGCCCTCCGCCCCTCCGCCCTTTTTTGGCCCCGAGCCCTTCGCGGATAACTTCACTCCGCCGTTTTTTGCCGCTTGATTAAGCCGCGCTGCATAATCGACGTGGTGTCCTTGGCGATTAATCGATTGATCTGCCGTTAAACCTAAGGGAAAAAATCGATTATCAGGGTACATCTTACTGAAAAATATCGATACTCGTTGATTTACGACAAGCAAGTCGAGAGGCCACACGATGCAGGTTCTATACCCTGATATTCCGCAAGGATTCTAGTCGAAATTCCGGACGTCAATTAAACTGAATAAGGGGCCGTCCCCAAAGTACGTAACGCAGTTTTTCGGCATTTTTGACCCCCCTTCCCCTCCCCGCGTGTAACACTTTTGTGCGGTAGATCCCTATCCTTCAATATGTAAAACGAAATGGCGTAACGCTCTTCTCGACCCCCCCCCCCCCCTGGAAGACAGGGTTGTCACAGAATTTGGAAAATGAACGTCCCTGCCATTTCCCTGAGTTCCCTGGCACATTTTGGTGGAATTCCCTGACAATGGGTGATATGACAGGTGGTTAAGAAGACATAATTGAAAATAGTTTTCCGGTAAAATTTGTTGTTCGAAACCCCAAACCTATTCTAGAAAGCAAATAAGGGTGATTTTACAAATTTTTCCTAGCATTATCGTCATTTTCCTTGACATTTCCCGGTTTTCCCTGGCTTTATAAGATTCCCTGACATTTCCCGGTTTTCCCTGACTTTAGAAAATGCCCTAAGATTTCCCGGTTTTCCCAGTATTCCCTGATTGTGGCAACCCTGCCTATTGCGTCACGTGATTTAGGGACGGCCCACAGTGGATCGAGTCAATCGTAGAGGTCGGACATGAAATTTTTGACTAGAACTGCAAATTTTGATGCTTATTTTGTCACATTTTAAATTTCGAGGGGTGCTCCTAGAAGAAAATTTCGCGAGAAAACCAATGAAATCAATTTGAGAGCCTCAAAATTTGTATCGATGGAGTTATGAGCTTTTAAAGTTTCCAAATTTTGTCCGACCTCTGCTATTGACTCGATCCACTGTGCGGCCCTTGAATAGCGTTACTCATCAACATAAGTCGGTGTTCCGCAGTTTCGAGACGAAATCCGAAGTTTTTAGATGCGCAACGCTGTGAGGGACGTTGCTCGATCATGGCTGTTAAAGGGATGCGAGCGGTCGGAGCATAAGGGAGATCCCGCGATAACAACTTTACGCGAAGGCGGAGCAATCAACCGCGCTATTTGATTTATAGAATTTTCTATGAGGACAAAAGCGGGGGGCGCACTCTTCAAGATAGAATTTAAGGGTAAATCAGACGAAATGACCTCAGATATCGAGCGCGGCGGGAGGGGGGTCGGTTTTTCGGGATGGGGCTGGATGATGGTTGCGAGTCCCTCGGGACGCTAACTAGAACCCGGGCTCCGGCTTGAGTTAAGACTTCTGGTCCTGAGTTTCTGCTCCGAGGAGTATTACTCCGGCTCATATTTTCAGGGCTCCGCGTCGCTCCAGAAGAGCAACTTTTGAAATACGAGACGGATCCCGGTGAAACATGGTCGTTCCATCACGAAAGAACGTAACTACATTTCAATGTTGCCAGATTTTTCCGCTTACATTGCATTTTTACTGGGAGAATTTTGAAGATTCCTATAAGTGAAAATGTCTCTAAGTTTTTCCCTATTCTAGAGGAGCGTTTGGGAGATTGCTGTGTGCACTGTGCACTGGAAAAAAAAAACACATTGGATCTAGAGTCCAGACTCTTGAAAACAATGACAAGAAAAAATACTCTTGATTCAGATCAGATTTTTGCTTAAATTAAAAGGAAATCCGCTCAAATTAAGAGGCTTGGTTCTTGATTTAAGCAAAAATCCGATTGAATCAAGAGTATTTTTTCTTGTTGTTTTTAAGAGTCTGGACTCTAGATCCAATGTGTTTTTTTTCCCAGTGTGCGGTAAAATTGACCGATTTTGATGTAAAAAATAAAACCGATCATGTCTACTTTCTCGCCGGAGTCCATAAGAATGCTTGCATTTCAAGGTTTAGCAGAAAATTGACAAGATACGTTTAAACATAGACCTATTCAACTGCAGGGGTGGGAAAGCGTATTTTTTTAAACGGACACAAAAGATCAAAAACAAAGAAACGATCAAAAACCTTGTGGTTATCAAGAAAACGCTGATAAGTAGAGGTTGCCTAAAATAAGAAAACTTAATTCCGGAAAACAACTTATCAGCTAAAGCACATAATAAAATAACGACTCAATTTGGGGGAAAGGCTGCAAAAGAACAAAGGATGTATTAAAAAAACATCCGAAATGAATTACAATTTCTCCGGTTAGTAATGAAATTATAATCCATTTCGAAACATTCCGGGTTTTTTTAATTCATCCTTTGTTTTTTTTGCAGCCTTTTTCCAAATTAGGTTGTTACTTTATTAATTCTGAAACCGTAAAAACAGGGACTTTACCTTATCGCATGCATAACTCCGTGCAAATGCATTTGCTTCAGATTGTCCCCACCATCCAGTAGCAAATTCTCAGACAAGATAGTTTATTTCCTTACTTTGTTCATTTGATAATTTGTTTCTTTTTAAATTTATGAGTTATTGTTATTTATTCATTCTTTTCCTTTAAAATAAAAGTTCCCTTACAATTACACTAGCTTCAGGTGACGCGGAAAAGCCGAAGATAAAGTTTACTTTTCCAAGATGAAAGTTTCCGTCTATTAAAGCAGACAAACTGATGCACAAAGGTATCAGACTCAGCGCCCTGGAATGAGCACTCTACCGTGCTAAGGAAAAAAGCCCTACGAACATTTGAGAATTGCCAAATTGCTCCGGATAAAACATGCATTTTTTAGGAAAGTTATGCTTATTACTCCTTGAAATTTTTAGATATTTTAGATTAAATCGCGGGTGAAATTGTCTGAAAGATTGAAAGAACAATGTTGACAATTTTCCCGGTAAATTCTTTATTTACTGAAGGAGATATGGCAACGTCTGAAGGCTCATACGGCATTCTTCCTTCGCGCGGCAGCATTTACAACGAGATTTTTCCGTTCTCGGTGTCTCGCGCCCGGCGCCCGGGCCGGCAGCGGAAAGCGGAAGTGAATAAACTTCCCGTAAATGAACTTTCCTGGAACCCGGGCCTGTTGCCGTTGCCGTTGCCCCCACCGAGGAATCCTGAATCCACCCTTCACATTTCAAAAGCTCGGGCCGGACAGTTTAATCCCTGAATCGTGAAATCGGTTTTGTTTTCGGGCACGCGGCTGAGCGGAGAATAAAAACAATTAGGCAAAACAGAGGCGACTCGTCGGGGCAGGGACAAAAAGTTCAGTGGCGTGGCGAGCTTTGCGATATATCGATTGATTAGCCATTTAAATCTATGGTAAAGAATCGATTATTAAGGTGTTCGCTGCGAACACCCTGTTTATCGATCCTTTTCCATAGGTTCAAATGGCATAACAATCGATACATCGCAATTCACGCCACGCCACTGAAAAAGTTTCAACGCGAGTTTGATTTAAGTTCAAATTCGGGGCAATTTGTCTCGCTGGCTCAGACTCGTTTGCAACTTACGGAGGAGAGGACGAAGGGGAGGGGGGGAAGGGGTGGGGGCGCAGGAATCCCAACTCGAAAGGAACAAAACCTGATGATTAATCGAGACGGAGGCATTGAAGCAACTCTGCCTCTGTGCTGAATCGTCATCCGGGTTCATGATGTTATGCTCCGGCGTTGCGATATTTCGTCGAATTGAATCGAATTACCGACGAGACGCGGTGTTCCGGCTACCCTATCTGCCTACTTGTGAGGACCCTTGATTTCTAAGTTTGTTCGGAGGGGGTCGTTTGACGAAACTTTTCTCGTGACCCAATGTCGCGAGTTGTTCCCACTGAAAATTGAAACGGCGATGCTGAGTAATCTCTTAAGTAATGTTGAGTACACGAGTGTATCTGCGCTGGAAATAAAAGCTGATTCCTTTACTCTTGCGGCGAGGCGTGAATGATCGATTATCGATGATTTCCCGCAGTTGAAGCTTTGGTAAGGAATCGATTTTTAAAGTTTTCGTTGCGAACATCCTGCTTACGGTCCTTTTCCCTAGGTTTAAATGGCGGATCAATCGATATATTGCAAAGCACGCCACCCCACTGCTCAAGTCAATGGTTACTTTCTTTGAGGGGCGCTGGAGATCAACTCGCTTAGAGAATAGACTATCTGAAGTTGAGAACATCCTGAAATTCCAAAATTTGAAAATATGAAAATAATCTTTCTTTTTCTGGATATCAAGTTCTCCTTTCTGCTCACAGGCTCACTGCTTTTCTATACTCAAAAATCCCTTACTATGTCTGTGTGCGTGTGGGTTATAGAGAAAAAATGATTAAACGGTAAACATCAAGGCTGCCAAAAACATCCCTTTCTATCTAATATTACAATGAACAGCCGAGAAGACGACTGTTCTTTATTACGGCTGAAAAAAATTACATACATTTTTCTGGTATCCCTCGTATTCCCGATTGCTGAGACCCTTTCTCTACCACTGACAATATGAAGGCTCTTCTCTTTTTAGCTCTTTTGATAAATTATATCAATAAGGAGAAGACTGAAATGGAATCACCTTGATGAATTTGCCATTAGATTTTTCATCAGTCTAGAAACCAATCACACTTTGTATCTCATGAACATATACGCACGACCACCGGAAAAATCTTGACGGGTTTCGACGAAAGATCCGCGCGATTTACGTCGTACGTAAGGGAGAATATCGTGTGTGAGCGCGAATCCAATCATATTTGCAACTTCAAAATGACGCAGTTGAAAACATAGCAATTCCTCCTCGAGGTCCGGTGAAAGAGTTTACGGTGGAATTCTCGAGCGTCCACATGATCGATCGCGACACAAAGGCCTCGGTATTCGGGCAATTTCCGGCTTTTTGGGGAAGATAGGTGATACAACGACGCCTCGCGCCTTCATCCGCCGCGATGCACCCCGCGGGGCGCGCGTGAAAAGCAAGTTGCGTCCGCGGCAGACCCGTGATGAACACTTCACGGGAGGGATCCCTAAATTGTTTTCCTCCCGGGTGGAAACAAAACCACTCGCACCTCGATATCTCTGGGGAGATGGGATCAACAATGAACGATCCTGCCGTGCTAAGGACAAACGCCATAAGAGCACTCAAGTGTTGCCACATTTCCCTGGATAAGTTAACCCTTTATTGCATAGCGTTGCATGAAAGCAAGAAATGGTTTTCAGCTTTATTTCTGTGCTGGAGTATTAAATTGAATCGGAGCAAGAAATGAGTTTTGAGGAACATTTTAAGTCTGATCTCTTTACTTTAAAAAAACCCATAAAAGTCAATCCTAACCGACTCTAATGTCGAAAAAATACTGTACAATGTGGATTTTCCCTCCAAAATCAACGAGTGGCTCATGCAACAAAGGGTTAATAAAATAAATAATGTTAGTAGAAAGATTAAAGGTGAATCAAATGTAATTCTCTTAAAAAAAGTTAGGCTAAAATGTACGATGAGGAATAACTGTTTCTGGTTCACTTTAAAAACAACATACGTGCTGACGATTAGCCAAAGCCATATAGGTACATTTTAGGATGGGCCAGGAATAATAAATCCTTAATGAAAAATGCAGTTCAGACTCTCAACATCAAGCTGCCCTGTAGAATCCGAGCAAGCTATGAAATTCCATTACTGCAGTGCTACTGGAAAATGCAACATAAGCATTCGAGTGTTGTCAAATTTGTCTGGATAAAATATTGATTTTTTAGGAAAGTAATAAATATTTCCCCTTGGAATTTTCAGATACACCATGTTTAACTGCGAGAAAAATTCTACAAAAAGTTCAAGAAAACATTTTCTCAGTTTTTCCAGGAAAATCACATTTTATTAAAAGAAAGTTGGCAACCTTCGAGGGTTTCCACTGCGTTTTCCTTCGAACGGCAGATTAGAGATCCTCAACTATCTCTCGGGCGCAGTGAGGAAAATCAGAGAGATAAGCAGATACTTAGCTACTTACAAAGGGCGGGTAAATTATTTTTCATTTATTTATTTATTTACCTTTTTCGCGTTGCTTTTCCGATTCATTTCGCGAGGAGAGACGCGAATGCGCGGAAACCCGAGCGACCCCCGGAAACCTTTTTGTGGCGCTTTTTTAGCCGTGGCGATGCGAGTTTCGTTGAATACTGATGGGCTCCGGTGAACTCTTGAACTTTGCCCGCGCAAAGTTCATCTCCAGGAGTGTTTTTACAAGCTCCAAACGAGGGAATTCGCAGTTCCGTCGAAAAAGTGTCGTAATTAAACTTTGAGGTGAGACCTGCCGTCCGCTGAACTCCGTGGTTCCCAGGGCTCACCTGCAAAATGAATTTACGTCCGAGTGATGAATAGGCTGCGATGAAAGCGGCGGCGCATACCCGAGAGGCCCTGTGGTTAATCTGATCAGTCGTTGACAGCTTGTAAACCATCTCTCCTTCTCTGCTGTCCTGAGGAAAAATGCCGTACGAAATTTTAACGTTGCCTAATTTCTTCTAAAAAACTATGAAACGCCTGAAACATTTTTGAATACATACATATATGTCGTTTTATAGCACATCCTGGCGTTCTACGACACCTAACCTCCACTCTTCGGTTGCGGTGTTGCAGCATATCCACTGCTGATTTAAATTTCAAAGAGGAAACTATTGAGTACATTTTTTGGAGTTTTTCCTTTAGAACATTCTAAAGATTTTGTTAGGAAATACTATATAACTCTTCGGAGTCCCAGGTATGAAAATAGATTTTTTTCCCCGTATCTCTCAGTCGATTGCTTGGTACGCATTCAAATGTGTAATTCCACAAGCGTTTCTGATGTTTTTACTATCTGGAGAATGAAATTTTCTCTATTATCCTGATGATTTTAGGATTCGATTATGTTATTCAAGGGGAGCAAGAATTATCACAGTGGCGGCTCAGGTGTAATAACATGAACTATAAGCATGTAGAAGAGGAGATTTCTAGTTTTCGGAACATGTTCGCTGATTTTTCCCGGGTATTCCCTAAAATTATGGAATTCTGGTTATTCCTGGTCCTAGTCACCATGCATTGATGAACAAAATGACTTAGTATTTGAATCACAGGGATGGAATAGAGGGCAGTTCGTCTCTTACTGAATAAGGAACAATTTTTTCACTCAAATGTTTTGAAAGAAGATAGTAACATGAATTTTGGAACTTTGACTGAGAATTCGAATTAACTATAAAAAATACTCCCTGAAATTTCACAAAAATTGATCGGGCAGGGGCCGAGATAGCTTTTTCAGGTCACATCTACCATCTTGGATTTTAAAATTTGGAAAATTTGGGTTGACATACACGTTATCTATCAAAAAATGCCAGGTAGGGCCAAGTTCCACAAAAATCGATCGAACAAGAGCCGCATATGTAAGACTCTGCGCAGTGGTAAATGATATAAGTCAACCTCCGTACGTTAGTGCGCCTTCATTTTTGTCTGATACTGTGCAATACCTCCGTGGTGGAATAGTTGCTCAGAGCGCCTTCAACAGTATCGCTTTCCACTTGATAGCAGAGGATAACGATTACTGCTGAAAATACACTCTAGCGCGTTCACAGTTACACATTTGTAACCACCGATGGTGAGGAAAAACACTCATACCTCAATTTGCGACGTTGCAAGTTTTCCACTGCCCATGTGAGTAAACCGATATGAACTCTTTAAATTCTGACGTGTTATTGCTAAGATATGGTGAAAAATATGAGTTTAATGCATTATTCAAGTCTAGTTGTATGCTTCCAATAAAAAAGGGAAAAGAAGTATGAATAGGAACCTTCCAAAGAACAAAAACGGATTTGAAATTTACAGCCGTCAGATAAAACGGGCAGGCGCTTCGCGCCTCAGGCGATATGCGTAACGCGTTTCTCTTATGATTTTATGGCAGAGAATATTATTACGATTTCAATTTCAACAAGCACATGTTTTGCGAGAGTCAAGAGGGCGGTTCACGGAAGTTTTCTGTTCATTCGACCTCAGTGGAAACTAATTCCTTAGTTTTAAACTATAACACGCCTTCGGTTTATGTAAAAAAATATGAGGATTAGTATGAATACATTTTATCCTTTAAAAAAGCTACCTCTAGAAGATGAAAAAGAAAAACCCTCCAAGTCCCGGATGGCATTGTAAAAAAGTGGGTAAAGTTAAACATAAAAAATGGGACTCCATGAAATAAAAATTAAAAAAAGAATTTACTCCGCAAAAGAAGGAAGACAGAAGAGGGGTAAAAAATGTGCGAGCAAAAATGGACTTTCAGGTGCAGCCTCAGCTGAGGTTGCTTCGCAGTCAACACTCCGGAGCACAGTGGAACCAACCACAACGGTTTTAACGTCCTGAGATTCCAAATTTTTAACAAGATTAAAATAATATACAACAAAAAATTGGAATGAATGTCCTTTGTGAGAGATGTTCATGAGGACGAAAGGAGATCCCGGAAATAGTCCTAGTGCTGTCACATTAAATTAGCCAAATTAGCAGAGAAAATGTAGAATTAGAGTGGGGGGATAGAGAGAAAAAGAAGGAGGAGGAGAAGAAGAAGAGGAAACGGAAACAACAACAACAGCAGCAGCAAAAAAATGTATTTCACTTCCTCGTTTCCCTTTCTCTTCTTTTATCATTCTTTTGCGTCTTCTGCCCATTCGACATGTATTGCGAGTTCTTAGCTCCTGCACTTGTGCGTTTCTTCAAAACGATCCTTATCGATGGCCAAAGTACGAAACTACGTATTTCCGCCGCGTTGTTTCTAATTTCCACTCCTATTTTATTTATTTCGAAAAGAAACAAGCCAAATTTAGAGCTGAAGATTCATACAGAATATTCTGCTGACAGAGAAGAAAAATCAAGGAAAGTTTAAAAAAATTACATTGACTATTTCCCACAGAAAAAATAAGGTAGGGCAGGAAGCCTGCAACGTCGCAAACGGGTGGTTCCACCCTTTGTCCAAGGATATAGGTTTGACTCTACTAATTCATCTAATTCCAGCTAGATGGGTTGAAGAGGTCCAAGTTTTTAAGTCTAGGTTGAAAATAAACAAGGTGGAGAAATGGTGCTGGGTCCACACCATAAAGGTTGAAAATAAAGGAGCTCGGTTTGGAGCAGTGGCGATTCTTGAAAGTTGGCAACACTGTTAACCCTCCATTTAAATTTATGTAAAACAATCGATTCTCGGTGAAGCAGCTTGCCTTACTAAGAATCGATATTTTCAACGGATTCAAATGGAGGAAAATTAGGGTTACCAACTTGCAAAACCGCCACCGGTTTGGTGTAGCACACGTTGAGGGCTGATCGTCCGCAACTCGAACCAATTCGTCGCTCCTCTGACGTAAGGGCGTATCTCTAATTTTACATGAGCCGCGGAAAGCATAGTGTTATACGGAGCACAGGGCTCATGTGGAAATCGAGATACGCCCTTTTGACAGAGAAGCGACGAATTGCGGACAGCTGAAAACCCCGACCGCGGAGGCGGGATTCGCGAGGGAAATAAACGAGCGAGGAACAGGGACGGACAATAATGAACTCGCTCAACGCAAACACGGAGAGAGCCCCACAAAGGACATAGCTACCACCGCCCTGAGCCAAAACGTGGCTGGACGCTCCTTCTGTGAGCAAGCTTCCACCTTGAAAAAAAAAATAAAAAAAATTGGCGTCGCATTGAATGAAATACCTCGCTTCTAGGGAAATCTGCTGCGAGGTCGAAGAATGTCCCGCTTTCGAGGGGAATCTGAGAGCGATCTGCACAGTAAAAAATGCCCGTGATTGTTGCACAGGCGGATTCAGCAATTTGGCGACACCGGATTCCCTCCATATAATTCTCCTATGTTAAATAATCGATCCGAAATAATCGATTCGATTGGAATCGATACATTTCCATAGGTTTAAATGGAGAGAAACTATGTTGTCAATTTGCTGGATCCGCAAATGGATTGGATTGGTGTTGTTACTCTGTGTTACCACCAATGTGATCCAGGTTCGATCCTGGCGGCTGACGACCAATTTTTTACAAGGTCGCAGTTTTTCAACGCAAAGATTAGGTCGATTTGACACGGTGAAAACTACCACACAAAAATCGACCAACAGCTTGTGTTAATTCGTGATTTACTTCCCATTATACACAAGATTTTGGCTAATTTTTCTTACTGTGCAGGAACGTGAACTGCCACTATAGGCCATAGTCATAGTTAACGATTCATTTCTTTAGCTGCCTTTCATGGTTTACATTGTGATTGAGGGAGTTTTAATGATCCATGAAATATCATCATAAGTAGGACATTTTTTATGAATTGCGAGTAAAATCAACGGTATAATTTTGAAAGTAGATTCTTGCCAGGGATTCCAATCATTCCCTACTGCAAACAATCAAAATTTAAAAGAAATTTTTTTCAGATTTTGAAAATTTTTAGTTAGGCTTATACCTATCTCATAGTTTGTCGCGATGGAAAATTTGCACGAAAAAATTGTATTTCCTCATCTGAGAGTGCTTAATGAGCTAAGTTCGCAATATTTTTCATACTTTTTTTCCGATATGAGACCTTGTAGAAAAATAGATTTTAAAGGGAGAAAATATGCTGCCTCATGAGTCATTAGGCGGCATTTCCCATTTAAACCTATGTATTTTCTCTAATTAGGTAATTTAGTTCTATTTCCTCTAATAATTGCCCTGGTAAAAGTTGGCAGTAGAATGTGTGTTCCAAAATACTATAGACCTAAAGCCGGCTGTACAATTTCTTATAGCCGATGGCGATTAAGCAACAGCCAGACGATAAATTTTATGCTAAACGTTATTAAATACGGATACCAGGACTCAGTTAGTTTTTGGACTACTGCTTTCTTTTTGTGCCGTAGTATCTTGATTTATTTTGCGAGGAAAGCTCCGTACTTTTGAAGGATGCCTGTCATTCTTAATATGTTGGAGCGTCATCAATTTCTTATAATACTGTGCAATACATCTGGTGTGAAATAGTTGCTTCAGACGCCGTGGCACGCTGCGGCGCGCGGCGGGCGGGCAGAGAGCGCGAAACGCGCATTGGCGCCTACAAACCTAACAGGGATACTTCTCGTATTGCGCAGTGCGTGAAGTATCCCTGTTAGGTTTGTAGGCGTCAATGCGCGTTTGCGCAATGCATGGAGTATCCCTGTTAGGTTCGTAGGCGCCAGTGCGCCGCCGCTCCGCTTGTGTTAGGCTCTAATATTTAATCTCGCGGAGTCAGCGTTCTTCAACTCATGATTTTGAAATGTTTGCACACTCTGTATGGATTATTCTCATTTTAATTGATGAATTAAAATATGTTTTAAAGGAAAATATAATGTGTGTTTTGTAAATATTAAGGTAGTTCCGTATCTTCATGATTTCCAAAGCACACGAATTTCTACACAATTTCTTATAGCCTTTTAAGGCCAATGGCGATAAAGTGTAAAGCCCGGCGATAGGAACTATAGCCCGACTGTATACTTTTTTATAGCTTCGTATAGCCCGGCTATATGATTTGCTCCGCTTTCTACAGCCAGCTATATGATTTTCAATAGCCTTCTTTAGTCGGCTTTAAGAACTCCTATGGTGTTATGAAACGCAGCTCCTATCGCCAATTTTTACCAGGGTGTTCATTTCTAGAGACCAAGGATACTCTAGCGCTCAATTCACTCGGCAGTTTCTTCTTAAACATGAACTTTACACAATTTCAGAAACCTGCGAGTTCTCAATTACATATAGAATTTTCGTTCTACTCAAAAAAACCACTTATGGCTCAATTAAAAGCCAGAAACAGTCAGAGGTTTTTAACTCTTTCGCAGTCTTGCTAGCCCTCAGAGTAATTCAGAACTCACAGCTCCTTGTAAGTTGTAAATAATCGTCTTTTTTGGCGAAGTAAACTTGTGAACTAGCACCGTTTTTCACCGAGCTAACTTCTGGCGCCGAAGTCCCCTGACAAAACGTCCGCGAGAACTTGGGCCAAAAAGTTTACAGGTTCACACTTCTGCTCTCTTTTTCTCTGTTTTCCGACGGAGGGAAATGATAATACTTCATCGCAACATCAAAAACAGAAATGCTAGTTTCGCTGATAGAGAAACGGTGCACTAATTTTAGCTCGGAAACAAGTTGAGAGATAAACTTTAACAGTACCCGCGGATTTTGTCTTTCATAAGCACGTGGAGCTTTTAACGCCAACTTATTATTGCTTGTCAGCTTATTCTCCTTGGCACTTTCCTGCTTTTATTTATTCTCCTTCTGTATTACAAATCCGAAGTCCGAACGTTTCCAGCCTCAGTTGTGCACAGCCTGGTCGTATTGACCATGGTGGAAAAATGCGTATAGGTGTTTCTTGCAAACGAAACTTCTCGTGTCGTCTAGTGCGCCATTAATTAATTTATGACTTGTTCATGACAAAATTATAATGAATTAAAAACAATTAACGAACACAGAACTTGGATATAAGTTTTTTTTTTTCATTGATTAGGCTTCTATTCCTTCCTTTTTGGTTAGAAATCTACAGCCATCCATAAACAAATGTGTTTAATTTTGTTTTCTACGGTCTGAACTTTACCACGTATCACAACAAATTACCACGAATCGATAAGTCGAACATCGCAAAAATGACGAAGGCACTAACCAGTCTTTTGGCGCCTTTGCCTTGATTCTAACCAGAAATTTTTCATTGCCGGTCTATAAATTCTAACCAAAAAGTAATCTGAGACCATGGTCGGGCACTCCGTGACCCAGTTCAGAGGGTGGTAGCCTCTTCCGTCAAAGATCCTGACAAGTTGACGCCTTGCACTCCGCGAGGATACCTCAATTTCCGAACGACCAACCCTCCGCAAAGAGAGTGCCGGACTCTGCTGACAGGTGTCCATCGTACAGAGGAGGGGGGAGGGGGATCGATTGACCTCTGGCCTGGCGCGGGGGGGAAGGGGTTCGCTAGGGCGTGGGCCGCGACCCGCGACTCGGATGCGCGGATAATGGAGCAGGGATGACGATGATGATGACGGCGAATTTCGGTAATTACATTCCTCCGGTCGACGCCCGCGCCCCCGCTCACCATTGTTGCCAGATAGTTTTGAAAACCAGCACTTTTCCCGATTTGAACCCCTGTAAAATGTCTACATTTCATCGCAAGACCTGGCAACCGTGAGTGCAAAACCGCCACCCTCTTCCACCATGACCCAATTTTCTCCGCTAAATAATTACCCTATGCGGATGTTCGCCGGTAGATCGGATTCGAGTGACACTCGTTGACGTGTCGAGGAAAAGAACTTTGATCTGCATGGCAAACTGAACTTTCCGCTACGGATAATCGAATTTCGATCCAGCTCGAGTGCATGGAAAGAAAACTTATGGCTAGGTTTGGATAGTGATCCCTTCCTCTTCCTTGTCGCCGCCTTTTTCTGGATCCTGAGGGTTTCCATTAGACCCTATGTCCACATTTTCTTTCACTGCAAAAAACATTTACGGGCTATATAGAAACACCGTTTGCTCCGAGCTATATAGACGCACCGTCCGTTACGGGCTCAGAGGCCGAAAGTTCCGGGTGCTGAAGCTGTAGCATCGATTGCTCCGGGTGGTACGCTCGGAACTTTCGGCCTCTGAGCCCGGAACGCGGACGGTATGTCCATGTGGAAAATAAACTGTAGCCCCTCTTTCCACGAACTAATTTCTGTTTTCCGCCATTCAGTTTTTGGCTGGAGAAAACATACGGCTAGTGGAATTTGAAAACATTCTTAACTCAATTTTTTCGAAAATGTGGGTTGGTTCCTTTCTGATAAAATTAGTCAAATTGGGGGCATTATATCATCCAAATCTGTAAGTTTCAACCATCGAACACGTTTGTGACTGAAACAAATGACCTACTGCGTAACGAACCGGTGCCTAGGCGTAATTTATAACTGGACTGTTTATGCTAAAAGGAACCATGTGGATAGGGCTTGCGTGTGACATAGTTCCTTTTAGCATAAATGCGTCCAACTAGACTACTGACATTGCTAAGCGTTGGCGCGACCCGACACCAATGTATTTCCGTTTCCAGCGATGAATAAATTAATTTCCTCTCCCCCCTCCGCCTCCCCCGGTCATCCCACCGGCGATTAATCGATGAAAGCCTTCCATAGCTCGCCTTTCGGGGCGTCAAATGCGTGGAAATTGGCCTTTGTTTCGCATTCTCGACGAGCTCCGAAATTAGGCGTCGAATCCGTCGAAATCCCCCCACTCGGCAGCTTCCGGCGTCGCTTGATTCAAAATTCGTGCGGTTCCCGCCAAGTCCAGCGATGCCGATCGGAATAATTAAAACCGACCGGTCACCGGGACTAATCACGCAATCGGATTCAGACATTGCCGAATTTCCTTCGAGAAAAACCAATTTTCGGAGAAAATTCGAATAATTTCCTGTTAATTTTTTAGAGAACTTCATCCGTATAACTTAAACAATGATGTCTGAGAAATTCAAAGAGAAATATTCAAAATGGTCTTCAAAAAAATATATTTCACGGAGTCAAATTTTGCAACATCCGAATGTTCATACATCATTTGGACTGCATTTTGCAATTTGGAGCTATAAATTCTGACTCATCTGGAAAAACTTTTATGTGCATAGGGAAACTAATGACACATACGTTGTTTTTCAACCGGGTTAGAATTTATAGTTCCAAATTGCAAAATGAAGTCCATTTTTCCTTAACACGGCAGGCACTTCCGCGTTGTCACATTTGTTGGACTACATTCAGCATTACAGCGGGTATATTTTCCACGAGAAATGGACCAACAGGCAGGATATGAATTCGAGCATCCTAAGACATGTTCCTTCATCAAAATTTTATGCAGAGCCTCCGTAACATTTTAAAAATAACCACAATCAACCCATTAGAGGGATTAACGTGTGTTTTTCACATTATTCTAAATTTTCGCTCACGGAAAAACCAACATTAATAGGAGGCAAGCCGGTCATTGATAACAGGCTTATCATTCGGCAAACAATTAATTGGATTTTTATTTCACAAACTTTTTTTCTCCCTCTGACAGGCATATAAAATAGGTACAGCTATAAACTTGTACAAAAAGATCCAAAACTTGGTGACAATCAACTCCAGAGCTTATTTTCATTTCTTCCAAAATTTTTTTTCCAAATGCGCAATGATATCCGCTTTATAAGAGCTAAGTTAACTCCTCAATTATAGATCTTAATCCGTATTTATATCACAGGGTTTATTTGGGAGCAAAGTCGGTCGGGAGTTATGGAATCCAGACTTCACTCGGAGATTTGTGGCAGACTGGTAACAAAATTTGTGATCCAAATCAAGTCACAAAGTTAAAATAAGGTAAAAATTAAAAAACATGAAGTATAAATAAGTTCATTCTGAAATGCTACTTGATTTATAAAATCCCGCCTTCATATATTCATTTGAAGTCTCGATGCAGTAACAGAGCTCACTAGATGACACTGCAAGCAGAGTTGCAACTCTGTGTGGTGATTACAAGAATCAAGAGGATGATTTCGTCACTCCTATGACGTAATAGCGTATTTAAGTTTCCATGAGAGCCCCAATAAGCATGGAGCTTTATGGACAACAGGGCTAACATAAAAATTCTGACGTGCTCTTGAGTTAGAGGGGCGATGATTTCTCCCCTAAAGGCACGGCAACCATGTTCATTAGTGTAACTCCATCTCTTCAAAGGGAATACGACTAACTAGTTTCCCGTTAGATAAACCGGGAAGTTACCTTATCGACAGCGTACAACTGGATTCAAATTTGATTATGAATTGTGATCACCGGTGTTGTCATACGACTACAGAGTCGGTTGGACACAAAGACCAATTTTACAATGGATATGATGATTTTTCTAAACGCTTAATCATGAAAAATCTTGAATCGTGCGTGGAGCTATGTTCAATAGCTATACTAATCAGTAGGTCAAATAATCATAAATAAAGAGAGGGACAGACATTGAGTGCAATACTTTTTGTATGTAACAGATAGAACAAGGGACAGAAGGAAATAGCTAGGCAACTAAAAACTATACAGTGTTGTAAAGTTTTTACAGTGCGCATACTTCCCCAAAAAGACGCAGTTGGATGTTCTCTAGGCGCGCCTATTCTCACCCACACGACAGTGGCGTGGCGTGAAGGATCGATTATCGATATATCGCCATTTGAAGCTATAGTAAAGAATCGATTACTAAGGTGTTCGCTGCGAACGCCCTGATAATCGATCTTTTTCCATAGGTTTAAATGGCATAACAATCGATATATCGCAATTCACGCCACGCCACTGCCACACGAACTGCTTCTTGTCACGATCTGGCATCAATGTCCAGGCGGTATGTTCCAAACATTGGAGTATTACGGGATTAAATTAAGTAATTATTCATCAATCATAGACCACAGTAATGGCAAAGTCGCCCGACGGTGTAAATTCACGCGTGAGCTTAAAATTACATTTTAATGAGTCCGATGAGCTTAATTTAAAGAGTGACATTGCAGGGCGTTTGGTTGAGGAGGAAACGCACTTTGTCTACATGTGGTGCGATGATGAATTAAATTTCTACGGCGATGCTAAATTACGAATCGATTATTGAATAATTATCGGATAGCGTTGATCGACAAATTCCTATACCTTTGCGATAAATATCGACAAAAGTCATCCAGGAACGTTCAACAACGATAACGTCGTGTGGACGTTCAATCCAGACTGAGTGTTTAAATTAATGAGTAAACAGATTTTCAGGTCTAGACTTGTCATAATAATCATATTGGTAAGTGCTTTTGGACCACGGGGGTGACACAAATTAGGAGATATGATTATAAGCATTAAACCCATTTTAACGAGTTAATTTCATTCTAAATACATTGAAACTGCCAATTGGCTGACTAATATCACTCAATCTATGAAGGAAAGAGAGGTGGAATACCGAGCTAAAAGCCATCTAATGCAACTGTAGGTACATCAATTACAAATGATCACAAGCGAATGATAATTATCTAGAGGAGAAGAAATCATTTTAGGCATATTGTCGGGACAAAACCAAACCTGTCAAACTACCCGAACCTGCGGGCTGATTGCCGAAATTGATAGACAAAGCTATAGACAAAGAAGACATAAGCCTGATAGAGTGATCCTGTTGGTTGAAATGGGTGGTTCCTGGAGACTAAGGGAGAAAATTATGGACTAAATGAAGGGTCTCTCGTGGGTTGCCGTTAGTTAATCTATTACTTACCTCATTTGTCCATTTCAATTACCCGCTTCCACCAATAGAATCCAATCATATCCCTTTTGTCCTCTTGGTCTATCAATTTCAACAATCAGCCTCCTGATTGCTGCAACTGTTCAATGTAACATCTGGATAAAATTTGAAATATTTTTAATGATAGTGTGATAAAATAACGTCGAAGAAGTGAGGATGAAAAATTTTGGATTTTGTGGGTTTTTTTTTTTTTTCTAATGAAGAGGGTAACATAACGCTGGCACTGTCCTTCCCCTCCCCATTGTAACGCATAGTATAGGCTCATACCCGCTTTTCGCTCCCTAGGGTGTAACGCAATTAAGAATGATCCCTTTCCAGACAGCGTTACGGAATCCTTGAACGCCTCATAGAAAAGTGTAAAAGGTACTGAAAACAATGGGCACATGTCCAAGTCAAAATTCTCGACTCGAGTAATGAAAAAGCGTAACAGCGTCCAATACCGTGGATTCCTGGTGCGTTTTTTCTTTTCTTTTTTGCGCCGAGTCGAGCCTTTGGGGACGGCGTGCTTAATTGTCGGGATAACGAAGTCCTCCGGGAGGATGACTCGAATTTCGAGAGAATGGATCGGGTCGCGCGGGGCTCGACGGACGTCGCGGAAAAAAGTAATTACAAGATGGATGGAATTAGAAGCTCTAACGTAAACATTTCAATTGCAGACACGCGGTGGCTGTAACCGGTGGGGGAGGAGGGCGGAAGGGGAGAGGGAGGATTCACTCCGTTCCGGGATTGCGGGCCCACAGTCCCAACTTTCAACTTTTAGCTTTCGACCTCGATGAGTTCACTCCTTTTGAGGCGCGCGTCCTTCTTCCCGGCTGCCAAATGGAACGAAGAGTAACCACTATTTGGACCACGTCTAGTGGAAAGGAACCAAGCCACATCAGCTACTGCCAAATTTGACTGGGCGATTTAATTTTCTTCAAGAGAACATTTGTGCGGATTCCTTGGAAAATCTTAAGGAATTTGCTTCGTATTATGCAGGAAATTCATTGAAATTTGCACAGAAATCCAAATTAATTCCATATAAACATTTATAGTGCTTAATTATTAATTTGGCAATAGCTGATGTGGCTTGCTTCCTTTCTGCTTATCGTGAACGCGGTCCATTTGGACCACATCTTCCTGGAACTAATAATATTACTACGCTGGCAAATGATTCTCCTTCTTTTTCTTCTTCTCCTCCTTCCTCTCCTTGCATTTCTTTTTATTTGTCTTCCTCCTCGTTGTTCTCTGTTCCCCTCTTGTTTTGTCGTTTTATTGCTTTCTTTTCCTCCTTTTCTCTTTTCTCTTCTTCCTCCTCGTTTTCACCTTCATTTCCTTATTTTCCTTTTTTCCTTTATTCTACCTATTCTTCCTCCTGTGCTTTTTATAAAGTTTATCGGCAATATTTAGTTTAAACGCGACTGTGTAATTCAAGTTTGACCAGGGGAAAGTGGCAATGCTGGATAGATGCACTCCGTGCCATTACTCCGAGTAACGTATTTCCAGGTCCTGAATTATAAATCTCATTTCCAGTGCACGGCCAACAAAGCGCTGAAAACATTCCCTTGAAAAAAAAAGGAGAAAAAAGGTTTTATTCCCTTCTTTTTTCATTTATTTATTTGTTTTGTTCTATATCCAAGGCTTCAGGTCATTGTGCAACTGAAAAGCGATGCTCTTTTCCCATTTATACTCCGCGTTCCGAATCGACCGCTGCGATAATATCATTCGCTTCCTGCGTATCGTGTATCGTCACCTATCATCAATTTGACGTTGATTAGCAGCATTGTCCGAGTTACGGTTGCAATAACGCAGAAAAAAATATTGAGATCTAGTTTAGCCGAACTGAAGTTACACGCATAGCGTAAAAAAAATTAGTAGTAATATAATAAAAAATTAAGCACATCGCTGATGAATTTTCAAAACGCATAAAATATTGCGCCGTTTCTAAAGCCTTTTTCGATCAGTCATTAAAGCCAGGCGTTACTATTGAGGAAGCCAGTTGGTGCGCCTTGCATTGATGGCTTATGCAATCTTTAACACGCGAATAGTTGCAGGCAGCTCATGATTCATCATGATCCTCTTCACGACTTTGGACGAGGTCATAAAACGATAAAATAATCCTAATGTGCATATATCACGACCATTGACCTAGAGGCATGGTGCGTTTTCTACCACTATTCATTTTGCGTTCGCAGAGTAATCAATGAATTCCGATTCTACAAGGGAGTAAACTTAGTTTATTTCAAAAAGTAAAATTTGTTTTTGCTGAATGCACTAGCGTCAGTCTATCCTTGTCGGTTGGATTCGAATAATCCATAGCTCCTCGAAAAGCGAACTTTTTTTTATCGTCTGTTAAGAAAATGGAAACGAGACTTACTCTTGCACCTGGCGTTGGAAAAGCGAAACGGAAAACCAATTCATTACTCACCTGAAAACAGAAAAACATAAGTTAGCTTGGAAGAAAAATACAATAATCTCTCTCTACAACAAGGACTCAAGGGACCGGCCGAGTTCATTGTTATTATGAGAGGTTCTCGTTATGAAGATAATCTATCAGAAAAAGACGGACAAACTCCGACATTAATGAATCAATAACTCAGGTACCATTCAAATGTGCAACATCTCTGCGATCCCTCGATCCTTGAATTGCAGGCTCACGGTGCGCTAAAGTCGGAAACTGTATACACCGCGCGCGGTAGGTCCGGCGCGGCACCGAGAAATCGCAGTGAACGCGCAATGCGTGAAGTATTCCTACAGTCTCGTAGGCGCTAACATATCGACGGTGAAACTACCAAACCACGTATCTCGGTTTGCGACGTCGCAGACTTCCTGTCATACATCATTTTTTAAATAAAAAACTACTTAACGTCTACGCTTGAAAATCTCTGTGATTTTTCCTCTTCGTGCGGAGAAAATTCTGTGAAAATTTCAAGGAATGATATTGATTTGGTCTACTTCAAAAAAATAAAATGTGAGCGTAGATTTTTAAACACAGCAAACGAGATACGTGGTTTGGTAGTTTCACCGTCGATATGCGTTGCACGCCGACCGTACAGTGTTCGGCTTCATTTTAGTTGACCTTGCGGAGTGAGCGTTTTTCGACTTGTTACTTACTACCATTGAATTCGGCACACTCTGTACGGGTTACTGTTATTTAAAATGATAACAAAATTACATGAAATCGAACCGATTCCCTTCTTTCCATTTACGAACGGTAAAAGACCATTCCCGCAACTCTTGTGAAACTATATATACACTGATTTGTCAGCCGGTGAAAACTCGTATAAACAACGAAAGAAGTTATTGATTAAGCTCTTGAAAAGGCAGATTCCTGGATTTGAACCTTCACTTTGACCAATTAGCTAGGTCGACGACTGCTCGCTACTGAGAAAGTTGCTCCGTTGCCACGCTCGTTACGTCAAGAGGAAAGTACATGTATTTAATATGGGAAATTCAAGGGACCTACCGATTTTCCTCGCTATAGAGATGTTCTCTTTACAGCGATAATCGTTACAGAGAGAGAACTTCAGTTTTCATTCGGATTAAAAGTAAGTTTTATGAGACTTTGATACAACTGAGTTTCACAATTATTCGGCTTACCACAGAATTTAGAAAATGAAATTTCCCTGAATTCCCTGACACATTTTGGTGAAATCGCCTGAGAATAATTGAAGATATGACAGGTGGTTCAGAAGATCAAATTGAAAATAGTTTTCAGGCAAAATTTGTTTTTCAAAACCTCAACCCCATTCTAGAAAGCAAATAAAGGTGATTTTACACATTTTCCCTGACATTTCCGTCATCTCCCTGTACATTTCCCGATTTTTGAGACGTTTCCTGGTTTTCCCTAACTTTTTAAAATTCCCTGTCATTTCCCGGTTTTCCCGGTTCACCCTGACTGTGGCAACCCTGAATTATAGAACACTACGCGAAACCAAAATTAATATTCCCTATTTTTAGATCCTCATAAATGTACAGGCACGGAGACAAGTGCAGAAAGATAAAAGCAGTTAATCATTGACGCAAACACATTGAGCACGAAATGAAGCTCTCATTCATGGACAAAATGGTGTGGCATCGCACTTCAAACTTGGGTCATTCTGTTAAGAGGAGGGCGTAATCTTCTCGATAGATGGCGCAGTTCCGCCGAGAGTTATTACCCTTGCAGCAGCAGTGCTTAGCCAGAATGACGTCGGCAGAAACTGGACGCCGGGCCCTCCCTCCGGTCATCAGCTCGAGCGTTGAGTGGCATCACGAAAAACTGGCAAGTATCAAATAAGTTGGCGCCGGGTTAAATCCGAGAGATGGCTCTGGCAGCGATTCTCAAGTTCAAGACGGAACTTTTAGAGGGCGAAAAACTTTCCGACAGCCGGATTAAATCCAGGATACAAAGTTTTCTGGAGGTCCGCTTAATGCAATAAAATATGATACTCTGTCGTAATACGTGTGCAGCTTCGTCCTTCGCACAATTATTTACTTGACGGCTGAAGGAATTATCGAGAAAAGTTTTTGTCTGTCTAACTTTGACTCTTATCATTATCATATTACTTGCATTTTGACGTAATTTTGCAGTGAATCTACCGACATCCAGAGTTTTCAGATAGACCAAGTATATAACAAAGAAGATGAGATTTAGCAGGACTGAATTAGATAATTTACCGCACTGAGCCACCCAAAACTTATCAGCTCACTTATGATTGTTCGTGAGGAAATGTTGGATCCCCGAGAATAAAAATTCTCACCCATCGCAAAGAGGTAAATGGAGGATCTCTATTTGTCTCTGAGTCGATCTTAGGCTTTGAAGCTTCCCTTCAGCAACAGCTGTCTAATCGACGAGGGATGACGAAAAGGGGGAGGGGAGGAGTTTCGAGGACAAGGGAACTTGAGCACTCGATAAGCTCCAGAAATGGCGCCTCGAGGCTCCGAACCGGAAGGGATGGGAACCTAACTCTGAGGACACTTCGTATCCATTCCCCGCGCCATTTGTCCTTGCCAATGCTCTTTTCCCATGCGGATCCCCCCCCCCCCCCCCCCCGGGCGGCGACGCAAAAAAAAACCGCTTAGTGAGAGAAACGTTTAGTTTTCACGCAAGCATATACACTTTCAGCTGTTCAAAGTGGGAAGTTTGAATTTATGTATTGAGAAACGTTAACATCCTGATTGAGTAGAGTCTTTTGGAATAACAGGACGTATTTATGCTAAAAGAAACTATGTTCATGGGGATTGTGTGCAACATAGTTCCTTTTAGCATAAATACATCCAATAGTCCTGGCACAATTCTTGTTCATCGTGAAATTTTGATGAGAAAATGTGCATTACATTTTGACGTATTTCTGCTAAATGGAACCAGAGACAGGTGGGAAAGAAGGTGGTCGTTAGTTCTCGGGCCTTAAGAATATATAGGAATTATGAAGCGCCAGTGGCGTCAGCGACGACGACGGGAGCGAGGAGTTAAACGCGGTGTTGAGCCCTGTCCACAACGCTCTTGTCGCATGCCCACGGCTCATGAGTTAGCAGTTGGCGCTTAGATCCGTTTGATTTAATGTAAAATCCCGCTTTCCTATTTCCCCGCAAGGAATCGCGCGCGCTTTTACATTATTTCTTAAGCAGCTCACCACGAGCACATCCCATCTTCCCCACACGTCGCTGGTTCCGTTTAGCAAAAATACGTCCATTTCTGGAATTTGCATCCTGTCTAGTGGTTCGTTCCAGTGCTCCCATTCCACGTCCGTTAAAAGTTGCGGGATTCGGAACTTTTTTGTTCCAATTCCTCCCACTCCGTGACCGTCAAAAAATCCGGGATTCCTGGTGGATTTTTTTTCAAAAGATCCGAGAAAGTTCCGGAAAATGCAAAAGATCCGGAAAATTACGAAGTTTCCGGAAAAAATTCAGGAGAATCTCATAAGCTCCGGAATTTGGAGCAAGTTCCGGGAAATTGGAGCACTGGTTCGTTCCCGGACTTCCAGGGTCTCCATGGTAAGGTCGTAAGGTAGCCTTTCCTAGGGGGTGCGAACGTCTCGTTGGGGCGCGTGGGGGTAGCGAATCAGCGCGGCGCGGCGCCGGCGGAGGAGACTGACAGTGAAGAATGACATAATTTCATATGCTCACGAAAACGCTCTATCAAGATATTACGCGGAGGCGGGCGGGCGCGACTGTTTGCACTGCTCTCGCGGCTGTCTCGGGGTATTCATCTTCCGATACTCAACGTCCCTGATGACGTTTTCATTGTTCGCGAGTTTTTCACCTCGCTTCATACCGCTCCGACCGACCTGCCGCACCGAGCCCGCGCGAAATGAGTGGATCTCGGGAATAAATCAAAACTCAGCGGCGACAGCTGCGCCGGGAAACCTATTTCAAGCATATGAAACCATCAGTCGAGATCTGTTGGAAATATCGGGGTGCATTTCACTCCGGAGTCTATTTCACCCCTTGTGAGGTAAGGTTTGAAATGGATAGGAACACGTAGCAATCCTCCAAGACAACTCGATTATCGCTGACTGGCAGCCGGCCTTGGCTGGCCATGGAGGCCGAAACGAGTGCACCCAAACGAACGATATTGAGGGATAAGGATCAGGAATCCTGCGATGTCTGTCACACAAAAACAACAACATCAACAAATTGATCAATTAAAAAGAGAATGAGATTGGTTTGTGAATAATTACTTAATCTATTTTCATTTTGGACCGATGGAAATAACAACTTACTCTTGATAAACCACAATTAGGTAATACTAGCCGTTCTGGGCGCGCTTCGCGCGCCCGTCACGCCTAGCCGGGGGCTACGCCCCCTGGACCCCCGGTCACTCGCTGCGCGAGTGACATTCGGCTCGCTTCGCGAGCCGATTTTGTAGTAGTTGCAAATTTTTTATCACTATATTTTGAAGATTTCATAGAAAAAATTATGAAATTCTCATTCCACAATTAACTTGTAGAATAATAATGGCAGGGCAAGAAATAGACTATATCTTATGGACGGTTCCCACTTAGTAAAACAGCCAACACCACGAGAAGGTGAGGAACCATTGTTAGCCACTTTTTTACTTTTCTGAAAAAATTTACTGAAATTTTAGTTGCGTCCCCTATAAGGAAACACGGAGAAAAAAATTTTGTGCATGGAACCCGAAGCTGAGATCATATGGATCTCTGAAGTTTTCGGATCACGCATCCGAAAAGTTAAGGTCCATCTGCCGAAGTTCGGGTCAGACAATTGAAGTAGTTCGGTATATACCGAAGGTTTCAGGTCACACATCTGAAGTTCTCGGTGCATACCGAAGTGTTTCAGATTTCTGACCCGAATTTCGGCAGCTGGACCTCAAGTTTTAAGAGATTCATATGATCTCAACGTCGGGTCCCATGCACGAAGTTTTTTCTCCGTGTGAGTATTAATATAAATTTCAACACAATCAAACACAGTAGAGAACCAAGGAAATCACAGTAGAACAGAGAAAAAATACCGTCGAATAAATAAAGAAAACTATTATCGAAGAAATTCTAATTATTTGGAAAGTAATTCGCTGGCGTAGGTAATCAATGCGTAGCTGCGTAGGAGCATGAGCGAGATTTATCATCAACTGACCGCTGGCCGGTAGGTACCTGGGCGGGCGAGCGACAATACGTAAGCGGTGGCATATGGTTCGATTGACAGAGGAGTGGGGAACGGTCAGACGTAGGGAAAGGTTCAGGCTGAACCGTTCAGCACAGCGCAGCGTCAGTCACCGGGTGGGGAAGAGAGTCCGGGAGGGGACACTTCCCCTCGAGTGAAATAGAAAAAGGCAGAATCCTTCGAAGTTTATATTAATAGCCCATATTAGTCCGTCATTTTCTCCCTTAGTCTATAGAATCATCCATTTCAACCAATAGGATAGCTCTTAACTCTGGAATAATCAGCCCGTAGTTGGTTCAAACGGGTAGTTTTTATAGACTAAAAGCGACCAAGCCCACGGCCACGACGACGACGAGCCATGAATGACCCCATAACAGTCAGTCAACTATTTTCGCTGCTACCCTATGAGAACCATCCGTTTCGACCATTAGGTACACTCCATTTTTCCTCGTCTCTATTGACCATAGATTCGTCCATTTAATTTCAATAATCAGCCCGCAGAAAACTCAATTGGCATGAGTAGGGGCCGTTTGTAATATCTCTTGTCAACCTTTGGTCACTAAACCAGTGGTCACGACCAGTGGTCAGCGGCCGGGACCTGACCTGAAGAAAACCGGGAGTCATACACACCTATACCTCTGGTCAGCTCAAACCACCAGTTTGACAAGCACCTAACGAGAGGTCTCACAATCGGCCCTACGAAGTGCAATTTGAACGATAAAAGCAAAATTTACTCCACGAGAAAAGTACATTCCGCTCTGCGAGCAGGCTATTGAGAAAGTTTGCAAGTATTGAATCAGAGTAGGTGGTAAACCCATGTAGAATTCAACATAGGTCTTTCGTTAAGAGAATGATTGTTTTTGATATCTGCGGGCTGATTACTGAATTTGATAAACAAAGCGATGGACAAAGAAGACAAAGGAATTATGGAGCGATCATATTGGTTGAAACGGGTGGCTCTTAGAGAATAAAGGAGAAAATGATAGACTAACTATAGGGTTTCTAGTAAGTTGACGAGCTCCTTTGGCC
Organism: Bemisia tabaci; assembly: GCF_918797505.1. Lineage (NCBI taxonomy): Eukaryota > Metazoa > Arthropoda > Insecta > Hemiptera > Aleyrodidae > Bemisia > Bemisia tabaci. The sequence goes on from NC_092793.1 coordinate 31,742,324, forward strand.
ATTGCGGCCATTCGCTTCCGCAACTATTGAATCGCTTAGTTTTCTCTTTTTCAATCGCTTTGACAACCGATTTCATTGATGAGCCTGCTTTGGTGCAATTTCAGGGCAGCGTAACAAGCGCAAAACGTGCGGAGATAGCGGCGCGCGGCGCTGATGCTTAGAGCGCGACGGAAGTCAAAACGCCTCCATTTTTTCGGATCTGCAACACGGGCATCCACAGAGCTCGAATAGTTGCGCGTAGGAGTTATAATCTACGGTTGACCAAATTCGTCGCATCGTTCGAGATAGAATCAAAGGAAGAGAGCGATCCTCTTAGTTGAAACTGGTGGTTCTAATAGAATAAGGGAGAAAATTATGGACTCTATCTATAGATTTCCTCGTGCGAGTGGCTGATAAGTCAACTAATTATGTAGCTCCTATGGCAATTGCAACAACCAGCTTCCACCAATAGGATCGCTTAAGTTTCTCTATCCTCTTTGTCTATCACTGCATGTATCTATTTCGTTTATCAGCCAGCTACACTCGTGTGTTCTGGTTTTTTCATGATCCCTTTCTCGTAGCTTTTCGAGGGTTGGCATTGACGGGAGGGAGAAGTAACGAAACGTCTGCCTAAAGTTGTACCGAGGACTCGGGCAGTGGCGCGGCGTGAATGATCGATTATCGATATTTCCCCATTTGAAGCTATGGTGAAGAATCGATTATTAAGGTGTTCGTTGCGAACACCTGTAAATCGATTTTTTCCATAGGTTTAAATGGCAAATTAATCGATAAATCGCAAAGCACGCCACGCCACTGAGCTCGGGTACGGGGATGGCAAGCATCCCTTCAACTTGCGACGGAGGATGGAGCCCGAAGAAGGGATAAGAGGAAGACCCTCAAACGGAGCGATGAAAAAGCGTGCATGATTAATGAGACGAAACATCCTTATCTTTCATTTCAGTTTATCTCCGGCTGCGGCCGTGCTCAAAGAAGGCTATGCTAGGCAAGAACCACGTAACGTCGAGAGAAGAACTCCTGTAAATATGCGCTTCTTGGTTCCTTCGTCGGATCTTTGGAACCGAAGGAACGACTGACAAACGACCAGACCGCTCCGTGGCGCTCCGTGCGGTTTCGGTCGGCAAAACCTGCGGTTTGGCGGAGTTCCGCGAGCAGAATTACTACCCGTTTCCATCAGTGGCGTGGCGTGAATTGCGATAAATCGATTGTTATGCCATTTAAACCTATGGAAAAGGATCGATAAACAGGGTGTTCGCAGCGAACGCCTTAATAATCGATTCTTTACCATATGTTTAAATGGCAAATCGATCGATACATCGCAAAGCACGCCACGCCACTGGTTTCCATGCCTTGACATCCAACAACCCTCTATGCTGCCGTGCTAAGGAAGAACGCCGTATGAGCCTTCAGACGTTGCCAAATTTTCTTCAACAAAAACCGAATTTACTGAGAAAATTTTGAATATTTCTTTCCAAAAGTTTCAGACAATTTCGTACGCAATTTAATCTAAAATTTATGAAAATTTCAAAGCAAAATATACATGAATGTCGTCGTAAATACATGTTTCATCGGAGGAAATTTGGCAGCTCTCGAATGCTCATGCGGCGTTCTTCCTTAGCACAGCAGTAGGGCGCGGGAGGATATTTTTCCAGCAGCTTTGCTCCAGCGAGAGTTAAACGGGACGGGACTAGGTAAGATCCGGAGCTTCAACACTTTTTTAAGAACGCTACAGAATGAAAAATGAAAATTGAGTAAGACAAGGCCATAATATCAAAACAATAGAAATGCAGGGCATTTCGAGCATGAAAAAATAATCTAAATTGATGAAAATTGAGGCGCCACCGATGCCAGTTGTTATCACGCAGCCATAACGCCTATTTAGTCTTTCCTCAGCCCAGCTTTTTAGATATTTGACATTATCGCCTTGCTTCACCAATTTTTCGTTTTATATCCTGTTTTTCCCCATATTTTTGGGCTATGTAATTTGTTCATTTTCTAATCAACAACTTCATTAGAATAGAGAAATGAATTATAAAAAAAACCCCACCCTCATTAGATTGAATGAACGCAAGTAGGGCAAAAACACCTCCTCAAATTCGAAAATTCAAATTTGGAACATCGCACAACGACTCATAAACCCGAACTTTTTTTCTCAGAGGACCCGGGGTTGGAGAGACGGAGAGGGGTGTAAAACAAAATAAATTTCCCGCTGCGTAAATAATGAACGGCCTGAAAAAAGATTGCGAGACACCTGAAATTGACCCAGTTGCTGAGCTTTCACACAGCCGCGCGCAACAGCTAAAAATTAACCGCCGTTCATCCTTTATTCACTTCGTATTTTCCAGCGGCGTGGCGCGCTTTGCGATTAATCGATTCCTCCGCCATTTGAACCCATGGAAAATAATCGAAAATCAGGGTGTGCCTAAATAATCGATTATTCGCCAGAGCTTCAAATAGGTGGTCGATGATTCGCGTCTCGCCACTGGTATTTTCCACCCTGCGACATAAACCCACACCCCCCGAGAAACGCGTGCGCCTCTCAGCAATCGCCCATAAAAATTCAACGTCTCGCGATAAAATTTCCCAGCGGCAGAAGGGGTGGGGGGTTGTGGGGGGGTGGGGGGATGAACGCAACGGTTGCATCGTAACGAATGGAGAGTCTCGACGACTCGTTATACATTTATTAGCTTGTTTTAGGCGACGACGATGAGGGGGTGGGGAGGGTGAGTTGCGAGTGTAAACCGTTCGGGAACACTGTTGGATGGATTGAAACAGTGGGAAACAGCGATAAAAGGCCCGTTCCGAGGCCCCCGCTAAGAGCGCCTGCCAATTTCGATGATTTGAAATTGAGTGACGCTTCAAACTTTCCTGCCGCTCTTAGGCGCCTGGCTGGTAATTACTATTTGAGTTACGATCGCGGAGGGAAGACGACACATAGTCGTCGATCCCAATGGCTTTACTACGGACGCTATTAGTGCCACGGCGCAGAAGAGCGATGTATACATCGATTTATTCCTATTGGTAGCATTCAAAGAGGATATTTGTCATTTTTAGTGTTGGATCCAATTCCATATCATGGAGAGTCTCCAGAGTGACGTGTTCACTAACATCTTTATTGCGTTTAAAGTTAATATCTTGATTAGGAGTTATTTTCAGTAATTTTCGTGGCAAAAATTGAGTTGCACAAAATATTTTAATGAGAAAACATAAGTGATGATGCTTAAATCCCCACTTAATCTAGTGGTCTATTCTGAGTGCAGATTTTTCCTACAGCCCATGGAAAAAAAGGGTGATCGATTTAACCAGTGGATGATGGACGCCTAAAAAAGTAGGTGAAGATGGGTGATCAATTGATTGTTTACATAAATTCATGCAGTTTTGTTGACCCTACTTTTGACTTTTTTTTACCGATTCACCACAGAATTGAATCGTACATGATAATAACCTGAGTCTATGATAATTCGACCCAATTCTCTCAAATAAGTCGAATGAAACTAATTAGGGTAGGAATTTGATCACCGCAGGACATGCTCCCGCGTCAAAATCTAACACATGACTCTCTCAAAGGTTAATGAAGACCTACTGCTCTTTTCTGGGAAATATTCCGATGCATTTACCGCTATAAATCCACGTCGTTTCTCTTGGAAAATGTTTTGCCATTTAGCGGAATCGATTAGTTTATTGAAAGGCTGGTGGAATTTCGAGGAAAACTCGATTTATAACATTTCGGTTATAACTGTCCTTTACAGTAGTACGGGGCCAACAAAAAGAGCAAACAAAGAAAATGGAAAAGTATACACTCTATTCTGTCGTGCTGCAGAAAAACGTCATATGAACCTTCAGGTGTTGCCAAATTTTCTTCGATAAAAAAACGAATTTCTTGGAAAACTAATGAATATTTTCCTTCCAATTTTTCAGATGATTTTTTTTCGCAATTTCACCCGAAGCTCCTACAGATTTCAAGGAGAAGTATTAAAAACCTTCCTTAAAAATAAACATTTTATCGAAGGAAAGTTGGCAATTCTCGAATGTTCACGCAATGTTCTTCTTTGGCACGGCAGTATAACCTACTGTTAACGCGGTTAGCAATTAAAATAATGTCCCGTTTTAATCTGCATAGAGGAAGATAAATTAAAAATATTCAGCGAGAGGCTTTTAGGCGACCGCATTTTGAAAATTTCCAGTGAAAAAAGCGAGGCCGAGGGACGATGAGCAGCGATCGGAGGGTAAATTGATAAAATGACTAAAAGAGGTAATCGCTGAAAACTGGCGCGATAACGCTCGCACTGCCATAAAATTGATTTATGGCGCCATGCAGCGTTACAGCTACGAGAGTGCGTAGCGAACAGTCGCGAGCATTAGAGCGGCGATAGAAACATTTCCGCCCCCGCGTTCCGGTGACTGACCATTACGGTTGCAATTCCTGCATTGTGCAGGCAGTAATTGTCACATGTTCCGCTTGTTCACGGCGGCCACTCTAATAATCTGCAAAAAGTCCGCCTCTTTACGACTGCAAATAACGCTGAACTGGACCGAGTTTAACAGGAAAAACCAAGACATTATTAAGGTCCGAGAAAAAGGATTTGAAATTTTATTCCTCCATGAAGCTCAATGCTGGATGTTCAATTCAACGCTTCTTCCAACCACGAAAAAAAATAAAATTATTTGAAATTTTGGCCTTGATGGAGTGAACATTTCCTCTTGACCTCATATTTAACCTGAATGGTGATATTCATTTTCATTTGCGATTTTACGCTCATTGTTAGCGCCGAATAAGTTAGGAGGAGGAGTAGCTTTATGTTTGCCAATTTTAATTTTTTTAATAACTCTATGACACGCACATTCGTATAATCGGGATCAATTTGTTTAATTTTCATACTTTTCGTGCTTTTTGTGGTAGGCACGTAAGCTATTGCGCACTATAAACCTCCACTTCACTTGAGGCAAACTAAAGCGCCCCTTAACTTAAAAAAATGTTAACATTTTACCTAGGAGTGAGTCATAAGAAGAGAATTGCAATTTAACTTCCACGGAGGATAATTAGAAAAATAAAAATGAAACGAAAGTCCAATTTGAGTAATTACTAAAGGAAACATTTATTTTTGTGATAAATTTAACTGATTGATTTTGGTTTTTCTCGTTGGCGGAAGGCTTAAACCTCGTCACTGCGGCGCATAACCAATGAACGCCAGGCTATCTTTTGCATATTGAGTTAGTACATTTTCGGAATGTTAGATGCGTTTTGCATGACGTCTTGATGAGAAAACATTGTCTGCAATGATTATATCTCAACGTGTCTATTGGACCATAATCAGTTTAATTCGAGTTGTAAAAAAAATCGGTTCGTCACGAAGTAGATCCATGTCTCAAAAGTTACGACACTGAATTTTGCAGAAAAAAAAAAAAAAAAAAAAAAACCAAGTTCAAAGTACGGCAGAAAAAATGTTTTGAATCGACACTGCTAATCGACCGATCGACGCCTCGTCCACTGAAGAATTCAAAGGAATAGAAAACGAATTACCGCATTGCTTAAAAAATTGAAAATCCATAAAAGCAGGGATATTAAGCTATCAAAAAGCGCTATGAGAACTCACCCCTTCTCTCCGCCCTGGTTGCTTCCCCGGGGTGACTTTGACCGTAGGAAAAAGCATTACGGTATAAGATTCGGGGGCTCCGGCCAGTCTCTACATTTTACGATCGAGCGCTTTTCGCTATCCGACCCCATCCCACTAGCCCCCACCCCCTTTTCCCCCATCCACCAAGGCACCAGCGAGAGAGGGAACCTACCAACTGCCACGTATCACATAAAAATTTACGTTCGATTCCTTTGACTCTCGTAATTCCTACTTCTCCGATGCACTTACGTTTTATTTTCGCCGTCGACCTGACATATAGAATCATCCCGCACCTACACACTAACCCTCCTATCCACACACACACCCTTGCACACCAACGCAAACTCCAGTGCTTACATCTTGAGAGATCGTATTTTGGTCAACGGATCGGTGAATTTTCCACCCTCCCATCAAGATGGTATGGAAGAAAAACGTACGTCTCTTATCGTAAGTTTTTCAGATATTCTGATACATGCACAAATCCGACTATTTCATGGACAAAAAATTACAGGAATTTGGTAGAAATACCCTGTTCGTAATCTCCTCATCGTATTATCTTCATTTACTCGACCAAAATCCCCGCTATCCCGAAGTTTTGGTTGTTGTAACAAGAATCCCTCGGGGACAACGGGAATACCCCTTGTCGAAAAAATAAGTCTGATGAGGAAAATATCGAGAAAACAATTTTTCTCCGTAAATCCTGCTGATGTCCTATTTCTACATATATTCATTTTCCGTTTTCAAGAAAATGGTTATAGTAAAAGCTGGGAATCATTGAACGGCTTTAAGAGAATGAAGGAGCCAAGTGAATGTACAATTTTATGAAAGCACTCAAAATATGGATAGCTACTTAAATACGCGAAGGGGGGGGGGGGGGGTTGTTGAGAGACACAACATGGATTAGTTAAGGCCGTTACCCATAACCTTTTCTGAGTCTCACATCTGCTGATTTAGGGCTGAGACGAAAACTGGAGCAGTTGTGAGACGCAACAAATATTAGATAAAACCTTCCTTGTGCCCCCGACGCGATCTACTTTTCTGGTGAGAGCAAGTCTTAATTCAGTAAAATCGACTAATTGGTGTTACGTATTAATACTTGAAAAGCGTGCAGGATATTTTACCTGCTGCTTTTCTAAAGAGTTAATCACGTTTTTTACTATCACGCCTACAAGTGATGATGTTATTACATTTTCTCCCCCACCAGTTATTATACCAAAAAATCTACCTCGCCACTTTCCATAATATTTCCTGCTATCGGCACGACCACTGAATAAGCCTGTTGCTGTGTTGTAATATTCGAATAATTTTCAGGATTCGCGTTGAGTAGGAGACGGTTAGAGGTAGGAGGGGCGGAACTTCAACTAGATATATAATGAAGAAAGGATGCAAGAAGGCGCATAGTGAACGGGGAGGGAAGTTTCCTGTCTCGTAATCATGGTTTACTCTATTTGAAGTCGCTGTGCTAACTTCATCGTAACGGCTGCCGCGGGGCGTGTGGTGAAGTCTACTAGGAGCTCCATCATAAGCCCAAAACGCGTTACTCTGAAAAGAGTCCCATGTAAAACCGCAGTTTCATCCTCAGGGCAACATGCTTCCTCTTCCTTCCGTCCTTTCGGTGTTAAAACCTCTTCAAAAAGAAAGCTTGTCTGTTCTCTATTCGCGCGCTCTTTCGGCAGAACACAATGGGCGTGTTGTAGCCAAGAGAGGAGGGACATAGATAACTGAATAAATTTGATGTTGGTAAAATTGCGCAAAAATCACATTGTTTACACCAAAGATACATGAAAACATTCCTTGAATCACAGTTTGCATAAATCGTACTGCGCATTTTCAAAATTACCATCAAACACTGAGAAAAGTTGTTGCCTATTCATGTCACTTTCAAGTAATATAGAAAGTAATACATAAACCGACCCAAATGTGTATATAATAGTACACTTTGTACCGAATTTAGTTAAAAAAACAATGAAAAACTGAGAAACTTTAAAAATAACCTTAGGTTTGGGTTATTTTATGTTCCATTTCCCAGGTTAACTAAACTTTTGTGTTGTTTATTTTTCTATGAGAGTCTGGATTTTTTTTTTCGTTAGTCAGAGTGAGGTGTAAGGAAACGTAAATCAAATAAACTATCTCACAAAATAGTAGCAACTTTTCTACATGGTGGTGTTCCACTATTTTTTATTACGCCCACTCTTAATTAAAAGCGCATTAATTAAGATGGAACATAATAAAAACTAGTGGTATTTTAAGCAATACGTGGGACAATCCCTAGCGTGATACTGTAATTACCATTTTAGTGGCGAAAAAACAACTATTCTTTTTGTGAAACAACTATTTTTGATTATGATAACTATTCAGTTCACAGTTCAAGTTGAGACTCTGGGGTTAAGATTAAATATGGAGTTCCTCTAATATTATGATGAAACCATAGTTTTTCCCCTGTGTATGATTCATTGTTAGTACTGTATATTCTACGCACTTCATTATTTTTTAAAAAAATATCGCACAGTAGCTGATGATAATACGCAGCTGCTCTTATAGCAGATTATTTTTAATCTTAAAGTTAAAAGTTTGAGAAAGAATGCGAAAAATACTAAGCCTTCGAGCTTCAAAGAGGAGAATAGATAAAAACCCTCCGGAGAATGCCTGAACTTCGACGATTAAAATTGCGAGCTGAAGAGGAGAAAGAAAAGTTTCTTTGATTTCGACTTGAATGTCACAGGAGTCAAGTGGTGTTAGTCGCGGCTCAAAAGGCTCGGTTTGTCGGCTTAAATTCCGACGAAAATATGCATCTTCCGATCTTTAATTTCAGCGGAAGATGGGATACGAAACTTGCCACGCATCAGAAACTTTTCTTGAGTAATATCATTATTGCAGTTGATGATTGCGTGTATAATTGAAACTTGCATCGTCTGAGCCTCATGAAAAAATATTCGAAAACTTTTAAAAACGTAAATTTTGAAACGCTGCAATAAGAGGCACATTTTATTCGTTTAACCGTCGAGAGATGCTTTTAGCTTTCGAAAAAAGAAAAAGAAAAAACAGAGCGACTTTTTTTCATGTGTAGAATTAGATACAATATTACCAGGGAACCTAAAATAATTTGCAAAATGTGAACGATGACATAATTTTACATTTAACGCTATCAATACTGAATTTAGGACAATGTCCTTTGCTCATCATTACATTCAAGTGTTGAATGAACAAGCGGTATTGTATGCGAGGAAAATAACTCGGTCGCTCGGTAAAAATACATGGAACAATCCGGCTTATGAAACTCCTTCAATTACGTGGCTCGGCAACACGCACGATCGTTAAGTTAATATAGTTGCTCGGAGGACTCGCGTCCAGGCATTTCACATTCGATGTTAGTTGTTACGGAAAAGAGCCTATCAAAAACAGGGTCTTTTTCTACCCCTTTTCAGGGAAAAGTTGGGGATTTATCCACTTATGATCGAGGTCAAACTCTTGCAAAAGTTATAGCTTGGGATCAAAGCTGGTTTTTCACGGCATTGCCAATTTTACACAGTTTGGCATTATAGATGATTTCTTATGAACTAAAAAGCTAAACATCATGCATCTTCATCGCTGAAAAAAGCTTTGAACTCTGCCAAAAATTATAAGAAAAGTCGTTCTGATTACGATGTTTCATTTTAACCATACATTCAAGGATTATTGTCACTGTTATTGACTCACGATCAGTGCCTTGTTCTTTTCCGCATACAACGTGGAAAATGACTGAACTATGTAGCGAATTTCTCTCTATTATGAGACTGTAACAAATAAAAGTGACTTCGTCTTCGACTTTTGGCGAATGAGATTGTTGATGACTTGTGCTGAAACTTGGGATGATTTTTGCCGAAAAAAGATGACCTAAGGTTGCATTTCTGAGATTTGTCGGGGAGAAGAAAAACTTCTCGAAATACCACTTCGTGAATCTTTTCTGACGATCTGGGAAGGGGGGCGGGGTTCAAAGAAGATTACAAACGTTACCCGAACATCCTACTCGACGAAAGGAGCTGACTGTCAAATCGGGAACTTACCTGTAACAAAGAAAAACAATTCCATTAAAGTTTGCACAGAATACAAAAAACAACATAATTAGAACATCGGTATAAAATTTATTCAAAGGCCAAAGATTTTTAAAAAAATTCAACAATACAGTAAGACGTGGTCCCTAGTCAGCACAGAGACGTCGAGAATGTAGTAATTTGTCGTATTTTTCTTGTTTAGGGTAAGAAAACTTTTTCTCAATCTTATGGGGTGACAAGAATAAGCCCTCGTATGAAATTCCCTATTTTTCATTGTTTTTGTATTTACAAATTTCCTGCCTTTTCCTAGAATTTCCAAAGACTTAGAACAAGAAAATATTCTGCACGAGACAGATCGGCGCATGGCTGCATTTGAAGCTCTTCAAAAGTTTCAACATACAAAGAGAAAAATACACTCCTTATCACGAGGAAAATGGTAGAATGTGAACCAAGAATTGAATTTCTCAATCATCACCATCATTTTTTTCTAGATGATAAATTTTTGCTGGAACATGGTAAGAAAGAAAAACAGTATTTATTCTGGTCATACCAAGATATATTCATTACACTAGGAAAACTATAATCATTTTTCAATGAAATTTCTTAACGGGTTCAAATTTCATACGATTCTTTCCTTTATGCGGTATAATTTATGTTTCTCCATGCAGGGCAACAATTTGCAAGACAGCACGTCGAAGTTTGCTCACTTTTACCTATAGGAAAATGTGCTAACCTTTACTATGTCCTGTCTTCATACACCTTTGATGGTGGGAGGACGTATTGTGTCAGACTTGATGGTAAAATTTTACGTTAGAAAGACTGGATAAAACTTTTCGGAGTGTACCTCAAATCCACATTTTCAGATCGCTAATTTTCGTATTAGTTCTCTAAAAGCGCGTCTCAGCCGCCTGCAATTCCAATATTCCCACCCATTAAATTGTTCAGCTTGAAGCCGCACTTGATCCGGCGAGTCTATGGGCTCTCAAGTGAGCATTCACATAGAAAGGGATTTTACCTGGCGTTAACAAAAACACTGCCATGCTGAGGGAAACTTCAGCATGAACATTCAAGTGTTGCCAAACTTCACCTGATAAAATATTTATTTTCCAGGAAAGTTATGAATATTTTCACCCGAATTGTTTGAATGCTTTAGATCAAATTGCGAATGAAATCCTCAAAAAAATTTGAAGGTAAATATTCCCAGCATTCCCAGAAAATTCTCGTTTCATCAAGAGAAATTAGGCAAGGTCCCAAGAATAATACGGCGTTCCTCCTTAGCACAGGGAGTAACTCACCACCCTTTTCAACGGGCGATAACGACGCATCGCCTTTCCGCTTCCTCAGAATAGCCAAAAACAGCGTATCTGAATACGTTTTTCAGGGCACATGCGTGGTTGTGCTCAACAGGGCGCTATGGGTGCCGTTCGAGCGTATAACTGCAGTGATAAACCTGTGACAAAAAGCCATTTGCTTCGGCGCCCCCTTCGCGCGACGAAACGAAGCCTCGATGACAATTGATTCCGCTCTTTGTGCAACCCTCTGCCCCCTCCTTACCCCACGGGATGAAGTAACTGGAGGCAAAGAGCGTAGAACAGGGAGACAAAGCTCTCTCCTGATGTATCCAGTGCGCCCTATGAATCGCCTGCAATGATGTAACCAGCGCCTGCCGCGTACGGATACAACCCACCATGCAGCGCGGTAACGGAGAAAACAGACGTGATCCGAGAGCGAATGTTGGAAGAAAGTCGAGTTTAATCGTAGGCCCTGAGCATCAAACTAGTTTGATACACTGGAAAAAAACACATTGGATCTAGAGTCCAGACTCTTGAAAACACTGACAAGAAAAAGGACTCTTGATTCAATCAGATTTAAGCTTAAATCATAAAGAAATCCGCTCAAATTAAGAGGCTTGGTTCTTGATTTAAGCTTAAATCTGGTTGAATCAAGAGTATTTTTTCTTGTCGATGTTTTTAAGAGTCTGAACTCTAGATCCAATGTGTTTTTTTTCCAGTGTACTCGAGGAAGATATCAGGTGTGTTTAAATACTTTTCAAGACACGGACGCATTTATACGAAAGAAGCTTCATATTTCCTATAAAGACACTGACAGTCTGAGATTCAGGATGTCTCTGATACAATTAGCTAACGGTCTAACCTATCTGGATATACAGAGTGACATGTCCCCTTAAATTACCAAATTTCCTGTTTTTTTCGTGACTTTTCAAGGTTTCTGAACAAAAAATTCCCAAACTTTTCTATATTTTTTGAATTTCTTTTCTTTCTTTCTTTCCTGATTTCTCGTGAAAATGCTTTCCACAATTTTTTTTTTTGCTTGAAACTAGGCAACAATCGAATGTTCATTGGGCGTTCTTTCTTAGCACGAAAGTATTACGCAGAACTACTATGACTAATACCGAAGGTTGAAAATTGAAAGAACTCTCAACGACGTTAAAATGTAAACAGTTCAGAGTATACTAAAGATCCAAGAGACGTCAGCTATCTGATTTCCCTACAACTTGACCACTGTGTGACATTGCGTGCTTCTGATTTGAAAAATCTCGGCGTAAGGAAGGGAGGTTGATGTGTTATCACACGAACTTGGTTTTCACCTCTCTTATCATTATGACCTACTCATTAGATCGCTCGCTTCTCGCAAGAGGGTCAACGAGTCTCGGATTATTTTTCAGCGATCGTTCATTCAATTTTTATTACGAGAATATGTAAAATATTTTCCTCTTTCTTCCCTTGGGAGCAACACGGAAGGATGACTCTTTGCGGTGACTATATTTGGAAATGCACTTTTTTCACCCATCAATATTTACTTTCATTTGAACCGTTACCCATTTTTTGGTATTTTCAGTTTAAGAATTATTTGATGTTCTTTCTTGAAATTTGCTGGGAATTTTGTTCGAAAAGTAAAGAGAGTAAACCGCAAAAATGTTAGGTTGAAAAATTATTCAGCATTTTTAAAAACATTTTGATAGCATGTAGACGTTTGAAAATACCACGATTAAATTACGCACTTTTCAACTCCAGCCAATTGGTAGGCTGTAATTGAGACAGAACAAAATTTTATGCATTCAAAAATCATACGACAGTAAAGTTCCTTATTTTCAGGCTCTATTCGCGAGGGGTGTAATAATCCACATTGGGCGTTTCAAAAACTTAAAACGACGCAAAATCCAGGGGAAATGGATAAACGCAATACAAATGAAACATCAACGCTTATGGTTAACCTTCGTTGCATCGTTTGATTCGTAAAATAAAATATATAGACGGACTGGCGTAGTTTTTTAGTCGATATTGAGACCGCGCCGACTTCTAGGACACCCGTTGGGATCACCATAGCAGCCCTTCTCTGTCGTTTCACTGAACCATTGAGCACTGAGCAGCTCCCATTCAGAGAAGTTCGAACTTTCCCCTCCGTTTACGCACCTCCGCGCCAACGATGCCTCTTAGGCTGACATTCAGTATTTTCTCAATCTCTCTTGGCAGAGTCGCACGTATGCGAAAAAGACTTCCTTTTTTAAAAAAGGAACTACTATTTTTCGCTCATCCATGAATAGACCTAACCTAACTGCGTGGGGAAATTCAAGATGGGAGAAGAGGAGGAAGAACAAGAGAAAGAAAAGTACAGAAATAGAAAAAGGAAGAAAAGATGAAAAGGGATAAAAGAAAATGAAGCGGAAGAGAAACAGGAAAGAAAATAGATGAAGCCGAAAAGGATCGATGATAAAATTAATTAAATCAATAGCATAACATTCGAGTGCCTCATAGTTTCTTTTACTTCAACAGTTTATACATCGTCCTCTTTAGAGTAAATACGCCCAACTAAGAATCAAAAATTAAACTTGGTGCTTTGAATGAGGGAGCCTATGGAACATAAGTACATGTGAAAATAATAATTTTGCCTACTTACGCGTGAAAACTTTGTTGGGCTCCGAAAGAGACAGCCCGAAGCATTTTTTGAAAAAACCACCGGCGCGATCACATTTAGTCGACATTTGGTCACATATATTTTAACCTAAATGTTTGGTGCGTGTAAGTCTTTTCACAGACAATGAGTTAAGGTACAAATATGGCCCTTCCTGATAGGCACATCAGATAATTATTGAAAAATTTGGCGAGAGGAAATTCGTCTGATAGTGATGATGAACTAAATTGATAAAAATCAAGGCTGAACGTTTGAACTTCATCTGACGTCACAATGCTTCCGAGAACTACTCAATAGTCGATTGATTAATAACTTGAAAACTTGAATTTCCCCAAAAAATCTACATCATAGCTTAAATTGCAGTTAAAAAGTTCCCTATTGATGTTCTAACTTTGCTGAGCCCATAATAAAACCAGACGTGACATTTAAAAAAGTGATATAGCCTTGGGGTGGTCTTAAACTTTCTTGGATTGAGATCTCTTTTCCATGAACACGTGCGTACCTGGGACCCTGCATTGTAATGTGACATTCAAGATTTTTTCAGAAAAATGTCTTAAAATCCAAAGATTATGACTCAGTCGATGGACTAAAGAATTATTATGTAAAGCGCGATGGATCCACCTTGATTCAAAGTATCCTAAAATAGGGTGGATCTGGCAACAGGAGCTTTCTCCCCTTCCGACAAGGCGCTACCGAGGAGTTTCCGTAGTAAGTAACTGATTGGGAGTAATACTAAGTACATTCTCCTTGGATGCCTCTCCCCTTCCCTCGGCTCGCACCACCTATCCACCCCGATCCCCTTCGACGTTGTCGACACCCCACCGGATTTGAGCGGCGACCCCTCCACCCTCCACTTCGGGTCGGAGCTTTTGCCGCCGTCTAATTTATTGTCCCGGTAAAAGTTCTCCAGAGACAAAGAAAAAAGTTTCCTCGACTTTCGTATGCACGGCCGCAGGCGACTCCACGCCGACAGCACGCACCCCTGCGCCTCCGCCCCCTAACACGCATCATCGCACTGTGGAACTGCTCTCAGTCGGTAAATGGAAAAAATTAGTGGCTATGATAATATGGTAACAAATGGACTGCATTTTGCGATTAGGAACTACAATTTCTGGCTCAGTTTAGATACAACGTATGCACCATTTGTCTTCTTATGCACACAAGTGTTTATTACGGATGAGCTAGAAATTTTAGTTCCTAATTGCGAAATGGGATCCAAATAATAGCCGTGTTTTCATCATCAATTGGACCACATTTTGTGATGAGGGACTTCTCTTTCTGTCTCATCGATAAAAGAACCTGTTTGCGTCGAAAAAAGCTAAAAAATATAGGAGGAGGGAGAACAGGGATAAAGGAAGAGGAAGAGGGAAAATAACAGAATGAGGAAGGATATGGGGGAAAGGAGAGAGAGAAGAGGCAAGGAGGAAAAAGTAAGAGAGCGAAAAAGATCGAGCAGGGAAGGAGGAAGAATAAGAGGAGAAAGAGAGAAAAGAAAAAATTAAAAATAGGGAAAACAAGTAGAAGAAGAATATAATGATAATGAGAAGGAGGAGATAAAAAAATATATGAACCTAAGAACCTTGTATGAATGACTCAATTGTAAGTTTTTGCAGATTATGGTCCCTCGACCTAACATCTATGTGCAAAGGAATAAAAATCCTTCTCTCACAGAGTTTGTCAGATATCGACGGTGAAACTACCAAACCACGTATCTCGTTTGCGGTGTTTAAAAATCTACGCTCGCATTTTATTTTTTTGAAGTCGACCAAATCAATATCATTCCTTGAAATTTTCACAGAATTTTCTCCGCACAAGGAGGAAAAATCACAGAAATTTTCAAGACTAGACGTTAAGTAGTTTTTCATTTAAAAAATAAAGTATGACAGGAAGTCTGCGACGTCGCAAACCGAGATACGTGGTTTGGTAGTTTTACCGTCGATATGCGAGTGGCACTCGGTGTGAGCGAGGCTTCACTATGCGTATGGACGGCATGCGGCAGCACATATTATTTCAGAAAAATCAGGAGAATGAATTCCACGGGGAAAAAGTTCCATCCCTGATTGATGAGTCCATGTTCGAAAGCAACCCTTTCCTCCGTGCGACAATCAGATACTGAAGTATATCTTAATTATATTTCTGGCATACTTTTACACAGGCAAGCTGCGTGTATGCTCGCCGTGGAAACAACTTTTCAGTCGTGGATTGCTCTTCGTCGAGGGGGTGGGAAAG
The DNA here is from genome assembly GCF_918797505.1 of Bemisia tabaci. Taxonomy (NCBI): domain Eukaryota; kingdom Metazoa; phylum Arthropoda; class Insecta; order Hemiptera; family Aleyrodidae; genus Bemisia; species Bemisia tabaci. The sequence continues at coordinate 31,758,129 of NC_092793.1, forward strand.
CGCCTCCTCCCGCATAACCGCTCCCCTCCCCTTCCCGAGGGATTTGAATATAGATGGGGTTGATGGGGCCCACGGCCTGAATCACAACTCACTCTACCACTCTCGTTTGGTTCAAAGTTCGACTTGTAAGCTCGACAACCATTTCTGGGGTCGCAGAGTAAAAAACTCGGTTTCTAGGGTAAAAATAATAGGGTTTCAACTTTTAGCGAGAATAATCATAAGCTGCAATAAGAATTGTTCAAATCGTGTGGACGTCAGTTCACGTTGTTTAGCCTCATTCAAAATTGTACGCGCCCATTCCCTTTCCATTCACGACGAAAAATATTCTCCAATTCCCAAACGCAGCTTATACTTGCAGCTCATAACCTATAATTTACAAAATTACTTTCAAGCTCGCTTTCTTTCGACGCCACCGAATGTTGACTTTATCGCTCCTTGCATGAATTTTTCCGTCGTGCTAAGGAAGAACGCCGTATGAACATCCGAGTGTTGCCAAATTGTCCCGGATAAAACAAGTATTTTTGAAGAAAAGTACGCGTATTTTTCCTTGAAATTTTCAGACGTTTTAGATGAAATGGCGGACAAAACTGTCTGAAAAAATTGAGGAAAAATATTCACGATTTTCCTAATAAATTACTTTTTCATTGAAGGAAATTTGGCAACGTCTGAGGGCTCATACGGCGTTCATCCTTAGCACGGCAGCTCACGCCCGTCCCTCCTGCCCGCATGGGGTCTCCATCGGAGCGGCGAATTAGATATTCCCCGACCGACGAAGAGGCCCTAGACCCGGCCCTGCATAGTGGGGCCATAAACCTAATCTGCTGAATGTCAACCCGAAGGGCGGGGGCCCCTTACGACCATCAAAAAACACTTCCACCCCAGACCGCGCCGCACGAACCCCCTCCCCCCCCGTCACGACGCAACTACAAAGTTAAACGCGTATGCACCCTTTGCGCGAGCTTTCCCTCACCCCCGCCCGCAACTTTCCACCCCCACCCTGGCTCGTGCCCTTTATTACTGCTTACAAAAACAATGAGCGGTAATAATAACATCAGAGGGGTGTAGCTTCGGATAGGGGTCGATGGAAGGGTCCATCCCGGCCGGTTTAACCTTCCTCAGGATGAACACCGTATAAACACTCCGAGGTTTCCAAATTCCTCCCGATAAAGTATTCATTCGAGAGGAAAGTTATCATTACATGACCTTCAAATTTTCAGATTAGCTGGATTAAATTACGAGCAAAATTCTCCGAAAATTTCAAGGCGAAAAATTGACACGTTTCCCGGAAAATTCGCATTTCATCCTCAGAAATTTGGCGGCGTCCGGATGGTTATGTTCCCTTGGTCTGGCGGAATTCCTCCGTTTGCGCACCCTTTCAGATCAGCCTGGCGCACTCGACGTTGTACGTACGTCTATAAATGACGGAAGTACAATGTTCTCCCTGCGGAACATCTGTTGTTTAAGAATGTTGGGCTGTTCGGTATAATATTTATGGAACGAAATGAAGCATGCGTGACAATATTGGTTGCTTAATGCGTGGTGTGGTTATAATCGAACGAACATGAGCGCCGTGTTGTATTCATTGAGCAACGCTCGACGGGGGAGAAGAGCGCAAGCATAGATGCAAAATTTCACTTGAACTTTTTTTTAGAGACTCAGGAGGCCAAGAAATAACTGGATATGAAAGGAACTTAATTCCGAAGTTCCGACCAAAAAAAGTCTAGTTATTATCACTAAAAAGAAGTATGGTTTGAGCGACTGGGTTATGAGTATGGTAAATAACCTACGGACTCCGTAGTAGCAAATACCGTAACTCTAATCGTATCCACCAAAAGTATAATAAATGCCACGAGGTGTCTGGTATGGGTCATCTTTACCATCACTGTGTCAAAACTCAAGTAGACTAATGACAGAATTTACCATATCGAGGGCTAACAAACAATACCGCCTGACTGAAAATTTTGGCAAAAATGAGTCAGCGATTTTGCCGCGTTCTACAATATGAAAAAGGCATGCTGATGATTATAGTTTTTGCTGATTCTGCAGGGAGCGCTGCAATAACGCTGATAATGTATGAACAAATTGCAAATCTAAACTTAAAATTACAAAAAAGGCGAAGGTTTCTCTTCGTCCTGCAAAATCGTCAGTTTCTAGATAGGCGGTGTTGTTCGCCAGCCATCGATATACTCGTACTTCTGGTAAAATTTGCCAAACTTCTTTTGCACTGTACCCTGTCTGACGATCCATTCAGACCCAATGCAATACCTACTGGCATTTGCCGTTCATTTTTCCCACCTCATTTTCCCGGTGACTCTCACGTGGCAACGATGCTGGGTAGGCGTGCAGATTCTGAGGGGTTCGTCATGATCCGTTCGTGCGTTTTCAAGTATTGAGTTACAATAATGTCAACCGGTAATGCGTCTATTATGTCGCTTAAAAGTTTCGGTGTTTGCCCAACTTGACGCTCGGATACGCATTAAAATGGGGCGCGTGAACCCTACCTTTCGTCGCGGATGTATACTCATCATCTGGTTATCGCGGAAGAGATTTCCAAGGGATATTTTACGCACCAACCGCTGAAGCAATCCGCGCTGGGAGAACCGCAGCACGAAAAGTTTGAAAGCCATGGATCCTCATAGTTCACCACCGTGTACGTTATTCAGTGGCGTGGCGGAGTCCGCGATAAATCGATTGATCTGCCATATAAACCCATGGAAAAGGATCGATAAACAGGGTGTTCGCGAGCAACATCTTGATAATCGATTCTTTACCATGGCTTCAAATGGGGAAATATCGATAATGGCTCATTCACGCTTCGCCACTGCACTGGAAAAAAAAAAAAAAAAAAAAAAAAAAAAAAAAAAAAAAAAAAAAAAAAAAAAAAAAAAAAACACATTGGATCTAGAGTCCAGACTTTTGAAAACATTGACAAGAAAAAATACTCTTGATTCAATCAGATTTAAGCTTAAATCAAAAGGAGATCCGCTCAAATTAAGAGGCTTGGGTCTTGATCGAAGCAAAAATCCGATTGAATCAAGAGTATTTTTTCTTGTCGATGCTTTTAAGAGTCTGGACTCTAGATCCGATGTGTTTTTTTTTCCAGAGTGATGTTATTGTAAGAAATATAAAATGATTTGAGTTCTTCGCATGCAGGCTTGTTGTAGAGGCGTATCATGATCGACAATGCAAAGTAAGAACAAGTATCCAACGTATTGTATCAATATGGGAAGTAAAACACTAAGTAACCTAAAAAAACTGTTGATATTTTTTGGCTGTCGGTTACTTTTTCTTACTGAGCAGAGTTTTGAAAGAGGAATGAATTAGTGTTGACTCAAGATCAGCCGACTGTAATTGCTGAACAGCGCCAACTGAGGTTATCTTTTAACAAGATTTTCTGCCTGCTTCGTTATGAAATTTCTTCCCGTGGCTGTTAATTCTATAGTATAACGATTCCCATATTTTAGGGCTTTTCAGTCCGTATTTTTAAAGACTGTGCATATTCACCGAAAAGCGGGAAACCACGTAGTCCGGACGATAAAAAACGCTCATCTTTATTCTGACCGCCTCCGTTGGGCGGCGCGCTACTTTAGATTCCTCGACGTACCGCTCCAGAGCACTGCCGCACTAAGGAAGAACATCGTATGAACACCCACCCCTTGCCAAATTTCTTCCGAATAATCCCGGATTTTCTCCATAATTTACGTGCGTTCCTTCTATACTAATTTTTTACGGAATTTCATTTACCGTGTAACCTAAAATGCCTGAAATGGGTTCCTACACAGAGAGGAAACTCAACACAAAATTGGTTAATACGAGAAGTAAAACACAAAATAACCCGAGCCTTCGGTTGATTCGGCGTTTCACTTCCTATATTAACCAACAGTAACAAAAAAACACAAATATTTTTCTCAGTGTTAGCCAATCCAAGCCCGATACCAGGCATCCATATTAATATCAATGAGCCGTTGTGGTTTTGAAAGTAACGCGCACTGGCGCCTACAAACCGAATGCGATACTTCACGCATTGGGTAACGCTTGAAGTATCCCTGTTAGGTTTGTAGGCGCTAGTGCGCGTGTCGCGCTGGCAGCTACGCCTCTCCGCTCTGTGTTTGGCTTCAATATTTATTGACACTATGCTTACACTACGTAGACAAAGTCTAAACTAGAATAAAACGTCACACGTTTCCTCTTCAAAATCTCACGAAGAGGGCGATTAACGCGACGGAAAGTTCGAATGTCAACTCCTGAACTAAATATTAGTGAGTATTTTTAACACATCGATCAAAATTAGATCATAATAATGATGTCAATTGTGATTTTTTTCCATTTACCCATTTTTTATTGTAAACTCTGGTATCTTGTTGAGGGGTTGAATTCCAAACTTCCCGTAAAGTGATTCCTTTTGCTTGTGTTTCGAAGAGAAAATTTGTTGCAAAAAGCTTTAATTCATATCCTGTCTAGAGGGCTCCCTTTCAGAAATAGTATACCTGTAAATTGTCTTGAAAATAAATAATTTGTCCGGGGAAATTAGGCAACCTTGGAATGCTTATACGGCGTTTTTCTTTCGCGAGAAGGTACTGGGGGGGCGGAAGTTATTGACCCAGAATCCTGTTCGGCTGGCAGTATTTAGTGAGAATGAAGGCGGTTCTCCCGACAGAGGAGGGTGAGGCTTTACGAAGAGGCGGTATTCTGGGCGAAAACCACAGATTTACGTAACATCTCTGCTCGAGTTGGGTGGTTTTTACTGAAGCGCGGCAGAATTGTCAGGCCGCGGTTCCTGGATTCGCGCCAACTGAATTGCAGCCGATTTTCAGGGGTTTCCCGGAAACCCGGAAGGAGCTTACGAAAGGCGCGGTGCGGGGCGGGGGATGACAGCGGGGGTGAGATGTTCCCGTGGGCATTGCAATGCACCTGCACCTTCTCTCCTTCGAGAGCGATTGCTTCTACCAAGCTGAGGAAAGACGCCAAATGCACATTCAAATGTTGTCAAATACTAGAATCGAAAGAATCTTTTTGATAAGGTTTTTAGCGATTTGTATACTTACAAAAATAATCAAAATTAGAGTAAGATTTTACATAATATACCTCTGTACTCTGTATACGTAATATTTTTATTTGAACTAGAACGACTTTACTGCAATTTCGATATGATAAACTTATTATGTTTAACGGAACTCAGATTTTACACATAACGACATTTGGGTCGCGTTAAACAGAAAGGAACCAAGCCACATCAGCTTTTGTCAAATGTGATTGGGCAATTTAATTTTTTACACGAAAACGGTTGTGCGGATTTATGTGCAAATTTCGGTGAATTTTCTCCACACTACGAAGCGAAGTCTTGAACTTTTTCAAAAGAATAAGCACAAACGTTCTCTCGTAAAAAATTAAATTTCCCGGTTCAATTTGGCAAAAACGCTGATGTGGCTTGGTTCCTTTCTGCTGAACGCGGTCCATTTATTCTGATTATTATTTCATTTTCCATCATAATTTTAATTTTAATGGAAACTCGTTGCCGAAAATTCGATCTTTACCGCTTTTTTTGGTAAAAAGGCAGAAATACCACAGTCCGATAGATAGTATTCTACCCATGAAGTTACTTAGGATGACCCCATTTTCCGACGATGATTTCACACGGGTCTTCACGGATTTTTCCGATGGTCGTCGGATCGAAATGGCAATTAACCAGTGATTTATGCTATGACCGGAAATGGAGAGTTGATGCCCCCCTCCCCCTCGGGGGGCTGCTCGGCTCCCCATCGGGGCGACCCGAATTCCATTTCATGAATACGTGATCATATCCGGGATCCCGCGCTCGGAGGAATCGCGACGATATCGCGACCCTCCCCCTCCATCCACCCCCAGTCCCCACCATCACCCTCCACCCCACCGTCACCCACCCCCGACCCGACTTACCCTCAAATCTGTGCTTATGAATTCTGAGCCGATAGCCGCCGGGCGCCTGGGCGGGGGTGGGAGGGTCGAGGGCGAGCAGAGTGTGCCGGATCGCGAGGTGAAAATACAGCATTTTCCGCTTTAGAACTTTCACACGTTGCCTTTCCTTTGATAAAAAACGAATTTCCAGGAAAATCCGAGAATGTTTTTCCTCCGATATCTCAGTGGATTTTATCCGTAATCAGATCTAGATTATCAGAAAATTCCATGAGAAAAATATTTTTGACTCTTTCTTTAAAATAAACATTTTATGGAAGGAAATTTGGCACCTCTCGAGCGTTCATACGAAAGTTTTTTCTTAACACGGTCAAATGGTTGAACTGACGATGAGTGTAACAAAAAAAAAATCGAGTCCGATAATGATCTGAACGAGTTATAGAGATTTGAAGTGTTGTTCCTATATACTGCCACGCTAAGATAGAACGCCGTAAGAGCCTCCAGACGTTGACGTATCTATTTTAATAAATAACAAATTTACTGGGAAAATTGTTAACATTTTTCTTTAAATCTTACAGACAGTTTTACCTGCAATTCAATCTAATATATCTGATAATTTCAAGGAAAGATAAGCGTAATTTTCCTAAAAAATACATGTTTTATCCGGAGAAATTCGGCAACCCTCGAATGTTCATACGACGTTTTTCCTTACACTGAAAAAAAAGTAGCTTGGATCAAGCATGATAATTCTTGAATTTGCCGCCGAGAATTTTCTTTATCTTGCTTTAAGCTGACTTTTTCTTGATTCAAGAAAAATAATGCTTGGGTTAAGCAAAAAAGTAGCTTATATTAACCAGCAAAATTCTTGATTTAAGAAGAAATACTTCTTGGCGGCAAATTTAAGATTCTTTCTTTTTCCAGTGTAGCACGGCGGTATAACCATAGGACTCCAACCCCCCCCCCCCCCCTCCCGGGGTATTCGGAACCTGACCGCCTCAGCTCCCATTGGTGGAAAATTAAGGTGGAATTCGAGGGAGCTAGTGCAAGGTTTGGCAACGTTGACGCGGATGATGCAAGAACTGAAGGGGATCGAAGTAGTGGGGAGGGGGAAGGGCGATAGGGGGTTGCGTCTCATTTAAAACGTTACTCAACACTGTTTTCTCTAATAACCCCGATGCTGGATCGAAGAGGATGAGGGTAAGAAACTGCACGGATAGCAATCACGTTCGATTGCATCACGGCTCACATAAATTTTCAGCTTTTACGGAGATCACGGGTCTTGATCCATGATTATATGACTCACTGAGGTGCGTGAGTCACAGCTTTTCCGTCCCTTTCTAACTGAAGTAACTATGCAGGAAGGGAACGGCTACGATAATTTTGGCGTTAGGTCATGGAGATTTTAGGGCACAAAATCAACCTATGAATTCAAATTATCCAGAGTGATTTATTCTTACAATTTTTACGACCCGTCGGTTGTAATGCACGTATTTGACTTACTTTTCGCATTAAATTTACTCATTTTTGCCGGAGGACGATAATTTATGAATATCGAGCCATCGAAGTTTGATATTGTAATCTGAAGATGGAAAATGAATTTTTTTGCATTTTCATCTTTTTGAGTAGGAGTATGATTGACTGAGTACCGATGATGTAGGCACAGTGATGCTTCCGCTAAAAATAAGCTCGGGCAACGGGCCAATCATTAAAATTTTATGTGAGCACAACAAGTCATCAAAATACAAAATAATCACTGCATGATACAAATGGGGTTTCATCTTGTCGCGTCAACTAAGTGTCAGTAATTGGCCCGCAGGCCGCAGGCGGAACCAACTTCGGTCGCGAATTAGCGATCAAATTCAGAGCGTACGCTCACCATTGAGACTTTGAGAGAGTACCTATATAGGGAAAGTATGGAAACGTTAGTAATTTTGGAGGTTGCGTCATGGGGCTATTGGATCCCAAAACGGCAGCCACCTATGAACTCACATTATCCATATTAATTTATTATTACGCTTGCTACGACCTGTCGTTTGTAACTAACGCCTGTAATTTACTTAGTTTTTGTGAATTTAATCATTTTCGCGGAAGAAGGCTCATCGATGAATGTTCTTGGTATATATTGGTTTGATATTAGAATTTTGAAGATTGGTAGCGGAATTTCCCTAACGTCTTTCGTGGTGAAAGAATGGTTGCCATCTTGGGCCCTGAGAGCTCCATATTTCGACATACCCGTACCCGTGCCCGTACTCTATCCCCATGGGAGTAGGTACAGTTAGGTACTCTATGACCGTCGCAGCGCGACCCGCCGGTGGCGCGCTCTGTTGACCGCGAACCGCATCTCGGCGGCTCACACTCTCCTCCGTGCTATATCATATGCCGAGCGACAAAACTCGCAAATCGCCGATGTGAAAAAGTAAAACTTTCGGAAGATAAATTAAAACAACGATTTTTCACACAGATTTTAAAATAAAGCAGAGGCTTTTTGCAAGAAAGGACGACAAATACACAGATCTCGGAGACTAGGGTTTTACTGCCGTGCGGAGGTTTATATACTCAAATCTCGATTGCTCACGTCGGGCTTCTCTGCTTGTGCGAGTTGATCGGGACTCTCCCCGTAGTGCCGGGAGCGCCCCTCACCTGTTGGGGTGCCAGACGGGCTAACTGATTTAACCGAAGTTGGTAGGCCTGTTGGGGGGACCTGTCACGCCGTACAAGCGGCGTTGCCCTTTTGCTTCACCTCAAAATAATGAACCTTAGGGTACAAGCGACGCTTCAGTTATGCTCCACCCCCAAAAATAAACCTTCGGGTAAAAACAGCGAGCCCCTTTTACTCCACCCCCAAAAAATGAATCTTCGGATAAATCTAATGCCTGCCATAAAGACTTATCGTGATATCGAACAGATGCTGCTGATATCGACGGTAAAACTGCAAAAACGTGTACCTCCAAGACCAATCCCCACAGATCAGTCATTCAGAATAATTCTGCAGCATCAAACTAATGTCAACTCCTAATTTCTTCCACCTTACAGTAGATAGAGTCAATAAGGGAGGTCGGATAAAATTTAGAAACTTTAAAAGCTTTTAACTCCGTTTATACGAAACTTTGAGGTTCAAAAGTGGTTCATTGATTTACTCGTGAAATTCCTTTCACAGGCACCCCCTTAAAATGGAAAATGTGACAAAATAAACATCAAACTTTGCGATTTCAGTCAAAAATTTCACGTCCAACCTCTCTGATTGACTTGATCCACTTTGCGCCACACCCTGTCACCAATCTTTTACTAGATGTCCACGCTGCCTTCTTCAGGAAGGCACCAAATCAATAATGATTCCTCTTTGGTTTAATCGTCTACACATGTTCTCGAGTTGATGATTGGAGGTTTCGAGTATCTTAAGTAGGTATGTTAATACATTAATTTGGGCGCATGAGTACAATGCGATACATCAGATGGCTTACTGATTGGTAGCTCGTTATTACCCGAAGGTTCATTAACGCTGTAAGATTAAGTTGACTTTCCCCGCAAAGTCAGCATAAGAAGAACAATTTCGACATCCAGCTCATAAATTCTCGGAGTTCATTCATTTTTTCCAACCTAAAAGATGCAAGCACGGTGCTTTCGCGTTGAGAGTAATTTATGTTGCTTATTATAATTTTTTTTTTTATTTGTAATCGCATTTTATCTATTGAAAGCTTCGTGATAACATTTTTAATTGAGTTGTAATTGATTATTCAGAGGTCCAATTATAGCCAAGTCACGTTTTTCGTTCATACAGCTTATGCTCGTCTTTCAGATTTTTTATTTAGGCCCAAAATACAGTTTTATCGGCAAAATTACTACATGAAGATTGTGGAAGCGGTATTTTTGTTTCCATTTTGACCGAGACCTTCTCATCGCAGTCTCCGAAAGGTTATCATGCCAACGATTAATAATGAATGTTTTTTTCTTTCTCTTTTTCCTATCATACTTGTTTCCTTGCTCCGAGAACGCGCAGTTGCTATGTAGGTTTTTAACTCGCACGACTCAAATTCGTTCTGCAACTTTGGAATATTCAAAGCTGTATTCACTCTTACGGCCAGAGAACTGACGAGCACACCCCATATTTCTCACCTGCACATAAATCTGTTTAATAGAAATACGTCCAAATGAAAAAAAAAAAAAAAAAAAAAAAAATAACTTTAGGTCATATTGTGGCACGGGTGGGGCATTTTGTCCGGGTAACCAAATTGTGCAGTCATGAAATCGAACCTCGGTGCAGGCAACCAACTGTTTTGTTAACCGTGATGAAGAGTCGAGTTCGTTTTTCGAGGTTCGGGTTCTATGAGCGAAAAATTTGGCTTCTCGGCATGTCGCACTTTAATCCGAGTTCGGTCAACAAAATTTTCCTCTTTTTTGGTCGATAATTTAATAGGAATATGCAAACTGGTTCCGCTGATCTATACCTCTGTCTAGGTCAATTCTGACGGCAAGTCACATGACGTTACCAACGGATCGCTTTTAGCAAAAGGGGGTCAACACGATCACAGTGTCGTAAAAATCGCGCAACTTCAATACCTTCGTCTTTGTCCATTGCACAATTCTAGGATAAATGACTTTTGTTTTTTAACCAAAATATTGAACTATGTTCCGATTTTTTTGAAGCAAAGGAAGTGCACGATTTTGAAACCGCTGCAAATGGGATCCAAAATCAGATCCATCAAAAAAATTGGACGAGTAAAGCATTCCTCAAAGAAATGAAGGTCTTTCGATGCGATTTTGAAGGCACGTGTAGAACAAGTTAATTCCCTGAGCAAAATTGAAACTGAGCTCTCTCAACGCACTTCGATCAGGTTAAATGGCGCAGCCTCTTGAGAAAAACAGCTTCAATTTCAAGCGCGGAGTTGCGGGAGAAAAATAACAAAACGTGCGTATCACGTGTTTCGTATCCGAATTTAGCGAAAAATATTGGAGTGTAAATTGCGTCTCGAGTCTAAAGAATTTCATGCGATACGCGCTGTGTTGCCTGGCTGTGATTTATTGATCACTGGAAAAAAGTGGAATTCTAGCCCGATTCGACAACGCAGTAAGCTGCGTGGGTGACGATGGACGTGAGGCGTTACTGCTCACAATATTCGCGTCTTGTCTACATTTGGCGGAGATGCCGACGATTGGCGTGTGGCGACGCGACCCTGCCAAAATTCAGCTCGAACTTCAGCTCAACAGGTGAGAGCTTTCTTAATTGGGAAATTCTACACATAGAGCCATTAAAACTTCATTCATTCACCGATTAATAAGTCAATGGACCACTTTCACCTACGTTGATTCTGGGTTTTCTGTTTTAGAAAAGTTTGGATTAGACATAAATGGACCGCGTCAAGCAGAAAGGAACCAAGCCACATCAGCTATCGCCAAATTTAACCGGGCAATTTCATGTTTTACAAGAGAACGTTTGTGCGGATTCCTTTGAAAGTTTTAAAGAATTCACCTCGTACTATGCAGAAAATTCGCTGAAATTTTCACAAAGATCCGCATGACCGTTTTCACGTAAAAAATTAAATTGCCCGATTAAATTTGGCAATAGCGAAAGTGGCTCGGTTCCTTTCTGCTTAACGCGGTCCAAATATACTATGAATGGAGCTATGAACGAATGAATTATATCAGAAGGAACTATGAAGCCCGCGAATCTGAGGGGTACACGGTTCCTTTTAGCGTTAATACGTTCACTTTACTGATTTTGATGTGACCTGAAAACACTATAATCCCTTAATCATCAATCAATCATACATTTTTCCAAAAAGTTTAGCATCTTCTGCAAGAACTTTTCACGAGGAGGCACATTCGGAAGTGTTTTAGTTCTCGTCCTGTCAAGAGGTCCATTCTAGTGATTGGTAAGGGTTACGATCGGAAAAATGTTTTATCATTTTAAAATTTTCCCCTTCTTAATTCACTCCAACTCAGTGTAACACGGCAACTCCGAATCAGGTGGGGAATTTTAAACTAGCGATTTCATTTCGATAGGACCACAACCACCCGATGGGATAAACTTAGGGTTCTTGCAAGGTTGCCAGGTTGCAGGTTGTGTGAAACAGTCTGGTTATCATGTTAAAAGGGGAAATGAGCTTAATTTTCATCCCGATCCGGCATCAATGGGTTCTTGATCTCTCCACTCTGACCGCCCGGCAGAATAATCCGCGGGGCGGGGGCTCCAATGATGGCGGTATCTCGAGTTCAAGTGCAGCAATAACGTAAATAAATAAGGGCCATGTTCTTAGTTTTTAATGTGCGGGCAAGTTGGGGGAGCCAAAGCTGTATTAGAGCTTTCCGTTTCTACCGGGTACGTGACCCGTTTCCACCGGGTGCGTGACCCGACCGATGCGCGCGGGGGAATTTAATGTCACCAGCCGACGGCCGTTCATAAATTAACCCCGACGCGGTGGTCATATTGTTTCGCGGTAGTCCACGAAATAAGGACGTCTCCTTCGTTGCGTATTTCCCAAGTCGAATTCCTTGCGTTCCGATGTCCAAAATGTACGTTAAAAGAACGGAGTAAACCCTATTCGTGAAGATACAAATATTTACTGTTACAAAAAGAAAAAGAAAAGGGGGGGGGGGAAATCCGTCGCTCCTCCAGAATCAAGATTATGTATTATGTAAGTCTGCTTAATATAAGCTACTGCTCTGCTTAATCCAAAAATTTTTTTCTTGTTCCTGAGGAAATTCAGCTTGAGTGAAGATAAAGGAAACAAAAAAAAAACCTCTTGAAGGCAAATTCAAGAATCATCATGATTGAGCCAGGCACCTTTATCACTTTTGAAACTGGAAAAAGTAGAACAATAAGAGAACTCATTCGGGAAATAGCTGCACTGGAAAAAAAGTCGCTTTGATGTAGAGTCCAGACTCTTAAAAACATTGACAAGAAAAAATACTATCGATTCAATCGGATTTTTGCTTAAATCGAGAACAAAGCCTCTTGAATTTAGCGAATTTCTTTAGGTTCAAGCAAAACTCCGATTGAATCAAGAGTATTTTTCTTCTCATTCTTTTCAAGAGTCTGGACTCCAGATCCAAGCGACTTTTTTTTCAGTGTGCTTTTCAGGACCGTATTGTTGCATCACCGATAAAAAGACGATGGCAAACAATTTCGTCGCGTCCGCCTCATCGATATGATTTGCCAGGTGAAGTCATAAATTTTAAAATAAATAATAAATAATGATGGTTATATATATTTCATAATTGCAGATGGAAAAGCGCAAATGCAAAGTAAAGTTTTGAAAATAAATTGATTTCGAGAGCTTGTATAATCCTGTTTAAAAGCTGATGTGAAAGCTCGTTTGTCCGATTGTTGCTCTCGACTTCGCGGGAATTTAATGGCATCTGGTTATATCTTACAAGATTCAAAACCATCATGATCTAAATACCCCTACACATACGAAACAGACCGATCGAGGCAACAATTTTACAGCCCAATTTCCACTACGCCACCACGCATTTTGAAAGAAATTCGTCTGCATTTTATTCGCGAGAAATGAGTCAAAAGTTTCGTCCCTTACACGCTTGTCTTCCGAGTTTCAGATGAATTGAAAAGCTAGGAGAGGGAGGTAGTATATTCAAAAGTCTGCATCGGAGCAGAACTTCATTGAGTGAGCGGTTGTATATAATGCGCCGACTTGGTAACTTTCAGTTGTGCTACAGATTTTATGAATGTTCATGACTAAACTTCGAAAACCACGCATTAGGGTGTCTTCGTGAGTCGAGAAATGAATACATGGCAGTTTGGTACGGTCACTTTTACAGAGAGAAACAAAAAATATGACCACGATACAAATGAATTATACCAGAAATGCCTCTCTTTTCCTTTACTTTCTCAGGGATTTATCATGTCATAACTCACTATTTGCGCACCTTTCTTGTAGAAAGGTGCTCTTTAGTTGAGGTGAAAAAAAGTACCTCATTCAAAAGAACTAAAGTTGAAATGGTAACTTTTCGTAGTTTCCCACTGTCCTATCAAATCAGATGTGAGTGCGCGAATAGGCACTCATTAAACTACGTAGGATAGATCGTTAAGCAGTATTGTACAACATTTTTCTGACTCTAAGACTGCTGGACACCCTTACGTTAACTACAACGTTTTAACCTTTTCCCACGATCTCTATTTCTTACCAGGGGAAAAGGACAAGCATTATCGCTTGAATTTTTGCACGATGTCGACTGAACTTACATTAGGCGATAAAATTTACATTTTCTACCCCACAAGGAAAAAAACAGGATAGTCGTCACAACCAGCGGCTGGTTACAAATGCGTCAGCTACCGCGCGGTAGTTGCGATAACTACCGGGTTAGTTGTGTCCTCCACCGCGGTAGTTACCGAAACTACCGCACGGTAGCTGGGGCATTGGTGATCAGCCGCTGGTTGTGACGACTATCCTATTTTTTCCGTGCACAAAAAGAGAAGAAAAAAATGTGTGTAAGTTTCAAAACCTATCGATTGAGATACGTGGTTTCAATTTTCAGCCATCCGCCTATTATTTCCTTGTGCACCGCCTTTTACGAAGTGCAGCTCTGCTTTATCCGCCCGTGGGCACGGCTAGACACCCGACGACCGCGATGAAAGCTGTACATGCGGCAGGAGAACCTGTTCAGCCTTTGGCCGACGCCAACACTGTAAACCACTTACATAAACTCTGTTACGTGATGACATCGAAAAACACGCACTCAGAAGCAGAGTGCGGTAATGGGAGACAAATTGAACTTCAGGCACTTTGAGTGACCCGCAATTTACGACTGATTCGCCATATAAACTCAGCGGGTCGATAACATTTGCTCATTAAACTCGTTCTACGTCCCATTGAATGTTATTTATTATTAATAACGCGCACATGAAACCATCATAAATTTAAAGAATTCCTAGGCTGAGGGGGGTGGGGGGGGGGGGGAGTTGATTTCATTCCCTAGTCCTATGCAAAATCTCGCAGGGACAAGGAAGAGCACCCCCGAAAGGTGCTCCTGGTCCTGGTTTTATTCAATAGTAACTCCTGAGCTCATGAAGAGGGTTTGAAATTTGAAGCTATACCGGCATAGAGTAAAGAAACTAACGCCAACAGAGGCGCAAGCCTCCGCCATTTTCATGTCAACAAAGGGAAACTGCATCAATAAGTACAGTTAATACATCTGCGGTAAGTCGACGCTCTAGCGAGGCTGAATGATAACGGATACGTACGTTTTTTTACCGTTAAATCGAAGAATTAACGTGAAGTTGCTTAACGTTTATGTTTTTCCGAGTTTATATTTGAGGGACTTCGAGGACAAGGCGCACATGTCTTAATTCACGTTTCGTGAAAAATTCGCTCCCGAATTCCAATTTTCGAGTATCAAAAAGTCACTTTGAACTTTTTTCCCGCCATAAGGATCCGTCAAATTTCGAAACTTCAAACACGTATAACTCGAAGTAGCAAAAACTACATTTATGCGCCTTGTCCTTTGAGCCGCTCATTTGTAGGTTAACCTCGAAACAGGCTTCAAGGGGTACGAAGATTGACCGACGCAGGGAAGAAAATGTTGACATTGGTTCTTGCGAAGCTTTTGCTTCTGTTGACGTAGTCTACTTACTCTATAGTACCGGAGCCTGCTGCCTGAAAATCAGTATGCTGGAGGAGGCAAGGAAGTTTTGGACGAAAGTTGGAGCCCCCGCGGATAGAAAAACAGAGTAAGAGACCGTAGAGCAGCTCCCCACTTCCTTGAGCTTGGGAAACAATGAGAAGGAGGTATTAAGGAGATTTACGCCGTCTTCCGCCAGCGGGATGCTACTCAATGATCCGTGGTTAAAAAATACCGCCGCCAGACGAATTCATCACGAACGGAGCACCGATTTAATTACGGAGGACCCGCAATCCTCGTTGCTCCCGAGGAAGGAATCTCCGCTCGGAAAGATTCGGGAGGGAAAGAAAAAACACGAAAGCTTTAAACACCATTAACCGACATTGTCTACGTAAGGAAAATAAATGAGTACTTACGCTCGCCGAGACGGACTTCGCGGCGGGCGGGAGGTGGGGGTTAGCCACGGTTTCAAGATAGTGGCGGGAAATCGCAGCCCTCTAAAAGAACTGCATCAAAGTATCGCGGATTAAGGCACAAGTATTTGGATCGAGGTCGGCAGAAAGAGAGCAAGTTTTTGGGAGGATAGTGTGTCTTGGATGTTTTATTCATTATTTATTATTTGGTATGTCTAAAAAAGGTAAGGTTTTGTTTGAAAACGTGTGCTTCAATAAACAAAGGAATTTTTGAGAACAATTTTTAAAAGGTCTGCAGTGTCAACTGTCAACATATTATAATACTCACTTACAAACAGGAAAAAGTACTTAGACTTACACTTACACTCCACTCTCAGTCTTGTATTGGTTACGCATTAGAGCTCAAAATTTTTGACTCCAATTGAAATTTGTGGGCTTTTTGGCCTTAATTGTTTCCCCCGCAAAATAAAGTGGACCCAGCATAATTTTAAAACCTTTTCACTTACAAATTTACACTAATTATCCCGAAACGAGCGCCCATGAAACGCGTTCACATCGGAAACATGATGATACATGATACGAAGTCTTTTTAAAAATAGTAATTTATAAAATAATATTTGTTTCTTAATTTTTAGCGTAAATTCCTTATTTATTTTACTGGTTTCTTTTTTAAATTTTTGTATTACTAGGTCCCCTGTCCTGAATGCAAAACGAGCCGAATTCAGGAAAAGGAAATAAGTGCATCGTTGATACCCTCCAAGATTTTTTTTTAGTAAAATCAATTAAAAGAAAGGAACCAACACTTAATACTGCTTATGGAGTTCATGTGAGCATTACTAACGAGCAGACCCTTTGTTTGTCAAATAATATTGGTTCCTTACTAATAAACTCGGTCAATTGCTTACTTATCCATTATAAAAAACTTATACGTGTGGGAAGACTAAGGATACATACGATGTTTCAAAAAAGACCTAGAAATAGTGGTTCTTACGAACGGGGAGAACTCGCTGACGATTCACCGCGTGAGCTGCTCGCCAGTTGCAAAGTCACGGCGGACAAATCCTGATCCATCACTCTCGGACCACTGTGCAGTCTCTAAAGCGCATAGAGGGCTTTTGGGGGAGGGAAAGCAGGGTAGGGGGTGGTCAGAAGAAAAGCTGCCCGGAAAAACGCCGTGCAAAGTCCGAGTCCGAGTTACTCGCATCGCTTGAGAAAAATATAAAGTTGGGCTGCATTGAGAGAGATTGTCGAAAAACAGGAAATTTGCTTGAATTGCATTTTGAAAGAAAGAATCGGGAGCATTGGGCATTGCAATGCTGCTAAGACTGAGGAACCTGTTTTTTCTTGAAAGAAAGTCGAAGAATATAAACTGCTCCCATTTCAAGATTCACTGCTTAAACAGCATTTTTGAAAAAAGGAATAGGGGGCATTTCGATGATGCTAAGTTTTTGCAACTTCATTTATCTTGGAAAAAAACTAAAAATGAACACTACTCGGTGGTCTAGTAGTTATTACTCGACTTTGAATTTCTATGCACTGGAAAACAGTCTCCTGGATCCAGAGTCCAGAATCTTAAAAAATCGACAAGAAAAATACTCTTGACTCCATCGGATTTTTCTTGAATCGAGAGCCAAGCCTCGTAATTTAGCAGGTTTTCTTTTTGATTCAAGCAAAATTCCGATTGAGTCGAGAATATTTTTTCTTGTCAAATGTTTTAAGAGTCTAGAATCTTGGCCCACGATACTTTTTTTCTAGGATCTTTTTCAATGGACAGACACATTCATTGCAAAACCTAATGTTTTCTCGTTTTAATTTCCTAGGAGTGCAGTGGAAAACGGCGCAAGATATGATAATGACAAAGATGTGAGTGAGTTGTAAGTTAACGAGTCTGTCAACGGAAGGGAGCTTTCATACTCCCAAAGTTGCTGTGAAACAACCTGCGACGACTCACGTGACGGATGCACCGAACTTGGGGCCGGAAGTAGCACAGTGGAAAACTGAGATGCAATTAGCGCAAGCGTTGAGTCCCGTGCACGACTTTCCGCTCCCTTAATCGTTTGCACAAAGGTCGCTCAAAGTTTGTCCTATGAGGAACCCTTCTCAATTAATAATATTTCCGGGGCAAGAACACAGAAATAAGTGCCGTAAGTTAACAGTAGCGAAAGCTACTCGACTAATTTATCAAACGCGTGGTAATTTTAACCGGAGGATGGCAAAAAAATCCTAATTCAAATCACAAGAAGGAAAACTTTTTAGATTTACACAGATGTCCATGTCCAATAAATATTCTCTGACCTGGAATTCTATTAGAATCATTCGAATTCTAGCTTCCAAACGGACTTCTGATGGACGCAACATGAAGTTCGGTCATCAATAATCCAGAAACATGTGGCTTATAAACCACGAACCCTTACAATGGAGACATTGATTAAGTAATTAAGTAATTAAGGCAATAAATATTAAGGTCTGCAACGTCACAAACCCAGATATATGGTTTAGGACTTTTTCCATCGATACGTTTCAGGGAGAAAAAACACCATGTGTTAGTTTGTGGATATCTTTGAATTTAAATTAAATGATTAAAATGACTTACTTTTCAATTAATCGATTCAGCCTCACTTGCAGAAAATGACTTTTAACACATTTGGAAAAAAAGTTGGTAGAACATTTCTGAGACAACAGGAGTAACTTACCTGAAACAGAGGAAAAATCATGACAAATTAGAAACATTTGTGCATTTCAGAAATTAATTGAAACTGCGATAGTCAGAGAAAAAAAATGATGTTAAAAATAAATAATCAAATTATTAGCTTGAACCTTTCTTGGACTAACTTGAGGAAGGAGAAGATTAATGTTCACTTTCCTAAACTGTCGACAGGAATGAGAATAAATTGATAAGTTTGAAATTGGGTCAGCGAAAGATTGCCATCAATCTGCAAGACGATTTGTCGAGCTGAGGAGCTTCCCTTCTGAGGGAGGGAGGAGGAGGGTAATGAAGTTTTCGTTCTGCAAGAATTATTATTTTTTTTTTCACGCCAACACGTCAACGATAATTTGAAGCAATGACTAATTTTATCGAACTCTGGGGGCGTTGAAACATAGTCAAATGCGGACAGAGCAATACTGTCTCAAAACTTATCTATTAATCTCTCTTTTCCAAGGTGTTCATGACTTGGCATTGTTAAAGCAACTCATAATAAGTATATTTCAGCGGCGTGGCGTGAATTACGATATATCGATTGTTATGCCATTTAAATCTATGGAAAAGGATCGATAAATAGGGTGTTCGCAGCGAACACCTTAATAATCGATTCTTTACCATAGGTTCAAATGGCATAACAATCGCTATATCGCAATTCACGCCACGCCACTGGTATATTTACGAACCAACCAACCAGCCATACACGCTTTTCTTTCTTAAAAAACGTTCAACTCATAATGAGAGAATATCCTGCCTTTTGGACGACAAAGGATGATAAATTTAAGTATTTTAAAACTGGACGTATTTCTATCAAACGGAACTATGCGCATTATGACGTGAGCCCTGTTATGTATGCGTTCTCATGGGTCTTAGGGCTCATGTCTTAATGCACATAGTTCCATTTGACAGAAATACGTCCAATTTTCATTCGCCTAATTCAAAAATTGAATTAAATACACACTTTCGTTGAACATTCATCATCACACATACGACATCAACACATTAATATAAAAAAAACACTAAATACGTTATTAAATCAGGTTAAATTTCGTTTCGTCTGGTTTGAGAAGGCGTCGCTCTTCCCCAGTAACGCTCCGTAATGATAACGCAGACAAGTGGCGGAGCATGACTGATCGATTATCGATATTTTCCCACTTGAAGCTACGGTAAAAAATCGATTATTAAGGTGTTCGTTGCGAACACCCTGTTGATCGATCCTTTCCCATAGATTTAAATGGCAGATCAATCGATACACCGCAAAGCACGCCACGCCACTAACGCAAACACTGACCCACCCTCTGAAGCGCTGTGTACAGTATGAAAGGCTCCGCTTGTTTACGTCAATTCAATTATAAGGATCGAATTGAATCCAAAGAATAGTATGGCCTCTTTTTACGGGACTAAAGGAAAGGCATCGACACATATCGCATAATCGATACACTGTGTGACGTAAATCTAGAACCGTCAAAAGCATCATCGAGATGGGCGTAGGAAACTTTCCGCGGGGCTTAAAGTTGGGCGCTGGAAGTTCCGTCCTCGGTAACTTAGACCCATTTCAGCGATTATTTCCGGTCGATATATCATCAAAGTACCGCTGAAAATTCCATTAATTAGCATACTAATTAAAGGGCCGGAGATCGACCTATGCCAACAACTGGAACCATGCACGTGCTTCTTGCGCTTAAATCTCTAAAGTTTCTGGAGACCATCTTTTCGAAATGGGGACTTTCTGGGGACAAAAGTTGTTTCCCTTCCTGTTTTTCTGCCCCTTTGACGTTAGATGGTTGATCAATAAGACCTATCACATTCCTCATCTTCTTCAAGAAACATCCAACATCCCGTTTTTTAGGAAAGTACACGTGGAATTCAACTCTTCAGCGAAATTGGTGTTGGGAAGGAATACAAATCTTACGTGTTTTACATTATTAGGACTTCTGCTAAGCAGCGGTGCCATTTCTTGGAATTACATCTGAAAGTCAGAACTTTTGCAATTTCTCGAAGTTTTACTCGGAATCCTCGAAATTCCCGAAAAATCCCGGATTTACAGCTATTTTCGGAATTTAGGGTCATTTTTTTTGGTCAGTTCGACCGATTATTTGATCGAAGATGAAATTTTGATCAAATTTGACGATCTTCGAAATGAAATCCGGGGGTATTTCGGAATTTTTTCCCCGGAACTTTTGGAAATCGGCATTAATTCCGGAAACCCCGGAATCTTTCGTAAAATAAAACGGCAGCACTGCTTCTGAGTATCTTCACGAAGCATGTAAACAAACAAACGAGAAAAATTCCCGATGGAAGCGCTCAAGAAACAGCAGTAAGAGAGTGAGTCGCGTCATTTTTGTCTGGATTTAGGGAGAGCACGAGGCGAAGGGGAGAGGGAGGGGGAGGGCGAAAGAAATCATAAATTCGTGGGGAATTTTTTCATCACGATTTTCTGACGACGCGGCGACGTTGATTGATTCATCCACGTTGTTGTAGGATCGAGGGGACGCGGGTCTCGAGAGGAAGGGATCGGGACAGGCCTGGAAATCACTTGCAACGCTATATATTAATGCGGATAAAAAATGAGGAAATGTGCCCTGAGCTGGCGGGGGGCTTGACAGAAAGAGTCGGAATTGCGGGATTAAGCGGATCCGCAATAGAACTAACGAGAATAGAGATCCCTTTGAGGGCAACTAGCTCCTTCGAGTTGGTGGGTCGGGTGCAGTTTCCTCGTGAAACAGAAACCAATTAAAGCTCGGAAGGGATGAAGTTGGAACGGTCGCGTCGGTCGCACATACACGATAAGAATTTTGAGCAAACAATGTTCCAAATCCCTCAAGATTGATCAGTCTCGTCCGACAACTTAACCTAATTGATGCTCAGAACGGCCCCACCGCTGCCACGTGGCACCGTCTTTTTCCAAGTTATTACGATCATTTTAAGATGCATGGGGGAAAACCTTCTATGCTCCGTGAGTGTATGTTTAAGATGCTTTAAAGCCTGGCAGTCCCTGGACTAGAAGGCGCTTGTATAGTAAATATAATCTACACGGGCCGCACTTTTCCGGTTACGGTTAGTTATTTACTATTATTTACAGACATTTAGATGTTGAGGTTTCTGTTTTTACACAATTTCTGAAAATTTTAGTAAATTTACAAAAAATTTAGATTTTTAGCTTAATGGACGTGAAAAAGAAAGAAATGATGGTCTTAACGCAAGTCTCATACTAGAAAATCTACGGCTTCAAATTGTATTCTGAGTTAAAATGTTATCCTACACCGCACCCCAGCGACCACCTTGCTTGTTCACGTCAAGTACTCGTGACGTAAAACGCAGTCGAGTTAATTTTCTCTTCTATTCGAAAACATGTAGAATGGTCAAATTCGAACTCTCATCCTCTGGGATCCTTGAACACAAGGCTCAAACCACGAAATCGACAGCAAGGCGACGCACGCAACTATACGTGCTTGACGGTGGTGCATATTGCATATGCAAAAATTGCAGGCGCCTCGCCTTCCCTCGCGGCTACAAAGCACCTCTCAGTTCACGTAAGCACAGGTGTATCCGGCTTATATCACTTATTCCTTTTCCCTCTTCAACTCGCAAGTACGCGGAGTCCTCCTCATGTATTGAGGGCGACGGGAGGAGAGGGATGGAAGCGCCCTGTTGAACAGGGTTCAAAAGCGTTCAACTTTAGACAAGTTCCGGAGAAAGTAGGCAAACGCGAGGAAACCCCTCCAGGAGTGGGTGGAAATGCGACTACCATATCAATCCTGCTCTCTATCCTTTGAACTATTTCCAGAAAACTACGCTCTTCGGCGCTCTAACCATCAAGCAACCCGAAAGCTCCGCCAGAGTTCCATTACGAAATATTGAAACTGGGAACGAAAGCTTTTGGAAGTATTCTGAGAATTCCGTACCCTAAGCTTCGAGGGGTCGGAGAGAGGATCTTGATGCACCGGTCGGAGATAGTGAGCAACGAATAAGTTGTAAGACTCGTGCTTTCTTCAGAGCTAATTTAGATTAATGTAACTGTAGGTTAAAACTGACTTTAGCACACACGCTCAGATAAACATTATATACATACACAGGTACTAAAATTAATAAAATAACTAAAAATGAGATATTATAAAAAAAAAATTTATCTGCTCTATGGTAAGACTAGCGTGTCAAGGAGAAGGAACGTACGAACATTTGACAGTTGGCTTTATTCCGATATCATATTTATTTGGGATTTTGATTATGAGAAAATGTATTAGCATTTAACAAGGTGGTGAAATAGTACTGGGTCCACACTATTATGCGGGTAAAAAAGGCCAAAAAGTTCAAAAATGTTAATTCGAGTCGAAAATTCTGAGCTCTAATGAGTACCAGTGCAAGACTGAGGAGGAGGGGGGGAGAGAGTTCAGCTCAGCTTGCTCTCTGGCTAGTAGGGCCGCGTTTCTACGTGTTTTTTCTCGTTTATTGACATTTTTACTTGGATGTATCAGATATGCTGATTTCAATGGCTGATACCATCCTCTGGAAACTTTCAAGCGAACGGACTGGATATTGAACACTGAAAAAACTCAGCACCAGCTAAATTTCGAGATTCTTAAATATGAGGTTCCTCAAAACCTCCCGAGTGAGATGAACTTTTAAAATTGAACTTTCTATGTGTCAATCATAAGGAATTGGATCCCAAAAGTGCATTTTACAGAGATTTTACATGCGTTGTCAAATTGAAAAATGTAGGCGATCGAGGGGCGAGCTTTTTGTTCTTCGTCTCACCCTTCCTTGGGGAGATAAAATGCGTCGACTCGGTTCAACAATTCGTTGTTTCCCGGCTGAAGGAACGTAACTCCATTCCAAGGTTGCAAAATTGGTTCAAAACAATTCAATTTCTTACAA
This sequence comes from Bemisia tabaci, assembly GCF_918797505.1. Classification (NCBI taxonomy): domain Eukaryota; kingdom Metazoa; phylum Arthropoda; class Insecta; order Hemiptera; family Aleyrodidae; genus Bemisia; species Bemisia tabaci. The sequence continues at coordinate 31,781,586 of NC_092793.1, forward strand.
GAATCTACCCGCTTGATTCCCCCCAAAATGTGTCTGATTTTTGTACGAGATCAGGAGGAAAATCAGGAAAATCTTCGTGTGCAAAATTGCAAATGCCCAAGAATCTTCCAGTAAAAGTGGAATTTTCGAAGGGATATTCGGCAAAACTGGGATGTAGTTACGTTCTTTCCGGTGGCGTCGCGTGTTTTGCGATCTATCGATTCATCTTTCATTTAAACCTATGGAAAAGGATCGATAGACAGGGTGTTTGCAGCTAACGCCTTAATGATCGATTCTTTACCCTAGCTTCAAATGGAAAAATATCGATAATCGATTACTCACGCCTCGCCACTGGTTCTTTCATGAGGAAAGTGACGAATTATTCATCAGAGGTTTAAATGGAGCTGAGCACATTTGCTCCCGCACGGAAACCACGCCTACAAGTTCTTGAAGTTTATGGAGGAGAGAACTTTAAGCAGTTGAATGAAGGTTCTCACTTTTCCGCTGTCTCCCCTTTCACACTTATTATTTCTTACTTTTTCTCCGAAAGACGGCTTACCCCGACAAAAGACGGATTAAATATCATATTTATGCCGAGACACACACGCACTGTCACTAGCGAGAAACAGGGGGCGACTTTCGGGGGCATGAAAACCCCTACGCGGAGCCTACCAGCCGTTCCAGTAGCGTGGCGTGAATTGCGATGTATCGATTGTTATGCCATTTAAACCTAAGGTAAAGAGTCGATTATTAAGGTGTTCGCTGCGAACACCCTGTTTATCGATCCTTTTCCATAGGTTTAAATGGCATAACAATCGATACATCGCAAAGCACGCTACGCCACTGTCACTCCTGTGGCAAAATGGCATGGTTTTCAATTTGAGGAGAACCTCACGGTGTGTGTATCTCCCTGCTACTTATGGTTCATGTAAAATTTCAAATAGGGTACGTTTAAAGGATTGTTCGAAAGAACCGCCTGAATTTTCAACCCACTTGTTCATCAGATTGCGATGAGAGGCGTTCTCAGCCTAAATTCATCGAATTTTTACGTCACGCGGGATGATTTGGAAGAGTTAATGGAGTGCATTCACTGGAAAAAAAAAAAAAAAAAAAACACACACACACACATTGGATCTAGAGTCCAGACTCTTGAAAACATTGACAGAAAATTTTACTCTTGATTCAATCGGATTTTTGCTTGAATCAAAACGAAATCCGCTTAAATTAAGAGGCTTGGGTCTTGATTTAAGCTAGATTCTGATCGAATCAAGAGTACTTTTTCTTGTCGATGTTTTTAAGAGCCTGGACTCTTCTAGATCGAATGTGTTTTTTTTCCAGTGTTCCTAGAAAAAAAAAAAACATCCTCAGGAGAACATGATTGCTGAATGATGAAAGAAATGAAGACTTCTTGTCCGTAAGTTTTCAACACTGATCATTCCAAAACTGCAGCCCCAATTGAACTTTTAGTGTATTATCTAAATGACGTATTCCGACTTCCAAGTTTAAAAAAAAATCGATTGCGGCGATACCTGGGCAGACATACCAAAGTGTGACTCGCAAGAGAACCACTACATTTCGTTTCTCATGATAAAAACTTTAACGAGTAGGAATACGACACTTAAAATAGCACTAATCTGTTTTTGGCGTGGGAAAATACCACGAAATCCCATACTTTCTGAATTATTTATACCTTATTGCCACGCGATAACCCCCTCCCCCACCGATGCCAACGTCCTTCTACATCTCCACCGTTGTAGCCTGAGGTTGAATATTCTGGTACAGCCTGGGCACGCATTTGAATGAGAACGGTGTCGAATATGAAAAATTGCCGGGAGAGGCAACGGAACGGGAAAAAACCTAGCGGTTACCCCCCGCGACCCCCCGCCGCCACCGAGGGCTCAAACGACCCCCTTTAACGTCGGTCGTTAGCAGGGCGAAACTAGTGCGGCGATATCGAAATGACATCGATAATTCATGACAGGGGGGCGGGGGGCAGCGGCGATTATGGCGCGGATTCACGCCCCGATCGCATTAGCTGTCCGCGGCTTGTCTCGCGGGTTGCAGCTCAACCCGATTAAGGCGTAGCTTACGCCGCCGAGAAAATGAGATACCGGATTACAAACGTCGCATCGCGAAGCGTCTCCCCGCGCTGATCTGATTTGACTGGGTAACTATCCACCAGAGAAGAGGTTTCTATGCAGAAATGGTGTTACGTTATGCACAGTTAAATATATCCGTGTTTAAGATTACTTTGAGCTACTTCGAGTTACTTCTTCCGTCGGGGCAACCAAAAAGGCTTTTTTGAAAGACCAAATTTGTGTTTGAATCGATCAAAATAGCTGGTTACTCGAGGACATCTGGAGATGAAGAGAGTGTCCTGTTAAACTGATGCAATGATGCATTCTTGCTTTTCTCGACGCCATTCAAAGATTGCGACTTGCAAGTGGTAAGTTGTATCCCCCGGATATAAAGTCTAAAACAACACCAAAAAAAAAAAAAAAAAAAAAAAAAAAAAAAAAAAAAAAAAAAAGTGGTAAGTTGGACGATGCAATCTATAAATCCAGGTTAAATCGAGGCGGCTTGCGGCTCAATTTAAACGAGGTTGCAAATTTTCAAACCAAAGATATGGTCTATGTGAACCCCCCCCCCCCCTCCCAAAAAAACTATCCAAAAAATATTATCCGCCACGTTTCGGTTACTTCATGTTGTACTTTCCATACAAACACAAAATGTCGGTTACCTTTTCTCACTACATTGTCCGTTGGACAAGCACATTTTTTAAACTAAATTTTTAGATTCTTTCAAACCGGGCAGTTGGTTCATGTAACGTGGTATTTTCAGCAGTTTGATTCAAATACGGTGGACAGTGGGCACTGGATAAAGTTGGGAAACAAGCGTCCAAAATGCGCATGTAGCATACAGTAAACACATTGAAAATGTCGAATCATAATACACAGGAGAGTAATTGGTATTTACGTCTTGGCAATTTCGAACCTTACCTCGCCAAAAATTTGTCTACTTGAATCAAACTCGGCCGACTTCCCCGTTCCTGAAGTTGAAAAATAAATCATCACGACACGAAGACTGACTACAATACCGCAGTGAATGTTCCATTCTTCCAAAATCGACACGACACGTTTCCGAAATGAGTCAATCCTGCGAATAAGTTACAGAGTCGATAACGAAAGTTGAAAATTCAACCTCAGGCGAGCGTTTATCATGATAGATGAGGACCTGAGCCTTTGTAGATGAAAAAACTAAGTGGAAGTTAAATAGGTGGAGTGGGCTGGTAAATTAAAGATTAGGAGCTTTTAACCAGAGCCCTCCGAGAGATCGTACCTCCATTCTCAGGAGAAACCTGCAACGCATAAAGTTACAGAAATGGCGGGGTTTATATTGGCTTGTTAAATCGAGTGATGGTTATGCTGTTTCAGCAATCAAGCGGCGATTTGATTCCTCATTATCGCTGATATATCGTTTCCTTCGGTGCGAAGCTGAGAGCATCGACTTTACATAAATCCAACTTTAAGTGTGTCCCGCGCACACCTGGAACGGGAGAGCAACCATTTTCTAAGCGTTCGCGACTCGCTCTCGGCAGTAATTTATATTCGATTTTCGATACCTCCCCATTTGAAGCTATGGTAAAGAATCGATTATTCATTGTTCCAACTGACGTGTTAAATTTTCCACTTCTGAAACCTTCATTTTTAACCTAAATGTGCGTAAAGAAACAATTTCAGAACGTACAAATCGTCGCTTGGCTGATATAAGGGCGTAACTAAACATTGAGATGAGCCCGGAAAAGCACTGAAATGTATGGAAGACAGGATTCATTGCAGAGTGTAGTGACGCCCTTATGTCAGGTAGGCGACAAAATGACGCTACTTGAAGTCTGCACAGCAAAAAAAGGGAGGAAAAACATCCTCTTAGGCATCCTAGACAAAACAACATTGATTATAGTAGTGCCCACGAACGATGATCCCTGAAAAATCGGGCGAATAAACGCATGGACCATGTAAATGACAACGCTGCAAGGTCGAGCACGCACATCGACGAGACCGGGTATTGTGAACGCGAAACGCTATTGTATGCGAACTGATGCTATTCTACCCCTATCTTCAGGTCAAAACTCTTCATAGGAAGCCCTTTCGTAAAAGATCAATTTTTTGTAATTTTGCCCCAATCTCTTCGTCCATTGCATGGTTGGATTGCTCGTAAAATTCTGAGCTAAATCATACATAATTGTTTTATACAATTTTTATTTTTTCCTTCTTTTTCCTTTTTGAAGCGAAGTCCAATTTTTATTGATAACATCGTATCTCGAATTGTAACTTTGCTGCTATTTGACCGATTTTTATAAACGAGGCCTCTTTTTACTCGTGTTTTAAAGGAGAATAACGAAACACTTGCTAAAAAAAATGTTACACAACTTTCAACAAATTTTGGTTTTTTCGATCGGGAGGGTGAAATTGGAAATTACGCGTAAGTAATTAGGGTTCGATGGTGACTCGGCTCGTCATTGTCCCCGAACTCGAGACTCGATCCGGGCCGGGGTGTCGCTGTTGCCAGTGTTTGCAAGAAATACCCGCGGCTCAGGGATCATCGTTCGTGGGCCCTAGTATAGGGTCACTGTCCAAAATTCAAGAGCATTTTTTCAAGGAAAATTCAAGAGCATTTTTTCAAGGAATTTTTAAGGTACTACGAATTCCACTTATCAAAATAATGCCAACGTATTTTCATCAAATTCCGGCATTACAAAATTATGGATACGTCAGCAGAGAATCGTTCTAAGAGCGCGCCTTGAACCGGTGTCGGCGACGATGACACTGAATGAGCGACCGCAGACCAGTGTCACCGATTCTCCACCGCGCTCTCGCTCTCGCACGTTTAACACTGCGATTCTGAGGCTAGCTTCCACAGGGAGAGCGTGACGCGGAATAGGTGGTGTAAAGACAACGATACTAAGTCTTATTTTGAACCCGATGTTGCTTCCTGTGGCCAGGCGGTTTTAAACGACCAGGATGTCTAAGCGGTTAAATACTGCTGCAACACACTGTGTAAAGGTGCTAAAATTCAGGTTAGATTACTATTAGAAGTATGCCAAATACGAATACGTGCTTTAATAATTTTTGAACGATTAGAAGTAATACTTGTAAAACCAAGTGATTCTAAACAACTTGAGTGCTTCATGAACTGGTCAAAACCTAACTTCCAAAATGACCGACATGCCTATAATCTTCCGGGCGGTTCCCATTTTGGCACAAAATGCCCTTTTCGGCACCAAAAATGGCCAAATTTGGCATATTCCCATTCCGGCAAACATTAAAGGAAAACATGGACTTTTCGGCACAAAACATTCAGTGATGGGGTTTAATCGTTGAAAAGGGCTGTTATACCAAAAATTCTATATAATAATAATGTGAATTATGAAAAATAATTGGTAGAAAGGGTTAGGCGCATGCGTGAAGGTACTCTCTGCCAAAATCTTTACATATTTTCATCCTTATGTGCCGAAAAGTCCGCGTTCTGCGGAGTCATGTACCGGAAGGTCCTAGTACCGAAATGACCTCTTTTATAGGGTACCATGTGCGAGAATGGGATACGCCTATAATAGAAACTATTGATGCCACGTCACAGAAAAGTGATATGTATCGCTTCATTATCATCGTTAGCTTTGAAAGAGGTTATGTCACTGCTATTCTTTGGATCCAATTCGACATTATGGAGAATCCCTATGGTGACCTCACCACCAATGGTGTCTATCCTGCATCCCGATGGTTGAAATTTTGTGTTTGTTGGGTGGACATGGACGACATAGGTTAAATTAATGGCGAAGCGTGATTGGTCGGCTACGTCTTATCGCTGCTTTGTCGTCCTTTGTCGATCGGAATGGACGACAAACTAAAGGCACCTCTCGAGTTTCCGACAGTATGATGTCGTCCATTCCAACCACCAAAGCACGACAAAGTAGCGATAAGACGACAAAGCAGCGATAAGACATAGCCGACCAATCACGCTTCGCCATTAATTTAACCCGTGTCGTCCATGTCCACCCGAAAAACACAAAATGTCAACTATCAGGATGCAGGGCAGACACCATTAGTGGCGAGGTCACCATAGGGATTCTCCATTATGTCGAATTGGATCCAAACAATAGCAGTGATACCATTTGACCTGTGTCGTCCATGTCCAAGTCCACCCAACAAACACAAAATTTCAACAATCAGGCTGCAGCTAGAGTCCCTTTATACTGAGAGTCAAGACAACACCCCTCATGGAGTCACAAACGGGAATAAAGATTACACAAATTGAACGTTTTTCGTACTCTTTGATCGGCTAATTCTTAAATTCCTTTCTCCGTTCCTTCTCTCATTCCGTTTGTTCCTTGTCGAACCCGAAATTCCTCGGTCCATTCCAGATTATAATCTTTGCAATTGGTGAAAATTTTATCTTTATTCCCGTTTGTGACACTGTGAAGGCCTAAAATCCGATTGCCAATCAGAAATGGATTCGCATTGTCTTGACTCTCGGTATAAAGAGACTCTAGCCGGGCAACTTCTCGTCGCGTGCTGCCTAGGGAAACGCGGCTCGAGGCGGCCGGGCGGGCGGGCACGCACCGCGAAACGGCAGGACGGAGACGGAAGCCGCGACCGTTGGAGCGACGCAACGACCTGTAAAAGGCGAAAAGAGAGAACTGGTCCCCGGCAAAGGTCTAGTTCACCGATACAACCGATGCGCGGAGACGGAGACGCCCGGCGCATAAAAATAGTCGACCTTTCCGCGATAGCCTCTTCTGGTTGCTCCATGAATTCGTAGTTCTGCTCGCCACAGAGTCTAACTGACAGTGGTGTGGCGTGCATAATCGATTATCGATATCTCGCCATTTGAAGCTACGGTAAAGAATCGATTACTGAGGTGTTCGCTACGAACACCCTGATAATCGATCTTTTTTCATAGGTTTAAATGGCATAACAATCGATATATCGCAATTCACGCCACGCCACTGTAACTGAATCCTCGCGCGAGCTCCTGCGGGCCGATTATTGAAATTGATAGACAAAGCTATAGACAAAGATGACAAAAGGGATATGGAGGGAACCTGTTGGCAGAACGGGTGGTTGCAATGGACAAAGGCTGTAGGTTATAGACTAACTAACGGCAACTCACGAGAAACCCGACAGCTAGTCCATCATATTCTCCTTTAGTCTATAAAACCCACACATTTCAACCAATAGGATCGCTCCATACCCCCTATGTCTTCTTTGTCTATAGCTTTGTCTATCAATTTCAATAATCAGACCGCAGAGTGGACGATAATGCTCGTCTCCCGTGAGCGAGTTACACTGTTCTGTCGACGAGGCATCGAATTGTCCGACTAGTTATTCTACGGGAAACCGCACCGCGTTAAGCAGAAAGGAACCAAGCCACATCGGCTATTGCAAAATTTTATCGGGCAATAGAATTTTTTACATGAACGGTTGTGCGGATTTTCGCGCGAATTTCAGTAAATTTACTGCCGGGTACAAAGCA